>NW_024096919.1:0-596634 GCF_016545835.1 Crotalus tigris
GATTTTCAGAACTCAAGAGTGTGTGTTAAGGGGGAGGCCACCCTTAACGTGCAATACAAGAGCTTTGAAGGTCCACTAGACTTATTAGTAGTAGGGGGTGAACGAACGAGTCTCATAGGACTCGATTGGTTTGCGGCCCTGGGGATACACGTCACAGGACTCAACAGCTTACAAACACTCGACCTACAGGAAGTCTGCAAAGAATTTGCAGATGTTTTCAGCCCCCAGCTGGGCACATTCAAAGGACCACCTGTGTCCTTAAAGCTAGACCCCACTGTCACTCCCATTAGGATTAAAGCAAGAAGGGTCCCTTTTGCTTTAAAAAGTAAGATTGACACTGAACTAGACAAACTAATCCAACAGGGAATCCTATAACCTGTTGATTCCAGCCCGTGGGAGACCCCCATTGTCACGCCTCTAAAGGCAAATGGGGACATTCGCAGTTGTGCTGATTACAAATGCCATCAATAGGCATTGCAGCAACATGCCTATCCTGTTCCTGTGGTCAGTCACATCCTGGCCTCTCTCAAGGGGGGGCGTGTTTTTGCAAAGCTTGACCTAGCTCAAGCATATCAACAGCTGCCTGTTGATGATGATGCTGCCATCGCTCAGACCATTGTGACCCACAGGGGAGCCTTTAAAGTAAAAAGGCTACAGTTTGGAGTAAATGTCGCTCCTGGGATTTTCCAAAGCGTAATGGAAAACACACTACGAGGTATACCAGGGGTCTGCTCCTACTTTGACGATGTCTTGATTGCAGGAGACTCCACACACATTCTAGCTGAAAGGCTTAGGGCTGTCCTGTTAAGATTCAGGAAATCAGGCCTCAAGCTCCGAAAAGACAAATGCCAGATTGGGGTGCCTTCTACTGAATTTCTGGGATTCAAAATTGATGCTGCTGGGATTCATCCTGCTGAATCCAAACTAACTGCTATTTTACAAGCACCCAGGCCAAAGTCTAAGGCCGAACTTCAGGCATTCCTAGGCCTCCTGAATTTCTACAATTCTTTTCTTCCACATAAAGCTAGTGTAGCTGAGCCTCTTCACAGGCTACTAGACAAACAGGCTGTGTGGCTGTGGTCACAAGCGCATGAGGCTTGCTTAAAAGAAGTCAAGGCCTTGCTCACTTCTAACAGTGTTCTTGCACATTTCAACGAGTCTCTCCCTGTGTGCATCGCTTGTGATGCATCCCCCTACGGGGTCGGAGCTGTCCTGAGTCACCTCAGGTCTGATGGAACTCAGGTTCCTATTGCATACTACTCCAGACCATTGTCTTCTGCCGAGCGCAACTACGCTCAGATAGACAGGGAGGCTCTGGCTGTTGTTGCTGGAATTAAAAAATTCCACTATTTTCTATATGGCAGGCATTTCACGGTCTTCACTGACCATAAGCCTCTGCTGGGACTGTTTACCACACGTAAGCAGACTCCCCACATCATTTCCCCTAGAATGCTTAGGTGGTCTATTTTCTTGTCTGCATATGATTTTTCATTACTCCACACGCCTGGGAAAGAAATGGGCCATGCTGATGGCCTCAGTAGATTGCCTCTGCCAGTAGTAGAAGCTGACCCCGCGCCAGCTGTCAACATTCTATCAATCCAAGCCTTGCCCGAGCTCCCTCTTAGTGCCATGGATGTTACCGCTGAAACGGGTACAGATCACACACTTTCACGTGTCCGCTCCTGGGTCCTGTCCGGGTGGCCTGAGCACTGCCCTAGTCCTGAGTTTCAGAGTTTCTGGTCCAAAAGAAACGAACTGTCCCTTTCTCCGGGTTGTCTGCTTTGGGGAACGAGTTGTCATTCCCACCTCAATTGAGACTAGGGTCTTAAGAATCCCTCCACGATGGTCACCTGGCATGGGAGAGAGGGAGAGTTCGTATGAAGGCTCTTGCACGCATCCACTTGTGGTGGCCTGCTTTAGATAAAGATATTGAGCTAAGGTCAACGCATGCCCACCTGTGCCACATCCTCGCCCAAATGCCCCAAGCTCCTGTGCATAGATGGGAGAACACAGTCCCCCTGGTCCCCTAGGGTGCACATTGACTACTACTGGGCCCTTCAGGGCCATTCTTCTTGGTCCTTGTTGACAGCCATTTCAAAATGGCTTGAGGTTGTAGAACCTTCTCATCCACCACCACTGGCAAAGACTATTCAGGTACTGGGGGATTTTTGCTGCACACGGGGCTGCAGATGTAATTTTGTGTCCGACAACAGCCCTCAATTCCCTCCTCCGAATTCCAAGCTTTCTTACAGGCAAACCTGATTCGTCATGCCACGTCTGCGCCCTTTCACCCGTCCACCAACGGTATGGCTGAACGCATGGTGCGCATCGCAAAGGACGCCTTGAAGAGACTCACCTACGGGGACTGGCATCACAGGTTGGCTGACTTTCTCCTTTCTTATCGCACCACACCGTCCACTTCTACAGGGAGAAGTCCAGCTGAACTTCGTTGGGGGCGCCAACTTACTACTAGACTTGACCGGTTGCATCCGGACAGACTGCCTTCATCTACCTCACATCCTAGGGCACCTAGACAACTACTTGTGGGTGCCCCGGTTTGGGCTCGCAATTACGGGCCTGGTCATACATGGGTCCCTGCTTCTGTGTCCAGGATCACAGGTCCTCTCTCCTACGAGGTTGCCCTGGACAACGGTCGTGTCCTGCGTCGGCACATCGACCAACTTCGCCCTAGGCGAGACTTTTCTGCTGAGACTCCTGGGTCTTTTCCAGGGGGGGAGGGGGACCCTTTGGAGCAAAGGGAAGGGCAAGAGCTACTGCCCATCTCCACTGAGGGAGCCACAAACGGCTCGTCCCAAGGTTCTGCAATTGCTCCGAAAAGAAAGTCATGGAGCTTACCCACACAACAGGCACTCACGCCTACTCCAGCCAGGGAGTCACCCCGGGGGCATACTCACTTTCCACACACATCACACAGCACTCCAGCAACGGAGGATACCCGGGGGCATCCCAACAAATCATTCCCCGCAAGAGAACTGGCACACAATTCCCAAGGTTGGCCTGACCTTACCCCAAATCCTACAGGGGGTCAAACATACACAGAGCTAGTCGAGGAACCAAGTCCCGACTACAACAACCCTAGCACAAATCAGGGAACACCTGAGTTTTGGGAAAGTACAGAAACCCACACGAGCCCGAACACAGAATGGGGTTCAGGGAATGGACAGCCTCCTGACAGGTCTTGGACTGACCTAGGAGGTTCTACAGAGACGCCCAGCAGCGGCTATCACTTCAAGGGGCCTGAGGGTCTACAGCTAGGTAGGTCAACCAGGTCACAAAGTAACAGAAGCCCTGGCCTGACGAGCCCGGTGGGCAAGCAAGCAGGCCAGGCATCGGGGCACAGTCCTTGGAAGACACCAGGGCACAATAGAGAGAACAGGCTCACGCCTCCCTCCAGTCAGGGGACTTATGCCAGTAACCCAGAGCTAAGAAGGTCACAGAGAGCAAAGAAATCTCCTAAGTATCTAGAAGATTACATAACATTGCTGGCAAGGCAAAAGCCAGTAATCAGTGGGAGCACTGGGGAGCAAAATGTCATATAAAATAAATGTTGTATGTTGGTAGTAGTTTTAGCCCGGGGGAAAGGGGTGTTATGTCCCGAGCCTTTGCAAACGGCTCGGGCGTTTGCAGGCAGTCCCGGGCAGGTGCAAAGCTGCCCGGGACCAGACAGGCTGTCGCCAGCGCCGTGCGCATGCGCGGGTGCTGGCGCGGGAAAAGTAACCCATTTACCCGGGAGTTGCCTATATAAGAGGCTGCGAGGCGTTTGGGCGAGGCTGAAGCCATCTTCCTGTAAGCTGAACGCTGAATAAATGAAACTGAGAACTCCAGCTGCTTCTCGTGTCTGTTGTCCCGCCACGGACTCAACACTATCCATTACCTATTTTATGGACTTGTATACATATATGCCAGAAAAGATGAGTTATAGCATATCTGATATTGACTTACTATTTTTTTAGATTAGAAAAAAGCAGGTTGAGCATCCAGATCATAGCACAGTGACTATTTGCAGATCATCAAAACATATTATTAAAAATTTTCAGCCATTGCATCCTAAATCCCCTACATGCATTAGTTTATGAGTCAAGGACACTAAGCTTGGCAAATTTATGTCATGGTTTAATTTATCTCATGAACCTACCTTTACTTTGTGAATACTACTGTGAAACTAACAGAACTATAAATGCCACTTGATATAGGATACCAACTATCAGCTATACATAGTTGTATACCTGTTGATACTATGAATAAAACTCACAGGACACAATAAGTCCTGTTAGAATAATTAATATAACCTGGACCAATTTATTTCTTCAGATGCTGTGAACAATGGAATAAGACTACTAAAAAATTGAACCTTGAAAAGACTGCTTGGACTTAAGAATCTTTTAAATAGAAGTCTTGCTTTGGGGAAGCTTAGTTTGAACTGAAGATTGCCTTAGGAAATTCATATTAGATTTCTCTCTTTATTCAGCTGAGACATGCAGAGCTGTTGCAAGAATACAACTAAGCATGTAGCTTTGAAAAGGTAGACAATAAATCATTGTTGTTCTACACAACAGAGTAGACACTCTATGCTATTTAAGTCTGAAGGACTGAAGATGTACCTACAGTTCATCAAAAGAAAAAGAAAAATGAAAAGTTTAAACTATGACCTGTGCCTTGATTTATTGCACTCCTTTTAACTGGAAGAATAGAGAATTTGCTAGAACTTACTGGAAGGTCTAAATTTAACAGAAAGAATGTTAAGTTACATTATCGTTGTTTAACAATTACACAAGGTTAAATGCATCTTTTGTATTACTTCCTTTTATAATATAGTATTCTAATAAAAAGAAATAAGTTTTATTTTAATAGTCATAAAGACAAAAATGTGATTTGGTCTATCTTCAGTATTTGAAAGCTTGCATTAACTTCAATTATCTTGACTATGCATTGGTGACAAGATGTAAGCTACCGTAGTCTGACATTTTGCTTTATGAGCAAATTGTTACAGGATTTAATATTTAATTTCTGATTTTAATTTTTAAATAGAGGATGTCTTAAGAATCTAGCCTTAGAAATTAAGAGATGCAGTCTAACATAAAGAAATAAATATATGTGGATGTGTTGTTTGGTTGGTTTTGTGCCAAGGTCAGGACATTTGTAATATGTAAATTTTAAGTTTTGATTACTGATAGAAACTTCCCTGGAAATATAAGATAGACGTCGTTTGTACTTTGCTAAATGAAAATATGTTCAACCATATCTATCTATCTTTGTGTGTGTGTGTGTGTGTGTGTGTGTGTGTGTGTGTGTGTAAAATTGATTCTGTTTTGTACTTGAAAAAGTTTTTTGTACTAATTCTGCTTTTGTACTTGAAAAAGAACAAAATAGATTTGTCTTCATCCTAACTTATTTGAGTCCTAAATAACTACTGATGGATTGGCACTATACTAGGTGAGGAGAGCAAGTTGACCTGCCCCCCCTCCATCTTACACACACCCCAATGACCAGATTTAAAAAGCTTATTGTATAATGAAATTTTTCTTTGTATTAATAGGAAGATAGATCAAAATACCTCCCACCTCAGCATACATGTGATCTTAATCTGAAAAGTCTCCCTGAAATAATTATTTATTGTTTTGAAAAGTTAAGTGCAATTAAGAAAAGCCAGTCTATCATTTTGTTATTTCATATTTACTGAAAAATCATACTGATATAGAACTGTACATGAAGGTAAAATGGGAATTTGTTATGATACTCCATTTTATTTATTTAGAATTACAGAACTGCTACAAATACATGGTTTACAAAGGATTGGCCTAGATGGCTTGGTGCATGCGTGGTTGTTTCTTGTTAGCTTCTAGATTTCAGTGTATTTTTAATATATTTTCTTATAAAATTTCCTTCTTCAAATAGCTTTGAGTACCGTAAATGCCGGTGTATAAGGCGACTTCCGCGAGCGCTGAAATCGGCGCCAAAGATGGGGGTCGTCTTATACGCCGAGTCGTCTTATACACCGGAAATACTGGTAGTTTCCGGCCTATAAGACGACGTTCTAGGAATGCGGCCCGGCTATAAAGACGGGGGTCGTCTTATACGCCAGGTCGCCTTGTACGCCGGCATTTACGGTAGATAAGTAATAAATAAGAAAATAAAATATATAGTAATTACTTGCTGCTTTGACACTTTTACTGTTTCTAGTAAATAATATAGATTCAACTAGCTCTGATTCATAGCATGTTTTGTTTATTTTATTAGATTTATAAAACTGCCCAATTTGGAACAACTCTTGGTTGCATAGAGTAGTAAAAACAAATAAAAACAACAAATACTCATTGATAGTAACACAGAAGAATCAAAATACTTTATATAGGCAAGAGTAGTTTTGAAGATCCCACCATTTTTTATTTATAAAGACTTGTTTTTTTAAGTTTTCATATTTTGTCATTTATTAGTTGGGTTCTTCTTATTTTGTTTTAGGACTTTTGTAGAGAACAGATCTAATTTTAGGTAATATTTATGCAGAAATATTAAAAATTCAAAAGGCTTCACGAACTTTTAAGCACCGGCAAATATATAAATAAATTATAATATAACTCATTTTGATATAAGCATTGTTGTTGTTAGTTGCGAAGTCGTGTCCAACCCATCTCAACCTCATGGACAACGTTCCTTCAGGCCTTCCTGTCCTCTACCATCTTCTGGAGTCCATTTAAGTTCACGCCTACTGCTTCAGTGACTCCATCCAGTCACCTCATTCTCTGTTGTCCCTTTCTTCTATTGCCCTCAAGCTTTCCCAGGATATAAGCATATCTTTCTTCAGCTAATAAACTATCTTTAGAAAATAATGAATTCAACCAATGGCACAACCAAGTAGCTTTTATTGTGTTCAGGAATATCAATACAGAATATGGGCTAGACCCTCTTTAGTTGAAATGGCAAATCCCATAGAAGGTTGTCGAAAATAAGAGGGAGATTTCCAGATACAGACAGATAGGCAAATCAACCAGACAAAGACCAGAAGACAGTGGTGATGATAGATGTAGTGGTGCCAAGTGATAGCAAAATCAGGAATAAAGAGTATGAGAAACTGGAAAAGTACCAGATCCTCAAGAAGGAACTGGAGAGGATGTGGAAAGTAAAGGCCAGTAGAGGTAGGAGCACCCAAAGCTGGGACTCGTAAGCTGGGAGAGTGGCTCCAACAGATCCAAAGAACGATAACAGAGTTCTGTTCAGCACATTAGGAACAGCTAAGATCCTGTACAGAACCCTCAAATTCCCAAGTCTCTGGTAGATGATCTGAGACAGATCACCCATAAGGGTTTAATGTTATACATACACATATCCACAAACACACAACTGTACTAGTGAGACCACACTTGGAATACTGTGTCCAATTCTGATCACAAAAAAGATGCTGAGACCCTAGAAAGAATACAGAGAAGAGCAACAAAGATGATAAAGGGTCTGGAGGCTAAATCATAGTTGAGAGAGCTAGTTATGTCTAATCTTGACGAAATCTAGGAGTGACATAACAATATTCCAGTATTTGAAGGGTTCTCATAGAGAGGAGGGGATTGAACTATTCTCCAAAGCACCTGAGGAAAGGGCAATTAATAATGGGTGGATGGTCATTAAAGAGATATTTAACTTAGAACTAAGGAGAAATTTCCTGACAATGAGATTAATCAATAGAATGGCTTATCCCCCAGAAATTGTGGATACTCCATCACTGGAGGTTTTCAAGAAAAGACTGGACAGCCATTTGTCTAGAACTGTATATATAATTCATTCATTCTCTCTCTCTCTCTCTCTCTCTCTCTCTCTCTCTCTCTCTCTCTCTCTCTCTCTCTCTCTCTCTCACACACACACACACACACACACACTGTTTCTTTTACTCAAACTGTTATTTACATGTTTGCTTACCTACATTGTTGCTACGATATATAATATTCTAATAATATAAACAGATAATTTGTATCCAGACCAATTTGTTTACCTTTTGACTTCTCAGTCTAACAAAAGATTACTTTCTTACTATTTATTCATAGTTTATTACAGCACTGATTGAGTCTTTCCTGATAAGCAGTGATTTCCTGGATTTGCTATCTATAGCTGGGCTTCATGTTTTAGAGCAGTGGTTCTCAACCTTTTTAATGCCGCAACCCCCAACCAGTCGTAAGTCGAGGACTATTCAATCAGTCGTAAGTCGAGGACTACTCAACTGGTGCAGCACCATTTGCAGAATGGAACTTTTGGTGGGCTCACCAGGGAAGGACAGCCGGGACAATTGAAAGCCAATAGAATTAGACTCTATTCAAGAGAGTCTATTCTATTGGCTTTCAAAAGGGAGTAGCACAGCTAAGGAAAAGGGAAAAAAAATGGTGGACTGCATTGTTTGGCGACCCCCGTGAAATGGTCATTCGACCCCAAATGGGGTCCCGACCCACAGGTTGAGAACCACTGTTTTAGAGAAAGTCATTAATAAAATGCAAAGACCATACTCACTGTGTATAATTTAATAACTATATTTATGATGAGGTCCCGAAGTGCATTTGTGGCATGCAAATTTATACTGCTGCATATCATAAAAGTTTCACATTATGGTATGTCACTAATGAGGTTGACACAACAGGTTATTCACAAAGAGAGGTAATTGAGAGGTATCAGCTGGTATTGTAATATTTGATTGAAAGTAACAAGCATTTTCAACATTACAGTAAGAATAACTGCAAAACTCACCATTTAAAAATTGTATATTGGGCTACAGAAATTAAAAAAAGAAAAAGGGTTCTGTTTTTCTACTTGTGAAAAATCTATGAATACTGGAAGATCATTGTTCTGCTATGTGGTGTCTGTGCTTTACACAGACACAAAAGGCTTACACAAAAAAATAGCCTTGCACAAAAGGCTATCATGAAACCCCTGCTTCTTAGTATCCACTTTTCTTCCCGCTTGTCTTCTACTCTTCATGTCTATTGTTTAGTCTTCATTTAGTTTGTTTTAGTCTTCCAGATTGGATCCCTCAGTGTTGCTCATTCTGCATGGTCCTTAAAGCAATTTTTACGAAATGCTACAATAGTGGCAGCAAGTTTCTGCTATTCAGTGGCTATTGCTGAAGGTAGCATGTTAATTTGTTTTTATTCTGGGAATGGAGATTATTGTACTCCATTAGTTTTAGCTCCATTACAAACACTGGTGTCAGTTCCACCTAGATTATTGCCTCAACTGGTAACCTCTTGCATTTATAATAATAGTATGTTTTTCAACCCATTTCTTCAAGATTATCATTTATAAATCTGCTGTCATATCATAAAGCCTGGATCCAGAATAGTTGTTTAGTTGGTCATGGTACCAGGATTCTGATAAGGGCCTGATGTAATATAAATAACTTTTCTTTTTGGTTTAGAAATAAGCAGCTTGAGTATTCTATATAAATACAATACATTACTTATGACAAGACTCTGCTACGCTTCAAGTTTAGAAGCAGCTCTGTCATGGATCACATTTAAAACTGCTAAATGTCTATGGAGAGTCTCAGTCATCCAGGTCATGGTTGTTCCAAAGGTGCTTTTTCAGGAGGCAACTGGACTTTCTTGTTTTTTTCTTTGAAGACATTTCGCTTCTCATCCAAGAAGCTTCTTCAGCTCTGACCAGATGGTGGGAAATGGAAGGATTTATATTCCTTGCAGACAGCTGGTCATTTGCATTCTTTTAGGGAGTCGTTGGGGCTTTGGATGTTTTCTGTGTTCCCAGGGTCACTTGAGTAGTGCAAATGTGTGTGGAGCTGTCTGACTGCAGGATGTTTTCTGCCCTATTCCTGTAGTCTGCAATGTTTTCTGGAAATCTGTTCATATTCCCACACTACTCGAAGGGTGTTATCCCAAAGTGCATAGCTAAATATCTGTGGAGATTCTCATTCATCCAGGTCATGATTGTCCCAAAGGTGTTTTTTTTAGGAGGCAACTGGAATTTCTTGGGAGTTTGAAGGAATATAAATCCTTCCTGCAAGGAATATAAATCCTTCCATTCCCCACCACCCAGTCAGAGCTGAAGAAGCTTCTTGGATGAGAAGTAAAATGTCTTCAAAGAAAAAAAAACAAGAAAGTCCAGTTGCCTCCTGAAAAAGTACCTTTGGGACTCTCACTGCTAGGAATATAAATTTGACTTAGCTTCACCAGCAATCAGGGCAGTAGACAAGGGAATTGGCCATCATCACAAAGGTTATGGAAATGAAATGAAATGAAATAAAGACTATGCAGCCAGATCTTTTCTTTTTTGTTTGGCAAGGAGGAGTTAGCAATTGCCAAGTAAAATCCTACGCCTTCAGGGGTCTTATGAAACAATTTTGTGTAGAATTTTCAAACTTCTTTTTTTCTAATAGCTTTTTTCACATATTGGAACCCTTCCCAATTTCTATTGATACTCCTTGAAATTACTGTATAACATCTGTCCATTCTAATGCCTCCTCAGATTATAGGCTTTTTTTAATTAATGCTCTGCTAGCCAAGTGAGCCAGTGAACTCTCTCTCTATGTCTCTATGAGCCAGCAGTGTGCTGCAGCTGCCAAAAAAAGCCAACATAGTGCTAGGCTGCATTAACAGAGGGATAGAATCAAGATCACGTGAAGTATTAATACCACTTGGTAAGGCCATACTTGGAATACTGCATCCAGTTTTGGTCACCACGATGTAAAAAAGATGTTGAGATTCTAGAAAGAGTACAGAGAAGAGCAACAAAGATGATTAGGGGACTGGAGGCTAAAACATATAAGGAACGGTTGCTGAAATTGGGTATGTCTAGTTTAACGAAGAGAAGGATGAGGGGGGACATGATAGCAGTGTTCCAATGTCTCAGGGGCTACCACAAAGAAGAGAGAGTCAAGCTATTTTCCAAAGCGCCTGAAGGCAGGACAAGAAGCAACAGGTGGAAACTAACCAAAGAGAGAAGCAACCTAGAACTAAGGAGAAACATCCTGACAGTTAGAACAATTAACACTGGAAGTTTTTAAGAAGAAACTGGACAGCCATTTGTCCGAAATGGTATAGGGTTTCCTGCCTGAGCAGGGGATTGGATTAAATGACCTCCAAGGTCCCTTCCAACTTCTTCTTCATCATCTTCTTCTTCTTCATCATCATCATCTTCTTCTTCTTCTTCTTCTTCTTCTTATTATTATTATTATTATTATTATTATTATTATCGATCATCGCACAGTCAGCCAGATGTTCAGACTGGATTTGGCATTTTATCTACCTATCGAGTCCTTACCCAGGACCTGGGATAGGCAGATGTGGATGTTTGATGGTATTACAGGTATCGTCGCAGGATGGAAGCAGTTCCTAATAAGGCCGCCTTTTGCAATTGACTAATAGCAAATTTGTCAATGCCAATGGTGTTCAAGTGGTGCTCCTGTTGTTTTGGGATTGCGCCCAAGGAGCCTATGACTATTGGTACTACCCTTGCTTGCTTTTGCCACAGTCTTTCTATTTCTATTTGTAGGTCTTTGTAGTTTGTTATCTTCTCCAGTTCTTTCTCTTCTATTCTGCTGTCTCCAGGCACTGCCACGTCCACTATCCAGACTTTTTTGTCTTTCTTATCGACAATTGTTAAGTCTGGGGTGTTATGTTGCAGGTGCTTGTCTGTTTGAATTCTGAAGTCCCAGAGCAGTTTAATTTTATCATTTTCTATGACTTTCTCTATTTATGATCCCACCAGTTTTTGCTTACAGGCAAATGATATTTTTTGCAGATCTTCCAATGCACCATGGTTGCTACTTTGTCATGCCGCTGCTTGTAGTCAGTCTGTGCAATCTTCTTGCAACAGCTTACCAGGTGGTCCACTGTTTCTTCAGCTTCTTTGCATAGGCAGCACTTACTGTCTGTTGCTGTCTTCTCAATTTTGACTTTATATGCATTTGTCCTTAAGGCTTGGTCTTGTGCAGCCAGAATTAGTCCTCGGTCTCTTTCTTCAATTTTCCTGCTCTTAGCCATTGCCAGGTCTTGTTATTATCTGCTTTCCCAGCTATTTTTTTAACGTATTGGCCATGTAGTGCTTTGTCTTCCCATGCCTCTATTCTGTTCTTCATTTGGTCTTTCTTGTAGGCCAGTTTGGTCTCTCCAGTAGTTAATAAGCCTTCCTGATATACTAATTTCAGGGCATCTTCATCATTGTTCTTCAGATATTCTTCCAAAGCCATTTTTTCTTCTTCAACCATCTGATGTACTTGTAGCATTCCACGCCCACCTATTTGCCTTGGTAGATAAAGTCTATCAATGTCACTGCGTGGATGAAGGGCATGATTCATTGTCATTATTTTTCTGGTCTGCCTATCCATTGTTTTTAGTTCTGCTTGAGTCCAGTCCACTATTCCAGCTGTGTACCTAATGACTGGGATTGCCCAGGTGTTGATTGCCTTTATGGTATTTCCTCCATTGAGTTTGGATTTTAAGATCTTCTTCACTCTCTTGATGTATTCACCTCTAATCTTTTTCTTGACTTCAGTGTGCTTGATGTTGTCAGCTTGAAGGATACCCAAGTATTTGTAGTATCTTCCTCATCCAGACTCTTAATGTTATTTTCGTGGGGCATCTTGATTCCTTCAGTTTTCACTATTTTTCCTTGTTTGATAGTAAGTGTGGCACATTTGTCCAAGCCAAACTCCATTACAATATCTTGGCTATATATACGGACAGTGTTGAGCAGCGATTCTATTTCAGATGATGTTTTTCCATACAGCTTCAGGTCATCCATATAAAGGAGGTGGGATAGTCTGGCAGATGTTTTTGATGTTTGATAGCCATGTCCTGAGTTATTCAGTATTGTTGACAGAGGAAACAGTGCAATAACAAATAGTAATGGTGATAATGAATCTCCTTGAAATATTCCTCTCTTGATATTAACCTCTCCCAGTCTCTCACCATTGATCTGCAACTGTGTCTTCCATTGTGCCATCGATCTTTGCATAAATTTTCTGATGTTTCTACTGACTCCTGTTATTTCTAGGCACTTTATTATCCAATCATGTGGCAGAGAGTCAAATGCCTTTTTGTAGTCAATCCATGCTACATTCAGTATTATTATTATTATTATTATTATTATTATTATTATTATTATTATTATTATTATTATTATTATTACGGATCATCGCACAGTCAGCCAGATGTTCAGACTGGATTTGGCATTTTGTCTACCTATCGAGTCCTTACCCAGGACCTGGGATAGGCAGATGTGGATGTTTGATGGTATTACAGATATCGTTGCAGGATGGAAACAGTTCCTAGTAAGGCCGCTTTTTGCAATTGACTAATAGTGAATTTGTCAATGCCTATGGTGTTCAAGTGGTGCTCCAGTTGTTTTGGGATTGCACCCAAGGAGTCTATTACTATTGGTACTACCCTTGCTTGCTTTTGCCACAGTCTTTCTATTTCTATTTGTAGGTCTTTGTATTTTGTTATCTCCTCCAGTTCTTTCTCGTCTATTGTGCTGTTGTTGTTGTTGTTATTATTATTATTATTATTATTATTATTATTATTATTATTATTATTATGTTGAGTTTTATTTAATTTCCATAGAGAAAAATCCTCCTAAGAATTCTTTCTTGTTTAAGGCTATATCTAACTTTCAATAAAAGTTGATCCTCCTTACATTTTTTCTTGGATCCTAAATCCAGTTTGGAAAAATCCTTGTATGCTTTTAATATATAGTATATGGTTTTGCTATCTAAATTTTTGTTCCACCAATGATGCAAAAGAAAAGGAGGTTCCTTGCTGTTATGGTCAACTTCAGACTTTAATAGAACATACAAGCCCAACTGTGCTTGTGGCTGGGAACTGGAATGGCAGAGTGATAAATAATAAAATATTGAGGAGGAAAATAAAATAAAATATAAAATATACTGTATACCTTAGGAAACAACAATGAAACAAAATGAGTTACAAATTTCCATGGCCCTAATTATTTCTTCACAACTAGCAATGTCTTCCTACAACCAAATCATGCCTGTATTCGTAGATATTTCAAGATGGTGTACACAGAAAAGAAACTGACATTATTAGTAGTATAAGGAAGTAAAAGACTTCCATACATTTGTTACTCAAAGTACAACCAGTAGACTCAGATGAACAAATATGAAATCAGTTATGGAATCAAATGACAAAACATACAACCTTCTCAAAGGAGCTGGCAAAGAAGCCTAACTTTCTGTAAAAGGACCCCAGAGGTCAGTAGGATGTAACTGCTTGACTAAATCAGAACACATCACAAACAAGTTAAAATAGAAGAAGACAGCCAATCAATATCCACACTATGATCTTGAGCATATAGCCAGTATTTTCAAGGAAAACATAAGGAAAGAGGTCTTGAACCGCATTGACGGGGAACCAGAAGAACTGTGGAATGAAATTAAAGTAGTTGTCAAAGATAAATGTGAAAAGAGACTGCCAAGACGAAGGAGCAGGAAAGCAAATAAACTGGATGTCACAACAATTGAGAACAATCTTGAAAATTACCAAGAGGAGAAGACAAGCCAAAGTCAAGAAAAACAAAGATTCCAGGAAGGAACCTAACAAAAACTTTCAAAGAGTTGGTAGAAGAGAGAAGAAACAGTATTAAAATGATGTCTGTAAAAACACTGAAAATGGAAATAGACACGAAAAAAATAAGGAAAGTCTTCCAAATGTTTTCTAAACTCAGAAAGAGTGGTTGGAAACTTTACAGTCAGAGAACCAAATTTATACATAAGGAGGAATTTTGCAACAGTGACAGCAATTAAGCAATGGAACAGCCTGCCTCTTGAATTGGGGGGGGGGGAGATCTTTTATTTGTCCAGAATGGTATGAAGGTTCTTGTACTGGGCTTATATGAGATTACAACTTCTAAATGGTAAACTAAAGGATGTGAATAGACATATGTAATTGATTCATAGAAGGCCAAACAACATGGATATAGAATATACTGAATATACTGAAATTTTGTATAGTAGAGATGTCAACATACAAGATTCCTCTGGAAATATTATCTATTTACTACTAGGAGATCAGAAAGATAAAAGAAAAGAGGAAGACAGAAGACCAGCAGCAAGTTGGATAGATTCAGTTACATAGGTGATGAGTGCCCAACTGGAAGACCAAGGACTAGATTGCATAGAGATCATCCTGGAGAAAAGCTATTTGTGTAATCAATAAGAGTCGACCCTGACTGGAGGGCATGTAATTAGTCAATAGTTTCATCTACATCTATCTATCTATCTATCTATCTATCTATCTATCTATCTATCTATCTATCTATCTATCTATCTATCAGAAAAAGGCAGGTAATAATACTATCATTGAAAGAAGAAACTATAGCAGAATTGGTGCAACTTCAGCAATTTGGATGGTTCTTTAGAGTTTGACAGCTAAAGCTGATGGAATGAAATGTTAAATTATAGCCCTTTGTCTGTTTTGAAAATGTAGATTTGAAAGCTTCACTTTGGCAAAGCTTCAACTACTTCAATATTTTTTCTATATATGTATAATCTATAAATGCATTAGCATTGAACATATCTTTTGATATTGCTCTCATAAAGAATAATATTGAAGGAACAATGTTAATATGAAAGCAAGAACACAAATGTGTATTCCTGATTATAGAATTTAGTTTTATGAGAGGAGGTCGAAGGAGCCAAATCTAGCAAAAAGGAATTCATGCTATATGGTATATTTGTACTGCCCCATATTTTTGTCAATTATTATCAATTTAATTGAATAAACTGTGGATCGTCTTCCAATTGAAGTAATAATAATAGACATGAAGGAATACAGTACAGTTTACAAATATCAGTAATATCAAACAAAAATTCAGTTCTTTATTAAATCTAACTGTATGTAATTATTGATCTCCAGCAAAGTCTAAAGTGGGTGTGCTATAGGTGCCCTTATAATGGTTCATAGTGAAAACTAGAACAAATTGATTCTACCCTTGGGAGAGTGTTTACTAAGGATGGAGTAATTGATGGAGGAGTTTTAAGATGTGCAAAGTCTGAAACACAGGGAACAAATAGTCTGTGGTGAGGAATGATTGCTTGTCAAAAATGCAGATGCATAAGAGTGTGCTTCTCTGTCCACTTCATTACATTGAAAATGTCAAGAGGAAGTCAAAGACCAAGATACTTGTGATAAGATGGATTGATGAGATCCTTAAAAGGAAGAAATAATTTCAAAGACAAAAGATAAGTATCAAGCTAGACTGGAACCATTCCACTATTCCATTTCAGAATGAGAAATTATGCAAATCTGAAAAAGAGTCAAAGAAATTAAAAGCAGGACACAATAATTTTACACCAAAATAATTAACAATATCTCTTCAAACTATTATATCAATGTAAACCAACCTTGCTATTACCACATCTATTCACCACTTCATGTATTGCCCTTTGAATATTTAAAACAAAATACTCTTTTTTTTACACATTCAAATTTCCTCTCTATTCCTGTCCTGATCCCCATAGATCAGACATGTCAAACACAAAGCCCAGGGGCCGGATGCAGCCCGTGAAGTGGTTTCATGTGGCCTGTGAAGCCATCCTGGAAACAGTGAAGGAACGGCCCCCTCTGCCTTGGCCCTGGCCCAGGCCAGCCGGGAGCCAATGTACAGTTTTGTGGTGGCCATCTATGCTGAAACACATAGTCTTAGCTCCATAAGCCCCCCCGCATGGCCTGAGAGGAACATTGAGGCTCCTCCAGTGGACCATGCCTTGGCACTTGCCCTGGTCCCACCCCTTCTGCCAGAGACCCTCAGATCTATCCCACTCCTGCCCACACCCCCACAGGCACCCTTGACGCGAATGATGTAGAGCTGGCCACACCTACCCAGTAGGCCACACCCAACTCCATCCACGCCCACCCAGTAGGCCACACCCACCCTGGCCACACCCATCCGGCTCTCTGAGGGCAACCACAATGCTGATGCGGCTCTCAATGAAATTAAGTTTAACATCCCTTCCATAGATCATCATAATGATGATAATGAATTTAGCAAAATAAACTACTATTGAAAAAGCCTAAAAATTCTTTTACAAGACATTTGAAGAATATATTTGAAAATACTTTTTAATATTCAGCTCTGTACCCATTGTCCATGGATTATCAATGCATTATGTCATTATGTCTGTGGAAGAATAAATTACCCTAAAACAAGAGATTATTCTGTGCAAAAGTCAAGATCAAAGGTTTTTCTCTTTCTCTCTCTCTGCTGATCTGAATACCAGGTGTGCAGTTTACAAAGATAGGCAATTACAAAGAAAAAAGGGAGAAAAAGTCTAATCTCATTAGAATCACTTGCAAGCTGCCATATAGGCTTTGTTGGAATAAAGTATATAAAGAAACCTGCCCCAGTCTGATCCCTTAGGGAAGTAAAACTCTTGACTCCATTTAGTTGAAGTGAAAAGGCACTTTTACTAAGAGACGCTGATTGCAGTAGAGTCAAGCAGAATCTAAAATCCCCACAGGCCAATACAAAACTAAAACCCCTGGTTTCCCCTAGCCTTCTCCCCATGGTTCATCTGTGCATAGCCAATCTAGCGCCACCGAGATGTTACGAGAAACTCTGAGGTGTTTGGACTGGTGAAATTCCACACTCAGGACAAACGGCCTTGAACATGCCAGGGCAGCAGTATGAACCAGATTCCAAAACGTTCTGTCATTCATCAACTATCAATTCCCTCCTCCCAATTTCCCATAATAATAAAGATATACAACTTTATTGCCCATTTGTTCTCCCTCCCTTCCCCAATTGATGACAGAATGCCGGCAAGGTGGATCTGACAAAGCTGGTGGATCTGACAAACTTACTCATTTAGAAAGATGCTGTTAGAGTAAGAGGCAAATGGACAGGATGTGAACCAGAGAAAGCATTGGCTAAGAGTGCCAGGAACCAGGGATCTATGGCCATGGTGAAGAAAATTGGAGAAGCTTGTAGTAATTGACCAAGTAATTGACCAAGTAGGAATCTACAAAGAGGTGGGAGAAATGAGAAGTGGCAAAGCAAAAACCAGGTGCTCGAAAATTGGAGAAGGGGTTAAGGAATATACAGAAGTAAATTCTATGCCAGCAGTTGATGATAATTGTTATATACTGAATGTATCAGTGATACATTTTTTTAAAAGAAAAACCAGTAACTTCCGCTTGCCATGTGGTTCTATGACAACTGGATGGTAGCAAATTGCCAACATAGGCCAGCAAATAAAATTGATGCCATTTCTGGAAATGGGGAAAAGTCAGTTCTATAGAAAGGGGAAAGTTTGTGTAATCATGACAAACTGTCTCTTAATGCAAGCCATTTGTAGTCATGCTTTCCCAGCGTATTAAGTGACTTGAGATACATTCCCACTCCAAATGTTTCTTGGATGTTTATTTCAATTATTGATTTTTAGAAATGTTCTAAGGTATAAAGAGAGGATAGGAGGTTGATTGCCATGAATTTTATGAGTTTAGGTGGGAGTCTTTAAAATTATTTTCATCATAACGCAGCTCTAATGTGACAGAATAGCCAAAGGTAGATTTCACCTTTTTATCCTACAATGAAAATTCTAGATAAAGCAGTGATGGGTTTTTGGTCTAAATGGCCCTGGTGTAGTGTTTGTTTGGTTGGTTTTGTCCTGATACTTATCTAGCGGTCATGTCTGACATCTTTGGTGGGAGAGTACCATCAAGCACAGTTGCCAGTGAAACTTCAAGATAAAAGTAGATGAGACCACTGCTCAAAAGCTCATCTCTGCTTCATTGATAACAGTTATGAAAGCCTACACTGGAATTCTAAATAGCTTGCATGGAACTTGACATTTCAAATATTGTTTGATTTTTATAAAGTGTGCATGGGTTGGTCAGCAACAATTTTATTTGCTTGAGCTATAAATTCAACAATGTAACAATGAAACTTGTCATTCTACTTCATATGAATTGTATGTGTTTGGATGGATAGATAGATACTGTGTGAGAGAGAAAGAAATAGATGTGTAAAAAGCACCTCTCTATGAGATATTAGAACCACGATCTCCTTTACACATGCAATTCTTGGTATAAGAGAGGAAGGTGTTGGTCAAAGTCAGCAATTTAGTGTGTTTCCATTTATCCTTTAATGTTAATTCCAGGTATCAAGAATGTGAAATACCAAATATTAGGGTCTCCTTGGGATCACAGCAATGTAGATTTGTAGCATGCTACCCAGGTGCAAGAGAATTTAGAACTGATTTTGGAGAAGTATAAAAGGAAGCAACAAGCCATTAAGAAGGGGCTTGGAGAAGAGATTACACAGTCCAAAAGTTGAAGCATGCATGATAGAGAAACTCAAAGTAATCTACCCTTGATTTTATTTAGCATAAGTTTGGATAAACAGAAACTTGGATAGTATTTCAAAGTTCTATTATTATACTCAACAATAATGAAGTAATATTCCTTCACTATTTATTAGTCTGGATATCTTAACAGAATGACAGAGTTGGAAGAGACATTGGAGGTCATCTAGTCCAACCCCCTGGGCAGGCAGGAAACCCTATACCATTCTAGATAAACAGTTGTCCAGTTTCTTCTTAAAATTTCCAGTGTTGTAGCATTCACTGCTTCTGGAGGCAGGTTGTTTCACTGATTAATTGTTCTAACTGTCAGGAAATTTCTCCTTAGCTCTAGGTTGCTTCTCTCTTTGATTAGTTTTCCTTAGCTCTAGGTTGCTTCTCTCTTTGATTAGTTTTCATCCATTGCTTCTTGTTTTGCTTTCAGGTGCTCTGGAAAATAGCTTGACTCCCTCTTCTTTGTGGCAGCTTCTGAGATATTGGAACACTGCTATCATGTCACCTTAGTCCTTTTTTTATTATTAAATTAGATACACCCAGTTCCAGTAACTGTTCCTTATATGTTTTAGCCTCCAGTCCCTATCATCTTTGTGGTTCTTACTACTCGAAACTCTCATCCTCTTCTTTTCAGTCTATCACAGTGTTTCCCAAACTTGACAATTTTAAGGCATGAGGACTTCAACTCCCAGAATTCCACAGCCAGCAACGCTGGCTGTGGAATTCTGGAAGTTGAAGTCCACATGCCTTAAAATTGTCAAGTTTGGGAAACACTGGTCTATCAGATTCTTCTACATTTTCTTCTTGATTAGTTCCCATTTGGGCTTTCCAAAATATACAATTACCATTGTGGCCATCTCAGATGGTGACTACTCTGTGATGGTGAAGTCAAGCTGTCCCCATGCAGGAACATTACTGCTAGTTCCAGGAAGATCAAAAAGATATTCTGTTTGCTTATTTTCATGTGCTTTTATATTGCTTCAGTAGTAAAATTAGAAAATTGCATTTTTCTTGGTAAAATGTTGGATAGTACACATTTTAATAAAATCCAAATAAAAACTTGGATCCTAAGCTCATTAAGTGAACTATATAAGACAGCTACCTCCAAAGTACAAGCAGGGCATGATATTAAAACAAGAACATATGGATGTTGATTATCAAACTTATGTAGCTTTGTTATTAGATCTTTAGAACAATGAAAGACAAAACTTATATACATTGTTAAATTGAAATCAAAATAATCTTAAAGGGAAAATGATTTATTAACTTTGTTAAGTCATATTTTCTTTAAAATATGCAACAAAATAATAATTATAATTTGGTTCTGGTTTACATGAACCAGATTACTTTTTAATTTGTTTCCAGGTTGCTTCAAATTTGACAATAGAAAAATTATGATTCAAATTATACTTCATTCTGTATAATTATTTTGCATTATTTTGGAAAGGGAGAGACTTGGTGAGCTGAGCATAAACCTTATGTTTTGCCAGACGTGATGAAAATGAAATAGTAGGAGCAGATTTCAGAAAACAGCTATTGCTTACATAGCAGACTGTAATCTGCTTGAATTGGTATCAGCAGGACCATGGACAGTTATGAGTACTGGCAATTTGCTTCAGTGCTTGGAACTCAACTAAATCCTGCTCCATGCTTAGCCTCCTACCACATTTATTGAAGAATTATTTCACTACGTGGACTAATTCAGATCTCAGACAAGTGATGTTCAGGGAGTGTTTTATTCAGGTGATGTCACCTTCAACCAAGATAGCTTTATTGCATACTTCACATCATCACCTGTGATTTATTTTTATCGTGCTTAAAAGGGATTGGGGTATGTGCTTATTTTGTAAGAAGCAGAATTTAAGAAACATTAAGCCTGAAAGAATATATTACATACATTTGTAAATTAAGCAATAAGTGGTTAAAAAACCAAAAACCAAAAATTAGGATAGAAAAAATGTGGGGAAATTGAATTTCTATGACTGCTAGTGCCTATTAAAAACAAGGAGGAAATAGAAAATCTCTGTCCAACTAGAAGACTGAAGAATAAAATGAGATTTCAATGGTCCACAGGTGATCTGGCACCATGCAACACAATGCTTTAAAGCAGGGGTGTGAAACTCAATTTCATTGAGGGTTGCATCAACATTGTGGTTGCCCTTGGGAGGGGCGGATGGGTGTGGCCTACTGGGTGGGTGTGGATGGAGTGGGTGTGGCCTACTGGGTGGGTGTGGTTTCAGCAGACAGTGGTGCGCTCTCACAGCGCTGAGAGGTTGAGCCAGGCGGTGCGAAGCTCTCCAACTTTGCACCTTGCTGCCTGCTGAAACTGGGAAGGCTGGGGGCTAGACAGCATTGCACTTCTCATCAGATTCATGCCACCCAGCTCAGCTCTTGGCGCTGTGAGGAGAGCACCCCATTGCCTGCTGAAACTGTGCAGGCTGGGAGCTGGGCGGTCTTGCATTTCTTTTTGGATTTGTGCTGCCTGGCTCAGCCTCTCGGCGCTGTGAGGAGAATGCCCCACTGCCTGCCAAAACCCCTCCCCCAGAGCCCATCAAGCCAGATATGTGAAGTAGGTGAGGGCCATTTGCTGGCCACTTCCAGGTGATGGGCATTTCTTCATTCCGCACAAAGGGTGACACCTCCCCAGCATGCACCCAGGGGGTGGGACTGATGTGGCAGGGGCTGGTTCCTGTTTCCAGAAAGCCTTGTGGAGCTAAGACTGAATGCGTTTCAGCATAGATGGCCACCACAAAATTGTACATTGGCTCCCAGCCAGCCTGGGCCAGGGCCAAGGCAGCGGGGGCCATTCCCTCGCTGTTTTCAGGATGGCTTTGTGGGCCACATGAAACCACTTCGCGGATCGCATCCAGACCCCGGGCCTTGTGTTTAACATGTCTGCTTTAAAGACATTAAATTGCATCAGAAGATTTGTTGGGTTGAATGGTATCTATATACTGTATGAAACATTATGAACAATTCCAGACAAGTAGTAATGGGTTGCAGACAGGGATTGGAACCACGGGCATGAAGATAAATCACATTTATACACCACTCAAAAGAGACAATAAAAAAGCTAAAAAGAAAATAAAAAGACTAGAGGACATGTTCTCCAGCAGCCAACACCCAGATAAGTAGGGATTAAGACCAGATAAATAATCAAGCAGGAAATAATACCCTAATCAAGGTACTACCAAGGAGAAAACCACATCCCTACCAACACCGGCAGGGTAAGCACTGTATATAAGAAGGCAGCAAGCCCTACACTCAATAGTATTGATGATATACCTAGCCGGGTAATGAAATATCAGCAAGCAAATAGCCAATCTTAGAGAATTCCAAAAACTCTACAGTTCAACCTTGAGGTATATATATACTTTTCTATTGGAAATGGGAACTGAGAGCCTTCAGAAGATGTTATATAGATTCTTGTAGGATTTTGTAATTGTCATTGTTTGGAGTTATGACCAAGGTACTTATACAGTTTATTTTTGTAGAAAATGTGCTATCATTTCCTTTCTCTTACATATTGTTATGTTCATCTATATTCACTATTTGGAACATTGTAATTTTGCCTTTCCCTACTTGATGCTCCACATATTCCTAGTACTATTCAATTTTGGCTGGACAGTCTTGGAATTTTAGTTCTTTACATGGACAGCATGAACTGAGAAAGGCTGCTTGCAATTGCTTTAATTATGGTATTGTATAAAGCATAAAGTATTGTTGGAGAGCAACCAGGAGATTATGAGTTCTAATTCCACTTTAGGCAGGAAAGCCAGGTGGATGACTTTGGGCCAATCATATCTCTCTCAGCCCTCAATTGTCTACAAGCAACAAGCCAGTCACTTTGTCTGTCTGTCTGTTCGTCCAGCTGTCTATCCATCCAACAATCCACACAATTTTGAAACCACCTATCTCCTTATATAGGGACTCTGGATGGTGTACAAATATAACATAAAAACACTACATAGAATTTAAAAAGAGGCAAGGATGATTAAAATTCAATGTTAACAATTAATTAAAATGCAGGAGAGGGGTGGATACACAGCCGATTGGTTTTTGTTTTTTATTATAAAGTATTGTTTTGTGTATATTCATTTTTATACCTCTTGTGTGTAGTCTGATATCCATGAAGGAAAAAGTAATAATTTGTTACATTCACTGACTCTCAGTGTTTAATCAGCTTTTAAAAAACAGTGTCATTTTTCAGAAGTGAAGACTCATTAGACTACATCATGTATCCCTTTTTTGTAGTACAAATCATTCATACTAAAAACTTGAAAAAGATATATAGCTATTTATATACCCTATCTGGAATTATGCTTTTACTTACTGAGTTTAACAGTAGTATACTGTATTTAGCACTCAGATGCTAAAGGAGTCTTGTTGAATATATATTGTTAAAACAAAACAAAATGAAAAGCATCTTAGAATAAATGTATTACTTCAACTGTACGCATCCCAATTTTAATTGTAATATTTGCTTTTAAAATGCATATATTTAAAGCTTATCACAATAAACATCTATTTTAATTGTTCACTCTTACTAATGCAACTTTACAACTGTAAAAAACATTAGTGATCTTTTGAGTAAAATATCATTGTTGTAAATTAGCATGTTGATATCTTTAATAAATATTATGTATTTATTTTACAGATCTGAAAGTGAAAATTCAAGAAGCATCAGGTATGATTATCAGATTTCTTTCCTTCTGATACTGCTTTTCAGCCTTTTGTCTAAGATCAAGTATTGGAATTTTTCTGATATGAATAATTGTGACAGTTACTTATTCTACTTATTTTCTTCTTTCTGCATCTTTTTTTCCTTTCTTTTCAATAGGAAATGTATATGCTTTCAGGAAAAAAATATATTAGCAGTTTACAAGGCCAAAATTCTTATATTTTACTTGCAGATTTAAGCAGAAATGGTTTCTTAAGCATGCCAAAATTAAAATTTTAGTTAAGATTAATAAAAGATTTTCTATCTTTATGCAAAGTTGAGATTTGAAACATATTTTGGAAAAGTGTTTTTCGTTTTATTTTATTATTTGTTTATGCAATATTTGAGGATACAGCAATCCTTTAAATATATTTCTGTATATTCATGATACAAATGCTTGAAAGTTTGAATGAGTCATCAAAGATTATTTTATAAGTGTAAAACATTTTAATGTAACTTATTACTATCAGAAGCTGAATATTCAGCACTTTATGAGTCATTTTTTTCAGCTTAGTAATTAGAAGATCACCCATCATTATTTTTGAATCATCTCTCTTTTAAAAGTCTTTTTTGTTTCCCTTGTACATTATAGAACTTTTGTATGAGAATTTTCTAGAATCTGTCTTGAGGTAGGGTGGCCTAACTTTATTTTAATTTTTGGAGAATGAGAAATGAGAGAAATGAGAAAACTTTACTTTGCAGTGAATGTTCTTAGCTCCAAGATAAAGATTTTATTGACTGCTCCTTTAAGCTGTTATATGGTCAACCCTAGAATTTCATTTTGTTTCCAGTGCTTTTCAATGTGGACTTGGAGTTGGTCTTAATAAGAAGTAGATAATTGTAACAGTGTGGCTCCCCTGAATGTGTGCAGCAAGTAATGAGTGTAAAGGTAAATAAATAGCAATTGAATCCAGAAATGCCAGAATTGCTTATTGTAAGGCATTATAATTACAGAAAGATGGGTATGTCTCCCTGTTTTGAATATGGTTGCAATCTCTTGGAAGAAGCAAGAATTGTGTTGGGTGTACTTCTAGATAACTCGGGTTTTACAAATTGAGGCAATGACTAGGAACATATTCCCTTTGTTTTACATATTAACTGCTCTTTCCTGGGAAAAAAATTGTGATACACTTCCTTGTGACTTCAACATCTGACTATTGCAGTTCTTTCTACATTGAGCATTGTATTTACTTTTGAAATCTATTAAGATAAAACTAGAAGTTAGCATAAAACTTTGCTGATATGCTGATTTGTGGGAGAGCTGAGAAATAGTATCACATCTAAAGGCATTGATTACTACTTTGTTTCTAGGTGAAATGCAAGGGATCTCTCTCTCTCTCTCTCTGTGTGTGTGTGTTTGTGTGTGTGTGTGTGTGTGTGCTTTTTGTTCTCTTTGTTCTCTCTCTGTTGCTTCATTTTCTTGGCAGCAATTTCAGAAGTGGTTTGCCACTGCCTTCTTTCTAGGGTTGAGAGAAAGTGACTTGCCCAAAGTCACACCACTGGCTTTGTGTTAGGGTCTAAGACTCAGAGTTTCCCAGTTTCTAACCTGATGTGTCAACCCTATACTAAACTGTCTCTCAAAATGATCATTATTATTCAAGCTGCATATAACTGGGATGCAGGTTCAGAAACTCTCTTCCTCTATGATCCATGATCCCACATAACTGAGTTTATCTGAAGAAATTTGCCTACTGTTTCTTTGTCATCAAATAAAACTAACTTAAGCATTCTCTGTAGTTTTTCTGGATTTCTGGAATATACTTTGTGCCGAATTGAGGAGCTTGTTTTCTTTATGGAATTTTGTTTTAAATTAAAATTAATATCTGGAAGATAGACATGGAATAAAAGCACCCATTTTTAAATAGGTTTTTAATGTATTATTTTAATTTCAATTTTAATACATTTCCTTTTATTTGGACTGTATAATACAAATTACAATGAAACTTATGTGCTTGACAGAATAACATTTTTAATAAAGTAAATTCATTTTTTTCTCTATTGAACATATATTTGCAACATCGAAAGATATGGGAAGAAATGCATGATTTTGCACTGAAGAAAACCAATATTTTAAAGTGAATTGGCTAAATGATACAATGTGTGCAGCTATTTGATCTTTTAGATAAAACATATAAGGAACGGTTGCGAGAATTGGGTATGTCTAGTTTAACGAAGAGAAGGACAAGGGGGGACATGATAGCAGTATTCCAATATCTCAGGGGCTGCCATAAAGAAGAGGGAATTAAGCTATTTTCCAAAGCACCTGAAGGCAGGACAAGAAGCAACGGGTGGAAACTAATCAAGGAGAGAAGCAACCTAGAACTAAGGAGAAACTTCCTGACAGTGAGAACAATTAATCAGTGGAACAGCTTGCCTCCAGAAGCAGTAAATGCTCCAACACTGGAAGTTTTTAAGAAGAGACTGGACAGCCATTTGTCCGAAATGGTGTAGGGTTTCCTGCCCGAGCAGGGGGTTGGACTAGATGACCTCCAAGGTCCCTTCCAACTTTACTACTATTACTATTACTATTACTAGATTAACTATTGAAAATATTTATAGAAATGCTGTTCTTTTGGGTTGCTTTCCAATGTGCAAATTTAGTGTGGAAATGGACCTCATATGTAGATAAACAAAGCACAATTCAGACCAATTAAGTTGGCAATTTGAATCATACTTATTATATTTCACATAGTGACAAAGGTTTAACAAAAATATTATTTATGCACAACTAGAAATGCTCAATAAATGATACATCATCTTAGTACATATTAAACATGTTTCTTAGCTGAATTTTTTTTTTCAGAAAATCATTTGCATATTCCTGGTGTATTTTGGGAAACAGCAGAGCAGTAGAGGAATTGGAATCCATCTGATCCCCTCAAGCCAGCTGCCCAGTATCTGACTCAACAGATGATCAATTGCACAGTCTTAGTGTATTCTGGGAAAGAAATAATTCTATTTGCTTTTCCCTCTTTTCTTTCTTAATCTGGTAAATATAGAAGACATCCTGGCCAGAAATGGGGTTTTGGCAGTTGCCTACAACAGATTGCCATCTTTCCTTTGTTCCTAGAGGAAAAAAGAAGGCTGTTAAATACCAAGTTTGCGGAAGTCCTTAAAATAAAGATTGATAAACTGGAGGCCAGAATATTACATGTACAGCTCACTTGTCAAGATGTGAGGATCCTATTGCTTTCCAAAAGATGTGCACAACTTCCAAGGATGAGAAAGGTGGCTGGCAAAAAAAGACACAACATCAACATTACCCTACATTTTGGCACCCAATTCTTATTTATATCTAGACTTTCAAAACTTGTTGACATAAAATATTTATTTTTTTTTTAAAAAAAATCCAGATTTTAAAGAAGCTTTAGAACCATGAGTGAGCTACAGAAGACTCTTACAGTTGAGGCTCTGCCAACTGTAAGATCCATGTAGCTCCATCACCAATCACCCAGAAGAAGAAGTTAATACGTTTTGCCCTCTTGAAAAGTACAGAAGTTCTCATTTGTCATCTAGGTATTTCATCTCAACATGTGCATTATCTCTCAGGTCCCTAAGATGGAAAGTCTGGCAAGTCTGTCAAACGTGGACAAACCCATGTTGGTTTTCATCATATACTTGTTACCAGGGCTTTTTTTTGTCATAGAATGCCCAGAACAGAGTTCCAGCACTTTTTTTGGATGGAACCTTGTAGGGTAGGCAAGGCAGGTTGTATGAAGTGTGTGAGTTCCAGCACCCCCCCTTTTTTTTAAACAAAAACACTGCTTGTTATGAAAGTTCAGCAAAAGAAAGGACCATGCATCATGTTTATTCTGGTTGCAACAGAGTTTCAGTATTTCAGTAACTGTATAAACTTTGGAGAGGAAGAGCTGCTTTGCAGAGATGGAATTTATCTCAGTATGGAGTGAAAATAGATTGGTAGCTGTGGCTGATTAATCTGAACAGCAGGCCTTTAGACAGCAGCAAAGTGGAAGCATTTTGAAAATGACTAGTTCAACAGTGGGGGAGTAAATATAGGCATAAAGAAAAAGACAAAGAGAACACAAGGAGTCTAATTCACTGCTCTAAATGTCTCCATATTAATGTATGAGGTATAGGTAACAAGCAAAATGAGCCTGATGTCATGAGGTACTAAGTAAGTGTGATATAATAAGGGTTATGGAAACAAGATAGGATTAATGGTCTTGATGGAAGGCCAGTGAATTAGGGAGAACAATGTTCCTTCTTTTTTGTGGTCTCCTATGTCCAGTATACAACCTGCAAAGGCAGAAAGAATCACCAGTATTGCTCACTCCTATTCCATTAATGGATGTCTTGGTTGATAAGAGAAAAAAAATCGGTCATGGGGCAATTTTGCTAACTATAGACTATTAGCGTCTTTCAAACTAACTTAGCTGTCAGGGATGTTGTTGTAAATATAAAATGAGACATGAGAGATTGTAGGAAAGTCAGTTGAAAGATTACCTCAGTAATAAGTCACATTAAATGTTGAGGAACTTGAGAAAACATTTCAAAAAAAACCCTGACTCACTTACCACTCTCTAAATAAGGGTGGGAAATTCCTATTAGAATTTCCAAAGGTCTCTATTTACTTCAGACTAGAATTAAAATCTCTTACTTAACCATGTTGACTTTGCTACCTTAGTCTTGCCAGCTACGTTAGGCTTTACGTGACAGGAAATCACCGCCTATATGTGCTAATAGCATTGCAGTAGTAAATACATAGAGAATAAATTAATAGGTATAAATTGTGGGATTTCTTCCTTATTGTTGAAGAAGTCCATCCTTTCTAGTGAAAACAAAGTTTTTCCTATTTCTTAAGAACTGTCATTTGATTATTCATAAACCATTGTAAATATAGAATAGTTTTCCATTGTGTGGAATCCATGTTCAAACTGTTGACATCTCTAGACAAAGCTTGAAAAAATTTCATCTGAAGCTTTAGAAAGATTTTACAAGTATCGATTGAGCTATAGGTACAAATGATCTCTGCAAATTGAATAAAATCTCTGCAAATCGAATATAATCTCTACAAATCGAATAAAATCTTTACAAATCAAATACTCTGATTTCACCAGTAGATTTTGATCATAGTTCAGAATTTCTACAAGGTTCAGATATAACATTATTCTGGAACATGTTGGTATAAGTAGTATTCACATATCTAAAATTACTTCTTAAAAGAAAGAAATTACCATTGTTTCTGTAGTGATAGCCATTTTATTATTTTCTCTTTGAGCAGCCTTCTCTAACCTGGAAGACATTTTGATATATTGTATTGACTTCAATTCATTCAATTCATGGTTTGACTGAGGCTTCTGGGATACATCTCTATCACTTCAAAGGACATAAAATTATTCTGTGTTGCAGGAATCTTTTAAAAAAGTGCTTTATGGAAAATTTAACATTAATAAAAATCAAAGTATTAATAACATGATAAATATGTTTGTGGCTAATGAACATATGAATATATCCTATCTCAAAAATAAATTCCTGAAAATAAGACCTAACTGGAAAGTAAGTCCTAGTGTGTCTTTTGGAGCAAAAATTAATATAAGACCCGGTCTTATTTTTGAGAAAATATGGTAGCTTGAAAGTAGTACAAGGTCAGTGAGATTCAATATTAAATCATATTTTATGCTGACTTAATATATTTTAGCTACAGCTAAATAATTTTTATATTATATGATATTACATTGCTATAAATAATGGGCATTTTTGGTATGTTGAAGATTGTTTGCTGTATAATTATTGATAATTATAATTATTTAACTTCCTATGCATTCCTGTGCAATTTCGTTTCAACGTTTACATTTCACATGGTTATTTAGTAGTTTTAATTTTGCAATAGAGTTAATTTGCCTGCAATAACTGTTTTTCTCACTGCAGTTAATAAAGTCTTGCAGTTTTACTAGAGATATTTAATAAGTATGAAATTTAATAGACTGATTATTAAGTTGCTTATTAAAGGCAAAGGCTATGCTGCAGTTTCTGAGCAGAGGCAGAACAAAGCTGATTGCAGGCCTTGGTATTTAGCTGGGTTAAATTGTCATGAACTCTGCTAAAGAAAGTCAGAAATGTCCTGAATCAATATAGAATAGAAAAGAAATGTCAAGTACTGTAAGAATTATATTTCAATTGATTAGCATAAGAATTGATAATACTCTGTTTTAATAAAAGGATTAGGAGGAGGAGGAGCACATAACAGAACTATAATGAGTCTTTTATGGCTCAGTTCTTGGGGAGGAGATATGAAACGCTCCAGAATTGTAAAAAAGGGACCAGAAAGCAGAATTCACTCACTTGCTTTTTCTTTCCTTTTTGTTCTTCATGCTGTTTCTGGGAATTGGATGTAACAGGATTTCTCGGTTGAGGCATGCGAATTTAACAGAGGGCAGTCAAGCTACTTCACTGTTCATCTTTTTTGTTTTATGCTAAGTAATTATAGGTAGAGTTAGACTGTAATATGCAATTAGGAGATGGACCGAAGTATTCATGGTCAGTTTGGTAGATGGATGTGTAGCATAAATAGTCCTTGGTTAACAACTGCATTTGGGTCCAGAATTTCCATTGCTAAGCAAGACGGTCATACAGTGAAATGTCACACCCCTGTGCTATGTAGCAACAGCATTTTTTGGCACTTCTGTTTGCCATCATGAAGTGAATCTCACATCATTGTCAAGTACAACGTCATGTGGTCACCGTTTGTGACTTCTACCAGTTTCTTCCTTTGCTTGTTGGAAGCCAGCAGTGAAAGTGGCAAATGTTGATCATGTGACCAAAGTCAGAACTTTGATGACTGGTTATAAGTACCAGTCTCTCAGCACTGTTGCTAAGTTCAAAGGGTTGCTGAACAAATGGTTGTTAAGTGAGTACCACTTGTAATTAAATGATAACCAACATTTAACCAAAGCATGTGGCATGTTTCTGTTAAGACTACTGAGTGTTATTGTCAGTTAATGGGGAAAGAATATAGAGAAATAATCTTAAGATCGCTTGTTTCATTAATTTTTGTAGGAATGCTAGAGAAAGACAATATTTACCATGGTCAGCAATATTTTATAAGTTTGAGTCTCTCATTGGGCCCATTTCTGAAATCACCTCTCACTTTGTTTTCCCATCATTATAATTAGACTTGGTTATAAAAATTAAATAAATAGATAAATAAATGCCTGACTGAAATCACATTATAGAGAAGAATAAAACTATGAGTTAAGGAGACAGTGCTACTAAAACTGAACATTCTCAAATTAACTTATATAATTGTACTTTTTACATATTAAACTGGGTAAACCCCTTGTTTCTGTTAATTTTTTTTCTATTAATTGTAATATAGCTGTATTGCTTTTATCAAAATATCAACAATGCTAATAATTTAAAATTACTTCCTAAGCAAAGCTAATATAAAGTAACTTATATTGCAGCAAATTCTATCAGATAGATTTTCTTGTTTTTTTTAAGGAAAATTAGATTTGCGATTACTTCTATTCTTAACATACATGGTAAAATAACAAATAATAGAAATAATCAAATTTCTTATTATAATATCAATAAGCATTCAACTATTTTTGTTCATTTAACTCATGAGATTAAACATTTGCATTCATGAATACATATCTTAGGCACACAGTTAAAGAATACAAAGACCTCTTCCTACTGCTAAAGAATGGGCTCATTGCTACTGTATGTGAAATGAAGAACATCCTACAGCAATATATGTTAAATATTTGGAAATTATTGCTTTTTTTTGACAAAAGACTTACAAAAGATTTATGTGTTACAAGTTGACACATGCAAACAAATACTTAATACATAGCACATAAGCGCATTGAATATTTATTAATACTAATTAATGATCTTGTGAGGGAAATGATCCTTAGGCAACTTTCTCTTGCTAACACTATACATGACTATATTCTTAAAGTATGTCGATCCAAAATGTTAATAAGCTAGTAACAGAAACACGTGGCTTTGGTTAAGAACCAACAATTCTTACAAATTTAGATAAAATGCTTATTTGGAAATTGAACTTTACTTTGTTAGATGTTACATGCACAAAATTTAAATCTTTAAAAATTAAATAAGTTGGTCCATTTTTAGTTTAAAATAGAAGGTTTGAATCTAAACATAAGTTCTGCAATGTAAAATATAAGGTTAATTTTAACATTTCTCTGCCTGCCTTTCTGGATCGTATCTAAAAGGAGATATTTCAGAAGTCACACCAGGCTTTTCAAATTTCAGTGCTTCAGACCTGTACCCCCCATATTCAAGAACCAGTTACTAGAGAATGTTACAAACATAAGTGAACTCATTACTTTCTTGCACATATAGGTAGACTTTGTTTAGTGACTGCAAATGATTTGTACAAAATAGTCACTAAGCAACACAATTACGAAACCCAGGGGTCTGCAACCGTAAACACCCAAAGAGCCACTTGGACCCATTTCCCAGAGAAAAGAAAACACTGGGAGATGCAAAACCTGCACTGGCGCGCGAGGGGGAGGAGAGCTTGATTGAAGAGTTTAATTAAAAAGAAATAGAGGCTGCTGTGCATGAGTTCTCTCTCTCTCTATTTCTCTCTCTCTCCTCTCTCTCTCCCTCTCTCTTTCTCTCTCCCTCTTTCCTCTCCCTCTCTACCTCTTTTTCTCTCTTTTTTCTCCTCTCCCTCTCCCTCTTTCTTTCCCTCTTTCTCTCTTTCCCCCTCTCTCTTTCTCTCCCTCTCTCTTTCCTCTCCCCCCTTTCTCTTTCCTCTCCCTCTCTCTCCTCTCCCTCTCTTTCTCCCTCTCTCTTTCCTCTCCCTTTCTCTCCCCCTCTCTCTTTTTGTCTCTCTTTCCTCTCTCTCTCTCTTCCTCCCTCCCTCCCTCTCTCCCCTCTCCCTCTCTCCAATCTTCTGCTCACCTGGCAAGCTGGCTTCAAGCTGTTCTTCAACAAGCTGACATGCATTCTTATTGGGCTGGCTCTCTCCTCCCCTTCCTGCTTCCTGCAGAGACGCAGCAAGGGGAAGCCCCGCCCAATAAGTTTGTCAGCTCATCGGAGAATAGGGTGAGGACGCTCTCTTTTTTACACACACACACACAGAGAGAGAGAGAGAGAGAGAGAGAGAAGCACAAGTGCCTCTCTCTGTCTCCATGTCTCTCTCTGCAAATGGCAGAGGAGGCTGGGAGCTGCAGGAGAAGGCTCAAAGAGCCGCATGCAGCTCCAGAGCCAAGGGTTGCCAACCCGTGACCAAACCCCATGACTGAGAGCCTTTGTTGCCTTGCAGGGTGGAGAGATTATTTAAAGAAAGTATCTCTTTCTGAGCTGCTTTGTTGCTCAGGACATCCCTAAAAAGTCCTAATTACAAGTTAACAAGCTGAGCTTTGTGACCTTAATTAGCTGATTGGATTCCTCTGGCCTCCTGGCAGCTGTGGCCTGAAACTCACCAGATCTTAATCATATTCATATTTTTGTTGTTGTAATGTGCACATTGATCATAAAATAAATTTTATCTATCTGTCCATCCATCCATTCATGTTTCTTTTCCTAGCCATACCCACTTCTAACTTTCATATTTGAAATTCCACTGCTAAATAAAAACATGCTAAACAAATAAATTAAATAAATGAATATGTCAAAATGAGTAGGAGTATACCTTCATGCACCTAAAATTTTACTGTGGTCTATAAAGGGCTCAGATTATTGTCTATATGTACATAAATATACAGAATTAGATGAACCAAAACCTAAATCCTGTATAAATTATTTGTTCATGGGTTTTCTGTCCCTGACTCCTCCCATGTTATTGCTACAAGATCAGTAGTGCTTGTTGAAACAATAGAAATGTAATTTGTAACATAATATATGGATTAAGTTGAATCTGAATTATCTTTCAGGGATTCTTTTCTACTCTGTAACTTTTAAGAGCTACTGATTTTGAGGCAGTGCTTCTTAAATCTTGACCAAGCACTGGTTGATAGCTGTCACTGTAATTTAGTGACTGAAGATTTCTGGTGGCTAGTGGTATTCTAGTATTTTTCTGATGAAGTGTTTGCAATGGGAACTGGAATGGCCACTGATGGATGGATATTATTCCACTTTCTCCTTTAACAAAAGTCCATGGAAAGCACTGAATGAAAAGTATGCATTTTCATGCACAGTATAAAGTCTAAGCTGGAATGGAAAAAGCATGGAGCATAACAACTTTGCAAGAAATACCAAGACTCTTTGTATTCCTCTTGAGATTTGACAAGGAAACTGTTGAAATAATAATTTGGTTTATCTTTATAAATAAACCACCTAGAGTAATGAGGATGACAGACTCTTAATACATTATAAAAGGATGCACATTCATTCAGCCCTCAGGATGCCAAAACAGGTTTGTCTTTTTCCTTCATTAATTGTCCTTGTCCACCAGCAGCAGCTCTAGCAATTTCCTATCCCATACCTCATATCTTTCTTTTTCTAAAGAAAAAAATGTTTGAATGATTTGGCAACTTTTCAGGATTATATATTGCATTGTTATTTGTAAACATGGATAATATGCCACTGGGAATAGAATGAGGAAACTGCTTGTTAATGTGATCAAAAGGCATGCAGTGCCTGTTATAATAAATATATTAAAATGTAGGCAATTTAAAATGCGTATCCTAGTCAACATCCCAGAATGCATCTTTCACATCTAGAAGGAGAATAATTAGGAGTGCTGATAATAAACAACCCCTTGCTGTTTGTTTGAAGTTCTCCACATGTTACTGAGAGTTGTCAATAAATGCTTCAAAGCTTTATATTTGCATAAAACAGTTCCCCCCCCCCCCCCGTTTTGGTGGTGGATTACATGAGAAGGTAATTATTTGAGGCCAAATAAAATATTACCAGAGGAAATCATTCTGACTCTGTAAAAGAGAATTGTTTCAATAATTTCTGCAGAGTTTTTCTTTGTAATGTGGTTCCCTTGTTGTGAATGGCATTCTCATTCATTGATCTAGGAACAAAATTATGATTTGAACTGTTCAGAATATGGTGTACAGACTAATTGTGCTATCCCCAGCTGCAGTCTTGGTTTTTTGAAACTCAAGATGGATTGTGCAGATGGATAACATTTTCCCTATTTACAACTAGGGTGAGAATACAGAGAAAGAATATTATGTGTGTGTGTAATGTCCATCTGGATCCATGGTTCTCTAAGAGAAGAATAAGCTGAAATAATAATCAGTTATGCAATTAAAAGGAACATAACAGGAACTATTATTCTAGCTTTCCTAATCAGTAGCCATAATAAAGCACTCATTTGATCTGAAGAATAAAGCCACAGAAAAGTGACACTGCTGAAACTCCATTGATCTCTTCATAAAGTAGGCTGGAGGCTAGCTAGATTTTCTGGAAAAAATAATGTCTCCATTAAGAGTTCTCTGTTGCTTCTCTCCCGGATCATGTTCAGCCGTTTATCAGCAGAGCTAAACTCAAACTATACATCCTGCATTGAATGATGAACAGAATCAAATATACCCTTATATCATATAAAGTGGGGCAAAAAAGTATTTAGTCAGCCACCAGTTGTGCAAGTTCTCCCACTTAAAAAGATGATAGAGGCCTGTAATTGTCATCATAGGTAGACCTCAACTATGAGAGACAAAATGAGAAAACAAATCCAGACAATCACATTGTCTGATTTGGAAAGAATTTATTTACAAATTATGGTGGAAAATAAGTATTTGGTCACCTACAAACAAGCAAGATTTCTGGTTCTCACAGACCTGTAACTTCTTCTTTAAGGGGCTCCTCTGTCCTCCACTCATTACCTGTATTAATGGCACCTGTTTGAACTTGTTATCAGTATAAAAGACACCTGTCCACAACCTCAAACAGTCACACTCCAAACTCCACTATGGTGAAAACCAAAGAGCTGTCGAAGGATACCAGAAACAAAATTGTAGACCTGCACCAGGCTGGGAAGACTGAATCTGCAATAGGCAAGCAGCTTGGTGTGAAGAAATCAACTGTGGGAGCAATAATTAGAAAATGAAAGACATACAAGACCCCTGATAATCTTCCTCAATCTGGGACTCCACGCAAGATCTCACCCTGTGGGGTCAACATGATCACAAGAACAGTGAGCAAAAATCCCAGAACCGCATAGGGGGACCTAGTGAATGACCTGCAGAGAGCTGGGACCAACGTAACAAAGGCAACCATCAGTAACACACTACGCCACCAGGGACTCAGATCCTGCAGTGCCAGACGTGTCCCCCTGCTTAAGGCAGTACATGCCCGGGCCCGTCTGAAGTTTGCTAGAGAGCATTTGGATGATCCAGAAGAGGATTGGGAGAATGTCATATAGTCAGATGAAACCAAAGTAGAACTGTTTGGTAGAAACACAACTCGTCGTGTTTGGAGGAGAGAGAATGCTGAGTTGCATCCAAAGAACACCATACCTACTGTGAAGCATGGGGGTGGCAACATCATGCTTTGGGGCTGTTTCTCTGCAAAGGGACCAGGATGACTGATCCGTGTACAGGAAAGAATGAATGGGGCCATGTATCGTGAGATTTTGAGTGCAAACCTCCTTCCATCAGCAAGGGCATTAAAGATGAAACGTGGCTGTATCTTTCAGCATGACAATGATCCCAAATACACCGCCTGGGCAATGAAGGAGTGGCTTCGTAAGAAGCATTTCAGGGTCCTGGAGTGGCCTAGCCAGTCTCCAGATCTCAACCCCATAGAAAACCTTTGGAGGGAGTTGAAAGTCCGTGTTGTCCAGCGACAGCCCCAAAACATCACTACTCTAGAGGAGATCTGCATGGAGGAATGGGCCAACATACCAGCAACAGTGTGTGCCAACCTTGTGAAGACTTACAGAAAACCTTTGACCTCTGTCATTGCCAACAAAGGATATATAACAAAGTATTGAGATGAACTTTTGATATTGACCAAATACTTATTTTCCACCATAATTTGCAAATAAATTCTTTCCAAATCAGACAATGTGATTGTCTGGATTTGTTTTCTCATTTGTCTATCATAGTTGAGGTCTACCTATGATGACAATTACAGGCCTCTCTCATCTTTTTAAGTGGGAGAACTTGCACAATTGGTGGCTGACTAAATACTTTCTTGCCCCACTGTATCCTTAGCATATTGCTAAATATATGCAAGTGAATCCAGTGAAGTTCACATTCTCAGACTAAATTTAATATTTTTGGTGCAAGGGTGATAAATTATTTTCAGAAAATTTAAAGTAGTTATAGAAACTCCAAATACAGAAGGGAACTCAAATCTATGGTTGGGGTATATTTGGCAACTATGGTAAGATTTAAATAATGGACATTCGGTTCAGCAGTGATTTGTTTTTCTATTACATATGGAAACACCATAATTTCAGTAGAAGTGGCAGTGCATTTACAAACACTTTTGCAATATATTGCTTGATATTTGCAGCAAGAAAAAGTTTATTGCAACAGCAAGATTTGGAATCTGTAAAAGAAGATATCTATGGAGAGTCTCAGTCATCCAGATGATGGTTGTCTCAAAGATGCTTTTTCATAAGGCAATTGGACTTTCTTGTTTTTCTTTGAAGACATTTTACTTCTTATCCAAGAAGCTTTTTTAGCTCAGAGCTCTGAGTTGAAAAAGCTTCTTGGATGAGAAGCGAAACGTCTTCAAAAAAAAAAAAAAAGTCCATTTGCCTTATGAAAAAGCACCTTTAGAACAAAAGAAGATACCATTTTAGTGCAGCTCAGATTCAATACTTTTGTTCCTAGCAAATGAGGCATATAATAACATTATAAGGCATTTCCTTAAGTGGTTTCTTCTCAATCAATCTAGCACAAACTTCCTCGTCTTATCCCTCCAGATATATTGTATCATTCTGGCAGTGAGTTGAATATAGAAACCTGACTATTGAACATTCCTTGGTATGATTATTCTTCTAACAAATAATCATGTCATATGTTTCACAAACCATTTGTCAAATTTTATTGCTTTATCTCACATTTCTTATTAATTAAGTAAATAACTTAGAAGAGTGGGAATTCCTTAGTCATCTTACCATATTGCTTGGGAATATCTAGAGCAGTTTTATATCTGACAGACGTCCTGGTACCAGTGACATGAACTAGGGCACCTTAAATCAAAAGCTTGCATCAGATTTCTAATGAGATCCTCAGTTGCAGCATCTGATATTTCCAACAATATGCCTAATGACTGGCTTTTTATGTATAGTGATGAGGATAATCACAGCTATTGCACTATTATTTCAAAAAACAAAACAAAAAACAAAACAGGGTGGTTTTTGCTAACACTGGAAAAGCCATTGCCATACCAAGCAGTCACACTGTGGAATTACTGTGTCTTAAACAATAATGTCTCTCTTCCTTGTCATTCTTTTCATGTGTCCTATTCTCAGGTTACAGCTTTGAAGATAACTCCACCAAAGTATTTTTATTATGATTATTTGACAGCCATGAAGGAAGATAAGACTACAAGACACACCCAATTATAAATAATGATGATGATGATGATGATGATGATGATGATGATGATGATGATGATAAGGAGTAGAAGTAGTTGGAAGGGACCTTGGAGATCTTCTAGTCCAACTTCCTGCTCAGGCAGGAAACCCTATACCAGTGGTTCTCAACCTTTCTAATGCCGCGACCCCATAATACAGTTCCCCATGTTGTGGTGACCCCCAACCACTTATACATCACTGGGTGCCAGGGTTGTGGCCAAAGAAAAGGGGAAAAAATGGCGGACAGCCTTGTTTGGCGACCCCCGTGAAATGGTCGTTCGACCCCAAATGGGGTCCCGACCCACAGCTTGAGAACCACTGCCCTATACCATTTCAGACAAATGGCTGTCCAGTCTCTTCTTAAAAACTTCCAGTGTTGGAGCATTCACAACTTCTGGAGGCAGGTTGTTCCACTGATTAATTGTTCTAACTGTCAGGAAATTTCTCCTTAGTTCTAGGTTGCTGCTCTCTTTGGTTATTTTCCATCCATTGCTTTTTGTCCTGCCTTCAGGCACTTTGGAGAATAGCTTGACTCCCTATTCTTTGTGGTAACCCCTGAGATATTGGAACAAACACTGCTATCATGTCCCCCCTTGTCCTTCTCTTCATTAGACTAGACATACCCAATTCCAGCAACTGTTCCTTATATGCTTTAGCCTCCAGTCCTCTAATCATCTTTGTTGCTCTTCTCTGTACTCTTTCTAGAGTCTCAACATCTTTTTTACATCGTGGTGACCAAAACTGGATGCAGTATTCCAAGTGTGGCCTTACCAAGGCATTATAAAGTGGTATTAACATGTCACGAGATCTTGATTCTATCCCTCTGTTAATGCAGCCTAGCACTATGTTGGGTTTTTGGGCAGCTACAGCACACTGCTGGCTCATATTTAAGTGATTGTCCACTAGGACTCCAAGATCCCTCTGACAGTTACTACTATTGAGCAAGGTACCACCTATACTATACCTGTGCATTTGGTTTTTCTTGCCTAAATGTAGAACATTACTTTTTTCACTATTGAATTTTATTTTGTTAGATGTCACCAGATGATCCTTTCATCAGGGAAGAGATTCGGTGCTCCCGACACAGGTGTATACTATAGGGAACCGTATAGTACTTTGCTGATGTTACTGTAATGTTGTTGTTAATTTCGAAGTCGTGTCCGACCCATCGCGACCCCATGGACAATGTTCCTCCAGGTCTTCCTGTCCTCTACCATCTTCTGGAGTCCATTCAAGTTCACACCTACTGCTTCAGTGATTCCATCCAGCCATCTCATTCTCTGTCGTCCCCTTCTTCTATTGCCCTCAATCTTTCCCAGCATTAGGCCCTTCTCCAGTGAGTCCTTCCTTCTCATTAGGTGGCCAAAGTATTTGAGTTTCAACTTCAGGATCTGGCCTTCTAAAGAACAGTCGGGGTTGATCTCTTCTAGGACTGACTGGTTTGAACGCCTTGCAGTCCAAGGGACTCGCAGGAGTCTTCTCCAGCACCATAGTTCAAAGGCCTCAATTCTTTGGCGCTCAGCCTTTCTTATGGTCCAACTTTCACAGCCATACATTGCAACTGGGAAAACCATGGCCTGGACTATACGCACTTTTGTTGGCAGGGTGATGTCTCTGCTTTTTAGTATGCTGTCTAGATTTGCCATAGCTTTCCTCCCCAGGAGCAAGTGTCTTTTAATTTCTTGGCTGCAGTCCCCATCTGAGGTGATCTTGGAGCCCAGAAAAATAAAATCTGTCACTACCTCCATTTCTTCCCCATCTATTTGCCAGGAATTGAGAGGGCCGGATGCCATGATTTTGGTTTTCTTAATGTTGAGTTTCAAGCCAACTTTTGCACTCTCCTTCTTCACCCGCATCAAGAGGCTCTTTAGTTCCTCTTCACTTTCTGCCATTAGAGTGGTATCATCTGCATATCTTAGGTTGTTGATATTTCTCCCGGCAATCTTAATTCCAACTTTTGATTCATCTAGCCCTGCCTTTCTCATGATGTGCTCTGCATATAAGTTAAATAGGCAGGGCGACAGTATACAGCCTTGCCGGACTCCTTTTCCAATTTTGAACCAATCAGTGGTTCCGTGTTCAGTTCTCACTGTTGCTTCTTGACCCGCATATAGGTTTCTCAAGAGACAAATGAGATGGTCTGGTACTCCCATCTCTTTAAGGACTTGCCACAATTTGTTGTGATCCACACAATCAAAGGCTTTTGCATAGTCAATGAAGCAGAAGTAGATGTTTTTCTGGAACTCCCTAGCTTTCTCCATGATCCAGCGTATGTTGGCAATTTGATCTCTAGTTCCTCTGCCTCTTCGAAATCCTGCCTGTACTTCTGGTAGTTCTCGATCCACATACTGCTGGAGTCTAGCTTGTAGGATTTTAAGCATAACTTTACTAGCATGTGAAATGAGTGCAATGGTGCGATAGTTTGAACATTCTTTGGCATTGCCTTTCTTTGGAATTGGAATGTAAACTGACCTTTTCCAATCCTGTGGCCACTGTTGAGTTTTCCAAATTTGCTGGCAAATTGAGTGTAGCACTTTTACTGCATTGTCTTTTAAGATTTTGAATAGCTCAGCTGGAATACTGTCACCTCCACTAGCTTTGTTGTTGCTCAGATTTTCTAAGGCCCATTTCACTTCACATTCTAGGATGTCTGGTTCGAGGTCAGTGACCATCTCATTGTGGTTATCTGGGATGTTAAGCTCATTCTTGTATAGTTCTTCTGTGTAGTTTTGCCATCTCTTCTTAATCTCTTCTGCCTCTGTTAGGTCCTTTTTGGTCCTTTATCATGCCCATCTTTGCATGAAACGTTCCCTTCATATCTCCAATTTTCTTGAAGAGATCTCTGGTCCTCCCTATTCTGTTGTTTTCTTCTATTTCTTTGCACTGTTCATTTAAGAAGGCATTCTTATCTCTTCTAGCTACTCTCTGGAATTCTGCATTCAATTGGGTGTATCTTTCTCTTTCTCCTTTGCCTTTCGCTTCCCTTCTTTCCTCAGCTATTTGCAAAGCTTCCTCAGACAGCCATTTTGCTTTCTTGCATTTCTTTTTCTTTGGGATGGTTTTAGTTGCTACCTCTTGTACAATGTTGCGAACTTCCATCCATAGTTCTTCAGGCACTCTGTCTATCAGATCTAATTCCTTAAATCTATTTGTCACCTCTACTGTATATTCATCAGGAATATGATTTAGTTCATACCTGAGTGGCCTAGTGCTTTTCCCTACTTTTTTCAATTTAAGCCTAAATTTTGCAACGAGAAGCTCATGATCTGAGCCACAGTCAGCTCCTGGTCTTGTTTTTACTGACTGTATAGAGCTTCTCCATCTTTGGCTGCAGAGCACATAGTCAATCTGATTTCTATGTTGACCGTCTGGTGATGTCCATGTGTAGAGCCGTCTCTTGGGTTGTTGGAAAAGAGTGTTTGTTATGACCATCGTATTCTCTTGACAAAATTCTATTAGCCTGTGCCCTGCTTCATTTTGTACTCCAAGGCCAAACTTGCCTGTTATTCCGGTTATCTTTTGGCTTCCTACCTTAGCATTCCAATCCCCCATGATGATAAGGACATCATTTTTGGGTGTTAATTCTATAAGGTGCTGTAGGGCTTCATAGAACCGGTCAATTTCATCCTCTTCAGCACCAGTGATTGGGGCATAGATTTGGACTATTGTGATATTGAATGGTTTGCCTTGGATTCGAATTGAGATCATTCTGTCATTTTGGGGATTGTATCCCAGTATTGCTTTTCCTATTCTTTTATTGACTATCAAGGCTACTCCATTTCTTCTGAGGGATTCTTGCCCACAGTAGTATACCTGATGGTCATCTGAGTTAAATTCACCCATTCCTGTCCATTTTAGTTCGCTGATTCCTAAGATGTCGATGTTCAGTCTTGTCATCTCTTTTTTGACTACGTCTAGCTTGCCTTGATTCATGGATCTTACATTCCAGGTTCCTATGGAGAAAAAATCTTTACAGCATCGGACTTTCCTTTCACCACCAGATATATCCACAGCTGAGCGTCCTTTCGGCTTTGGCCCAGTCGCTTCATTCTTTCTGGCGCTACTAGTACTAGCCCTCTGCTCTTCCCCAGTAGCATATTGGACACCTTCCGACCTGAGGGGCTCATCTTCCAGCGTCATATCTTTTTTCCTTTTAGTACTGTCCATGGGGTTTTCATGGCAAAGATACTGGAGTGGTTTGCCATTTCCTTCTCCAGTGGATCACATTTTGTCAGAACTCTCTGCTATAACCTGTCCGTCTTGGGTGGCCCTGCACGGCATAGCTTATAGCTTCATTGAGTTACGCAAGCCCCTTCACCACGACAAGGCAGTAATCCATAAAGGGGGTTACTGTAATACATGAATAAATTCCTCCTCTCCCCTCCCTTCCCCTCCCCTCCCCTCTCTTCAGTGAATAAACACAAATTTTGTATGGTTAGATGCTTCTTCCAAAACTTTTAAAATATAGAAACATAAAGTAAACAAATTGCCCTGAGTCAGCTGAGGAATTTTCAAGGCTTTAGTTTTTTTAAAAAAGGAGTACTGTTTTACCTGTTGTTCAGTTAATTTGATTAACAGATTTGTGCCCAATTTTTTTTGAAAAGGTAATTATAAATATGCACAGCTTACAAACGGCCCTGCAACCAGTATGCCTCAAAAGAATGATAAACAAGAAACACACTGAAGAATTTATGTTGTGCACAAAATGGATTTATGTTCTGCAAAAAAGGACCCTAAGGGCTTGCCTTTTAAATTAATAGTGATATGATTCATTCTCTGTTGCTAAATATAAATATTCAGAGAAATGGGAGTATTAGCTACTTGTTCATATATATAAAGTTAACAATTTTTAGAATTTACTGCTTTCTGTGCAGTTATCTTCTATCCAGTTGAAAAAGGAAAGGCATGATAAATTCTAAGCAATTATGTTTGTATAGCATTCACTGTTGCTTCTCTTTCCCAGTGCACTGATGATGGATTTAATTGGTTCTAATATAAATTAAGTGGCAATACTATGCCATTTGTATTCATGTAAATAAGAACAATGTAAAGAAGACTTGGACGTGGAGCATATGTTTTGCAGAAATCATGGAGAAACAGAACTAGACCAATATATGTTCTTAGACAATTAATTAAAATTTTGGTGAATAGGAATAAATAAATTAGGAAAGTACTACAGAAAGCAAGAAATATAAATACATATTGCAAAAGTAGTAGTATAAAAAGATGGAAGGAAGTAAACACAGAAGGAAATGAACAAAAACTTAGGACAAAATGTATTTTGCAGCTCAGGGTTGAACTATGGGAGAGCCTTGGTGCTCTCTGAGCTTGGTTGTTTTCTTGCAGATGTTTTATTACCCATATAGGTAACATCTTCAGTGAAAGAAAACAAGCAAGCTCAGAGAACACCAAGGACTCCACAAAAATTGTTAACTTGTTGTGAGCATCAACACCTTCCTGATTTTACAGGCTGCCATATAAATTTTTGCCACATGTTGTAGTAGGAGACTTATCAGACAATAGAAGTAACATAATGCCTGAGTCAACTTGGAAAATCTACTAGCAATGGTGTAATAAGTGTGCTGCATACATGGCTATAATGATGCCAGTATTATATGTTGATCATAAGAGCAATATACTGTATTATCACGCTCAGCAACTTATGCCATAGGCATACAGAACTTTCCAAAATTCAAGCCAATTCACTTTATCATATACTTTCTCCAGTACAGGAGATGGAGAATCCACCAATGGGTTTTCTCTGTCTGCCTGCTCTTGAGACCAAGTAGCCAAACTTGACACGCCCCCTCTTGCTAGGAGATCCAGTCTTAACTTGGTCTCAAGCTCTTGAAGATGTATCAGGTTTGGCTCTCAGCAGATAGCAGGTTAGAAAACTACATTGGTGAATTCTCCTTTCCTATAGTTATCCCAATATTTGGCTAGAACAATACTTTGGAATCCCTTTAACAAAATTCCCCACAGCACTGGGCTCAGTGCTTATTCAATCGCATAATCCGAGGTGTGTGAGATTGGGGGGGAAGTCTCTGAAGCTTTCCCTCTTTCTTTTTCCCCAGGGCTCTGGGGAAAACTTCTGAACAGGGGCTGCCTGGAACATATCCACTTTCCCCCCCCCCTTTTTTCCCCCCTTCCCTTCTTGAAGCCACCGGGTGCAATTTCAGGCTGCAGGTCTGAAATTCAATTTTGAATTGAGACCTTCGGAACATCCCAGGCAGCCAGGGACAGTTGCGGACACCATTTTGGTTGCCGTTAAAGGCAACGAAGTCATTTTTAGCCTCGTTTTTGCCTGCCGTTTCGGAGGCAGTCCTGCAGGGCTTATTTTCAGCGCAGCAGTTGCGCTGCCACCGTGATTGCCCCAGCACCAGGACCTTTGCCTTAGAGGCTTGCGGAGGCCATTCCCAGTAAAGGACAGTTGTGGCCGCCATTTTGAGGCCGCGGTCATAGACAAAGTTGCAGTTGGCCTTTCTTCAGCGTCCTGATTCATTCTGTTCCCCATTGGTGGCTCAGTTGGTTCAGCTTTCAGGGATTTGATTTCCACTTAGGCCACAATCCTCTGCGCATGCATACGCTTTGGCAGCTACTGGCGGCTGCCATCTTGGACGCCAGGTGGGAGTTCCTTTAGGCCATATGAGGACTACTTACTGTAGTTAGCCTGAGCCAGGCCGCTTTGGAGGTGTGTGCTTCTTTATTGCAAATCACTCACTACATATAACACAATTTGATTAACCGCCATTTGAGCGTGATCATTCCTTGCCAGGCCTTTTTTTTCCTTAGGCCCTCTGCGCCCCTCATTGGGGCTTTTTTCTGGTGCACCTTGACTGGCCACCTAAGGCCTCTGGGCAGAGCCCAGAGAGTGGCCCCAAACGTGCCTTCGGCATCTGACTCAAAAGCAAGCCAGCTGTAGGCAACAGGCTCTGGAGAAGGAGTTCTCCAGAGTGCAGAGGCAGGCCGGATTAGAGACGGATCAAATGGCGGTCCCTGAATTTGACCTTCTCTTAGGTCCTTCAACTTAGGCTCAAGGCGTGTGGTCCCTCACAGGGACGTCTGCCACACTCAGCTCCCCTTCTGTATTGGTTCAACATGCAACAAATGCTTCAGATTCAGCCCCAGAGGCCACCTTCACTCCTACAGCCGCAGGACTCAGGGGTCCAGACATCAGAGACATTTTCTCTGATGGCCGCCTTGAGACCTTACTATCTAAGGTTGTGGACCGTACTTTAGCGGAACGGTCCTTCCATCCACCTGGTCAGGGGGCTTCCACATCAGCCATGCCACGTTATATTCCTCCTACGGGGCTCTCTATACTTCAGGAGCCCATGTCTCCCACGCACTCCTCCATGGGTGGCTACTCTTTCCTGCAAGGTGAGGAGCAGCTGGATTTTAATCTGTCAGAGGAGAAGAAACTTCCCCCTGAGCCCAAGGCACATGTCGGGAGGACTGTTCAATCCAGCCCTGTTTCTTACCCTGCTTCACAAGGCCACATCAATGGCAAACATAGGGTCTGATCAGTTCCCTCAACTGTTGGCATCATTGGACCCCAGCCCAAATCCAATATTTTTGAAACGGTGGCAGCCCAACATCACGTTCCGTGTCCCTCTATTTTCCTTAAAGGGATCAAGAAACAATGGGCCTCCCCTTCCTCCTTCCCTTCCATAAGCGGGACTGATAAAAAGATATTTAGCACCTCCACAGACCTCAATGATGCACTGGAGGTCCCCAAAGTAGACAAAGCCTGGAACCCTCTGGTATTCCAGACTGTGGTCTCTATGGACATGTTGGAGTTGCTCAAAGTGGATGACAGGAAATGGGACCAAACTTTCCGGAAGACCCATCAATCAGCAGCATGGGCAATTAAAACGGCCACTTGTGTGTCCTTTTTTGCCCGGACTATCCTTTATGGCTTCGTCAGCTTCAGGCCAGAGTCCCTACTGAGGACATTCGGACCCACCAAGACCTAAGCAAAATGGTGGCAGCCACTGAGTATGCTGCAGATGTAACGCTTCGGTCGGCCAACCTTGCCTTTAGGTCTCTAGCATCCAACATCACAGCCAGAAGGATGCTATGACTGAAACACTGGCAGGCTGACACCAATCCAAATGGTGTCTAGCGACTGCTCCCTATCTGGGCAATAATTTATCTGGGGAGGCCCTGGCTCCGTACCTTTTGGAAAACAAGGACAAGCGGAAGGTCATGACTCACTTAATCAAACGGTCCGACAAACGTCCCACTCCCTATTTTTGTAGACAGTCCTTTCAGCCGCCATCAGGTTCAACAGTTACTCAGCTCTCCCGCTCATACACTCCCAGACAGGACAGACCATATGACCGTCCTTATGACAGACCAGGCTTTCAATCCGAACAGCAGAGCCAGTCTAAGCGGCCATTTTGAGGGGCAGGACACCCTTACAGGAAGTCCAAGTGACTCTCACACTGCACTTCCATCGGGGGATGGCTGGCCCACTTCTTCCATCTGTGGGAACTCACTTCCATGGACACCTGGGTCTTACAAACATCCAGTTTGGTCTGTCCCTGGAGTTCCTAGCCGAACCCCTGGACCAATTCATTGCTTGTCCCATTTCCAGGGATCTATTCAAACAGGGACTCATGTAAGAGGCCATTCAACATCTGGAAATTCAGGCCATAGAACTGGTACCGACGGACCACAGGGGGAGGGGATTTTACTCCATCCTCTTTGTGCTTCCCAAGGCCTCAGAGGTGGAGAGGATTCTGGACCTCAAAGGTCTGAACTATTACTTCACTTACAAAAATTCAAGATACAATCACTCCAGTCTATCCTGGGGAGCATCAGACAGGGAGACTTCCCGGCGTCAATAGACCTCACGGAAGCATATCTCCACATCCCTATCCATCCAGCTCACAGGCAGTTCCTCAGATTCTGTTACAGGGGCAGGCATTTCCAGTACAAGACACTTCCTTTCGGCCTCTCCTTGGCTCCCAGGGTGTTCACCAAGATCCTGGCAGTAATAGCTGCCCACTTGAGGAAGGTACCAGTACGCGCTTAGTGCTACCTGGATGAATCCTGATTCAGGCGTCCTCCTTCCAGGCAGTTCAGGCGGACCTGGAACACACCATTCAGGTCCTCCAACAACATAGCTTCTCAGTCAATTTTCAAAAAAGCCAGACAGTTCCCTCATGCAGGCTTCTGCACTTGGGGGCCGTCATAGACACCACAAACTGCATGGTCTATCTCTCTCAGGAGAGATTGGTCAGCATCAGGGACCTGGCTCGCCAGGTGTACAGGGACCATACCTTTCCACTGATCTTACTCTCCCAACTGTTGGGGAAGATGGTTTCCTATATAGCCATAGTTCCCTGGGCCAGGTTCCACTTGCGGGACCTCCAATGGTTCCTCCTACCATTTCAGCGGGTGAATGCCAGTGCATCCAACTATCAGGTCAGGGTTCTGGTTCACATCCGCAGGTCTCTGTGGTGGTGGTTCTCACAAGCAGTGACCAAAGGATCACCCTCCAAGGAACTGGACCACATCACCATTACGACAGACGCCAGTCTATTTGGTTGGGGAGCCCATCTGTAGCCCATCTCAGTTTGCACAGGGCTGTTGGTCTTGCGCAGACTTGAGACACAACATCAATTGGCTGGAGCTCAGGGCCATCCATTTAGCTCTTTGCCGATTCAGGCACTGGATCAGGGGACGTCACGTTCTGATCTTTATGGATAACATGGCGTCCAAGGCACACATCAATCATCAGGGGGGCACCAGGTCCAAGTCCCTTATGTCCGAGGCTCGGCTCCTGGGTTCCTGGGCAGAGTCCAACCTGGCCTCTCTCAGGGCTGAACACATCTTGGGGGTCGAGAACCAACAAGCAGACCTTTTGAGTTGCTCTACGGTAGATCCCTCGGAGTGGGGATTGCATCTGGATCTGTTCTCCAAGATCTTCCACAGGTTCGGCCATCAAATCCTTGACCTGTTTGCATCGTCAACTAATGCCCAGCTCCCCAGGTACTACTCCCACTATTTCCTTCCAGGGGCGGAGGGGATGGACGCCTTATGGACCCCATGGCCAGGAGGTCTTCTTTATGCCTTTCCTCCCCTCCCACTCATACCGGCGACCATTCGCAAACTGCTACAGGAGCAGGCAGAATTGATCCTCGTAGCCCTGTATGGGCTACAGAGGCTGTGGTTTGCCGACTTGGTGAAACTTTCCTGGTATCCTCCATGGAAGATTCCTCCACTCACGTGGAGGGGACCCTCCAGCACCCGGACCCTTCATGGTTACAGTTGACCGTCTGGCACTTGAGCACACAATCATGACACTAGAATTATTTTTCCCCTGTGCAATTCCATGATTCAGGCCTCTCGTTGCCCAGCGACCAATCACATTTATGATTCTAATGGAAAACTTTTTTGCCATTGGAGTAGAAGACGACAACTGGATGTCTACAAATTGACTATCCCTCAGATCGTAGATTATCTTCTGGACGGTCTGGACAGACACCTGGCCCCCGTGACTATTCGCAGATAGGTGGCAGCCCTGTTGACATTACTCACTTGTGCTGATTCAGTTCCCTTAGCTCACCATCCTAGGATTCGTGCCTTCATCAAGGGTGCGTGCAACACCAGGCATCCCATGGTACACAGGTACCCCTCTTGGAAATTGCATCATGTCCTTCGCGTTCTAACGAAAAACACACTTTGAGTCCATAACTACTGTTCCACGCGGAACCTGTCTCTTAAAGTTGTGTTCTTGATTGCCATCATGTCAGCCAGACGTATCTCTGAACGGGCTGCTCTTTCAGTCAGAAATGACCTTTGCATCTTTCACAGCGATTGGGTGGTCCTTCATCTGGACCCCACCTTTGTGCCCAAGGTAAACTCGTTCTTCCATAGAGCACAAAGTCATCTTGTCAAAATTTTGCCCCGATCCTTCCCGTGACTTGGAGCGGCAGTGGCACACACTGGATGTCCGCAGGGCACTGCAGCATTACATGAAGCACACAGAGCCTTTTCATAGATCTGAGGCCCTATTTATCTCCTTCCATCCGGCTTCTCTGGGACAGAAGGTTTCTGCTGGCACTATTGGCAGATGGATCAGGGCCTGTATCACGGAGGCCTATCAGTCCTCTTCCCTGCCAGCTCCAAGTCATCTTACTGCCCATTCCACTCACACTGCTGCAGCCTCTGTGGCATGGGCCACTCAGGCGTCCCTCGAGGAGATTTGCAGGGCTGCGACATGGTCCTCGCCCTCCCCTTTTGTACACCATTACAGGATTGACCGCTTCGCTTTGGCGGATGCTTCCTTTGGTTTAGCAGGTGGTCTCCGGGGACACTATTCCGGCCTTATCTGTTTCCCACCCATTGGGACAGTGAGGCTTTGGTATGTCCCATTGGTGGATTCTCCATCTGCTGTACTGGAGAAGGGGCATTGTCTTACCTGAATGCCTTTTTTCAGTACGGAGATGGAGAATCCACACCCGCCCTTTAAGTCAGTTAGGCCAAATTTAAGGGTTTGAGAGCCCACACCTCGTCCACCTTCAGCCACTTTTGCCCTCATTAAGACTGGATCTCCTAGCAAGAGGGGGCGTGTCAAGTTTGGCTACTTGGTCTCAAGAGCAGGCAGACAGATAAAACCCATTAGTGGATTCTCCATCTCCGTACTGAGAAAAGGCGTTCAGGTAAGACAACGCCCCTTCTCAAAATCAACAGATGTACAATAAACTTTATTTCTAACATGCAAGCATTTCTCAATGACATGCTAGACACGCAAAAATTGGTCTGCCATGCTCTTTCCAGGCACTCTTATACTAGTACTTTTGTATTCACTCCTGTTATTTTTTTCCTCTGCATAGAAGAACAGTATTTTCCCAGTCATTAGACACAGAGAATGATTCACCATAGCATAAAACGTGTCATATAGCTACTGCATAAATATTCCCCATCCCAATGCGCTAACATTCCTCCAATTGTGCAATTGTGCAAAAGGTTTTCATTTTTTTAATAACTAATGCTAATAACAGGTTCAACAATACACCAGGGATGCAATTTCCTGCAATTTACTTGGCAAAAGTCAACCTAACAACTGTCTTGCTTAGCAGTGGAAACTTTGGGCTCAATTGTGGTCATAAATCAAAGACTACCAGTACTATTTTGCAAAGGAGTGAGTATTAGAACTGGCTGGAAGGAATCCCATATGGTGAGTTTTGATGATATGGTGAGTTCAATGAATGCTTTCTGCTTTCTATTTATCTGTTAGGGTAAATTGCAAGGCCAAGGATAGCAAAAGACTAGTCACTATTCCTTTTGCACTCTGTTAAAAAGAGAGGTTTCTGTTATCTTTTACTAATTTAAGCATAAAACTCACTTGGATGAGCCAGAAACGATTCTAGTTAGCAGCCTAATAGGTGTTGCAATTTGTAAAGTACTTTGCCCATCTGGCTTTTGTTCTTACAACTATAACTGTCTTTAAACGTACCACAATATTGCCTTTAAAAGACTTGTTTAAATTGTGGAAGGAGGTAAAGAGGATTAGGCACCCCATCCCTAGATGCCACTCTTCAGTCACAATAAAAGTCTCAACTTTTGATACCCACGAACCTATGTTAGTAGGATTCAGATCTGTCATCTTTCAAAATTGGATATTTGTAGATAGTAATGAATGATAAATGAAATCTGTTTGTTGTTCCTTTCTGCACATTTATGATAAACTTTTGTGAATGATCACTGCCATCTATTGGTAGATAAATTAAAAATGTTACTTAGAATGAATTTCTGTATGGCCGTTTTACTTCATTATATTATATTGTTATATTAACTTATTATGTTTAAATGGTTATCTAAAAGCCATCATTATAAAAATGTTTATTATAGTTAAATTTCATTTTAATAAAGTGCAGTATGAAACTTAAAGTAGATATTATTTTTATCACTGCAGATAGAGTATTATTTTTCCTTGAGCCATTTTGCTTTCCGGAAATCATTGCAGTTTAAGACTCTAAAATTTGAATCTGTATAGGGTTCTCAACCTTTTTAATGCCGCAACCCCCAATCGGTCGTAAGTCGAGGACTACTCAATCGGTCATAAGTCAAGGACTACTCAACTGGTGCAGCACCGTTTGCAGAATGGGACTTTTGGCCGGCTCAGCAGGGCAGAGACAGCCTGAACAATTCCTATTGGCTTTTTCTATTCAAGAGAGCCTATTCTATTGGCTTTCAAAAGCCAATAGAATAAAAGGGAGTAGCACAGCTAAGGAAAAGGGGAAAAAAATGGCGGACTGCGTTGTTTGGCGACCCCCGTGAAATGGTCGTTCGACCCCAAATGGGGTCCTGACCCACAGGTTGAGAATCACTGGTATAGCTGATTTCTATTAGTATATACTCTGCTTTCCTTTATATATTAGATGTAAGTTGTTTTTAAACTGACTTCAGAGAGATTTACATTTACTATTTTTTAGTATTCATTGAATGCAAGATGCAAATTATACACGCTCATCCGTCTCCAAAACTGAGGGGCCCCCCCACAGAAACCTAACTCCCAGGACAAACACTTCTAGGGAGTTTCCCATGTTGGGATCCCTGCTTGCCAGTGATCCATATTTCACCGCCCATGCTGCACTGATTCTTCCAAGAGACAAACAGTTGGAAAAGAAGGGCGAGCAGGAACCTGATGGCATCACACTCCCCCTCCCTTAGAGACACAACTAAAACCACCTCAACTGTCAACTAACACAAAACTACTGTCCTTGCAAAAACCACCCACCCAGTCCCAGGCCCAAGTAACCAACATAAAGTCACCAGTACTCTTCACATCTTCATAAATGTTGTAGACGAGGGGATAGAAGGGGAACTCGTCAAATTTGTAGATGACACCAAGATGGGGGGAATAGCCAACACTTTAGGGTAGACTCAAGATCCAGAAGATAAGGATGGGGGGGGTAGGGGAATGATAGTTGTCTTCCAGGACTTGAGGGGCTGTCACAAAGAAAAGGGGATTGACTTATTCTCTAGGACACCAGAGGGTAGAACAAGAAGTAATGGGTTGTTAAAGAGAGATCCTACCTAGGAAGAGAAATATTCTGGTAGGGAGAGCAATTATTCAGTGGAATAGCTTGCCTTGTTTTGAAAACGAGGTTTTCAAAAATAGACTGGACAACAATTTGACCAGTATGGTATATGTTCTCCTGCCTTGAGCAGGGGGTTGGACTACAAGATCTATGAGCTCCCTTCCAGTCCTATAATTCTATGCAATCTACAACTCTAGGCCAGTGTTTCTCAACCTTGACAATTTTAAGGCATGTGGACTTCAACTCCCAGAATTCCACAGCCAGCAATGCTGGCTGTGGAATTCTGGGAGTTGAAGTCCACATGCCTTAAAATTGTCAAGGTTGAGAAACACTGCTCTAGGCACTAGTGACAATACCAAAGATCAAGAATTATTTTGCACAACTAAGACCAGGGAAAGCCCAGGACACAATCTCATTCCTCCAGAAGCCATTAAAAACAATTTGGGCTTCTGGAGCCCCACCTTGGCTGTGCTGTCTAACTATATTGATACCTATGGCCGAGGATACAGGTTCAAAATCATTGTCCCTATATATAAAAAAAAGAAAAAGAAAATTGACTCTGCCAATTAAAGACCAATCAGCTTCCTCAATACAATCAGCAAACTTCATGCAAGATACCATGCAAAAACTAACCCTACCATACACAAAACAGGTGTCAAAGATGATAGCCAGAATTCTCCAATCTCTAGGAATAGCAATAGCCCACAAACCCACAACCACACTCCACCAGGAATTATCCAGAACCAAAGACAAGATACAGAAGGATGAAAGAAACAATGTAATCTACAAAATCAGCTGTAACAATTGCAATCAATTCTACATGGGACAAACATCACATTAATTAAAAACCAGGAGCCCAAACACCATCTGTCAGTCAAACGCCACAATTCCAAATCCCTAATCACTACCCACACTGATACCAAACAGCACCACTTTGACTGGAACAACACAAAAATCATCAGCCACGCTACCACCTGCCATGCTCATTGAAGCCTTGCATTCCACAAGCAATTCCATCAACAGATACATTGACAACAGATACAGCCTACGAACTCCTCAGAATCCAAATAAACTACACAGCCAACCAGAGACAGCACTGACCCTCAACCAACCCACACAAACCCCCTAACCAACACTTCACCTCCCAAAGACTCTCACCTGATGTAACCTCCCTATCACAAGACCCATCACACGACTCTCACTAATGACTCACACCTGATCCATCACAAGACCCATTATAAGACCCTCACTTGAGACACTCACCCCTGATCCATCACAAGACCCTCACTTGACATACCCACACCTGAACCATCACAAGCCTGACCACATGAAGCCCTTATAAACAGAAGAACATTGACACTGACATCCCCTAAACTGTGCTTGAAGATGTTACTTAGCCTGGTAATGAAATGTTCAGAAACCAACCCACAAGTTCATTGGAGAATGAACCTTTACCCTCATTCTACACCCAAGAATATTTGCCACTATTGCAAATCATGGAATTTGCCAAAAAAGGCCAAGAACTACTTTTGAAGGGTAGATGGCCACAAGATTGAGCAGGCCCCCATTTCAAATATCTGGGAGTAGTCTTACATTCTGCCAAGAATAGGAATCCCCATGGAAACTACATCATTGTAAGTGCAGAGATGAACTCATCTGCCATCCTTAAATTCCTCAGGTGAAGAAGTGGCCACTGTTTTCCTACAGCATCTAAATTATTTGAAGCACAACTTCTCTGTGGTACACATTTGGGCCCCTTCTCGAGTTTTGCACCATTAGAACTTGTTCAGTCTAAATACTTTGACCCTTCAATCCCCAAAACGTATGTCTAATGCCATCCTAAGAATAGAGACAGGTCTTCACCCAACCATCTTACTTTCAGTGACATCCTTTTAATTTCATGTCCCTAGAACATAAAATATACCTGTGATGCTTTTTAAAAATAAATTATCTTAGACCTGCAGTGATAATATAATCAGCAATCTGAACAGTTTTGAATATTTGATAAGTACTCTGCTATGCCAGGAAGAAAAAGAAACCTGTATATTCTAAAAGCTGCAAAGTAAAATTCAGAAGTAGTACTTGGAATATTGGTCCATCAATCTAATAGGAGCTATAAGATAGATCTTTTCTGCCTATAAAGTCTTTCAAAAGTGGGGTAATGAAAATGGATTATAATTCCTACAGAAGCTACAAAGTAGTAAGACATGACCTATGTCTCCTTTGTTTTAATGACTAACAGAGAACAGTTGGGTGAAATCTAAAGTACTTGTGAATCATTTTTGAATGATTTCTATTTAAAGGTCTTTTGCCATTTTTATTGGAATATCTTCAAATCTCTTTTCAGACCTCTTCTACTGTTCAACTATTAATATTGAAAACAGTCAGGCTTTTAGAACTTGGCTGGATATTTGATGAACAACATTTTTTAAAATGTTTAATTGCACACAGATTGAGTCCAAGGACTATATATTTCTGATTAGGAGAGGGGAAGTGGCAGATTCCTCAGGAATAATACCAGACTTCTCTTCCCTTTCAGAGACTTAAGACTTGGCAGGCTCTACTGGCTTTGTTAGAAGCCTCTGTTGGCAAATGTGGCATGTGGGGGAGAGAGAGGGACTTGCAAATGGAATGCAGTTCTAAGAGGGAGTGAAACCTACACTGTTTGGGGAAGTGTTGATATTGATCTTTTAAAGAGCCTACACTACAGCAAGTTGCTCTACAAAAGCTCTTCCACAAAACACACGGAAAGGGAATTCATGTTCTCTAGTTAGTTCTCTCTGAACCAACAAGAAATTGACGTGTCCAACTGAGACTAACAATCAATAAATCCAAGACAGCAATGTCTACTGAACTCTGAATCCTTAAAAGCTCTGGTTCCTACATCCTGTTGAAATATGTTGCTGGGTTTCCAGAAAATTCAGTCTCCTTTGTGAAGTTTGCATAAAAAATTGAAACTTTAGGAGACTGTCTGAATATCATTATAAGCCTCACCTTGAAATTTAAAAAGAAAGATGAGGGAGAAAAAAATCAGTCTGCAGTCCTACACCCTTTTCTGTGTTGTTCTTTAAGAGTCCTTGTACTTGTAGCTTCAGCAGCCTGCCCTTCCATTTGATTGGTAGATCGAGTAGACTCTGCCAGACTGGTTTTAAAAGTGGGGTTTATTAGAATGCAACCAGCTTGACTAGTCATAAATAATATGTGGTAACCATTTTACCTGATTGGACTATTGTTCCCCAAGTATTAGAATTTGTTGAAGATTTTATTGCTGCTCACGCATCTCAAAAGGGAAAATTTTTCAGGTTGAGGAGCCCCTGTAGAACTAAATCTTTAAGACAGGATAGGAAAAGGGATCCTGTAAATTGACTTTCAATAAGCTATAAGTGGGCAAAGGTCTCCTCTTGGAGACATTCCAAGAGAATGAATCTTGTATTATTGAGGGAAGGAGCAACCCAATTCAGTGAAGTGGTCATATTTGTCCAATCAGAGAACACCACATTTGCTTTACCTTCTGATAATCAGGTTCTGTGTCCATGGTTATGGAGTAGACTCCCAATGGTCCAGCAGTAATCACTGGCCAAATGCTGAAGGTATTTTTGAGTGGAGAACACTATCATTATAATGTACAAGGCAGGCAGTCTGTCCGAGGTTGACATTGTTGTGAGCATTTCTGTTGAGGATTGGCAGCAGGGGTGGGGTGGAGGGTGTTTGGTTTTTGTTCCCTCCATCTGCTGGGTGGTTGCAGCAGGTTTTGGTCACTTCACATGACCCTGGGACACTGTGACCATCATAAATACGAATCAGTTGCCAAGCATCTGGATGTAAATCACAAGACCCTGGAGATGCTGCAACATTCCAGCTGATCGGCACTTCTTCTGGGCTCAGCAGAAGCGCCAGGATCAGTGCCCAGCTCTAGCTGGAGCCTGGCGCTGATCCTGGCGCTTCCACTGAGCCCTGACAGTCCCAAAGAAGTGCTGATCCTGAGGCTTCTGCTGAGCCCTGACAGCCCTGCAGCTCCAGCCGTCTCTCGCTCAGGCTTGTGTGGTGCTGCCACCGGTTCAGCTCATTGCCCTCCCCCACTACCACTTTTCTAGATGGTACCCGTACCACTGGTTGAAAAGCCCTGCCCTACAATATCAAACAGTATCAGTCTTCAGACCTGCAGTATTTTATTGCTGCCACTGGCAACTTGAAATGCCAGCTCTTCCATCAGCAGGAATCGACTCACTCCAGCTATTGTGATTATTTTTCCTACCTTTGGTAGCTGCAGAATTCCTCAGTTAATTTGCCACAGTTTAGTATTATATCTATGTCAGAAAATGATAATTTCTAAAAGGTAGATTACATTCTAATCTGAAAGATCACTTTTTTTCCTGGTACTGAGAAAGTGAAAACATATCCCAGATTTGGGCATATTCTGCCTTCCTTGATAAACAGATTTGTACCTCATTGGTATGTGGTTTACATCTCATGAATAGCAAAGACTTTGTACACAAATATTAGTTCCAATTAAGTTATGGATGCATTGTAAAATGTTACCAAGAGTAACCCTTTCAATAAGGGTTCACATACCAGAAAGCAAACATGCTTGAAGCTGGTGCTTGGTTTTATAGCATGTTTACTTCCCATTCATTTATTATCATTATTAAATAAAGCATTATTTTAAAACATTAGGTCAGTCAGAATGCTTGGAAGGCACCAAGAAGCACGTGGCAAGCACATTGAGATCCAGGCTAAGTAGCTGGACTTTTCTCCTGCCCTTCTGAATGTGCACAGTCATTCTAATACTGGGAAGACGTAATTTGTATTGTAGCATGGAGAATGGCCCTTACTGGACTGTGATTTTTATTCTCAAAATGTCACATATCACACGTAATACGCTTATATATTGAATATGAATCGTTAATTAATACATTATTTGAATTGAATTCTTTGTTTAAACAATAGTTCAAGATGGCAAACATTCATCTGGTTACTAGGGGTGGAGCAAAAGTCATCAGTAATTAATTAACCTTAATTTTCACTTCTGTATGTTCTCTAGCATTCCTTTCCAAAGTTCAGTGTTTGGTTGTATTTTATTTTTAGCAATAAAACCAAATATTGTTGTAGTTAAAGCTTTCTAATGAATATGACATGGTAACTGTAAAGTCTGTTATGTAAAATCAGTTGCTTTGTGTTTCCACATCTAATGTTTTTATGCAAATTGATACTACAAACAAAATCGGTATCCAAACTTTTAATTATAAAAGATTCCTTAAAGAAGCATAATTGCTTATACTCTTTGACCAATGAATACATTTTTAATCGTAAAATTAAATTTTAAAATGTTTGCATCAAATTGAAATTGTTTACTTGATGGTAAACATGGTTAATAGTTCATGCACTAGTGCTTTGTCTCAGATTGAATTGTTTTTAGAATTTACTTTAGAAGCTTGTAAAATTATTTACAGCCACTTAGCTTTTGCAAGTTTGTGTTGCCCCTTTCCTGGAATGGGAATAAAAGATTTCCCAATAGTGAGTGATTGATTATAGGAGTATATGTCCATCAAGTAGATATCAACTCCTAGTGACCACATAGATAGATTTTCTCCATGATGATCTGTCTGTAACCATGTCTTTCAATGAGGTTACCCATTGCTGCTTTAATTAAATCCATCTACCTTATAGCTTTCTTCTTCTTTCCACTTTCTCCAGAAGTAGAGCCCTTTTTTACATAATGTATCCGAAGTAAGATGATTTGACCTTGATCAAATCCATGTCTTGAATAAGAAGTCTGGGTTGATTTATACAATGTTCCACCGGTTTCTTTTCTTGGCTGTTCATGGTATTCCCATGAGTATTTTCCAGCCTAAATTCTCTATCCTGCTTAGATAGAGAATTAGAACATAATTGTCTAAATTAATTATATTTTCCACCTAATCATTTACCTATACCTACTTAATCATTTACCTATAATTTACTTGTGAGTAAATTATATTCATATATATTTATCTCTAACACTCCTGTTTCAACTATTACGGTAATTAGGAAGCTACTATACACTGCTCTGATGATAATTTTTTTGAGAAAAATCTTACCTGGAAAGAAGATTCCATTTCTATCTTGTTGCATAACGTTATGAATTTTCAGATAGTTAAATTGTGTGTGGGGGGGTTTCTTATCGAAAAAAGTAAGACGTACTTGCATTAAGAAATGTGAAAAAGAATAGAACAACATGGACAGCATACCCACTATGAAAACTGAAGAAATAGGAGACAAAATGAAAATACTTAAAGGTGTGAGTGGCATATCAATTCCATGGATTCAGAGCTGGCTTGAAAGCCATATTGTATTAATGGTTGATATTCAACCTCTTGTCACAATGGAGTAAAATATTAGGTTGGCTTCATAAAATTATATGCTGAGTGTAGTACTTTTTACAATATTTTCATTAATGCCTTGGATTAAGTAGTACAGGGAATGCTTATCAGATTTGCCAATAATACAGAGTTAGGCAAGAAAGCTGGCATAATGGAAAGCAGGAACAAAACTCAAAATTGCAAGGTTGGAGCCAAAAAATAGAATGAAATTTGAAAGACAAATGCAGAGTTCTTTATATAAGTCAAAGCAATCAGAAGCATAAGATTGGATGGCAACATTAACTTGGATTTCACAGATACAGTAGCTTGGATCATCTTGATTAATTATCTTTCCCAATATATGGGAAAGCAAGTTCTTGTTTGTTGGTTATGCTAATCAATAAACCAAGGTATTTTGATTAGTTTGCATAATATTCCTTCAAGAATAGCTCCAGAAAGTGATGTTGAAGGATTCCATTAAGTAGCTTTTCCTGTTCAGATTTGATGTAAGTCAAAAATATAGACTTTATTAATTAAAACCTACCAGATTAGCTACTTATCAGGATTGTCTTTATGTATACTTATAAAATGATTTATTGGAATTCCATAGGTAACATCTCTGCCATTGTCTTAAAGACAAAGCATGCTCACCCAACAGGGAGCTACTTGGTGTGGGTGGGCAAGAGAAATTTCTAAAAATGAAAAATTAAATGTACTTATTTATTTATTATTCACACTCATATAGCCCCGTCCATTTCATAAAATGTAGCTTTGATGGTAATATACAGCAATCAAATAGCATAAAAGTAGTAATTATAAAAATATTAAATATATTAAAATATTAAATATTAACATTTAATATTGAAATATTAAAAATCATTAATACAGGGGAAATATTATAAAAAGTTTAAAAATTATTATTTACATGGAAAGAGCAAACATACCAACCTCAATGGGGCCATCTCAGAATATCCCAGTTCCCTGGTACCCTCAGGTCTTCTGACATAACCAGCACTTAAAAGAACTTCTGAAATGATAGCAGGAAAGGAGCTAACCCGACTTCAGGGCGAAGAATGTATCTTAAGGCGTCAAATGTAAGTCCCTAGCAGATGGTATCTGTTATGTCCCGAGCCTTTGCAAACGGCTCGGGCGTTTGCAGGCAGTCCCGGGCAGGTGCAAAGCTGCCCGGGACCAGACAGGCTGTCGCCAGCGCCGTGCGCATGCGCGGGTGCTGGCGCGGGAAAAGTAACCCATTTACCCGGGAGTTGCCTATATAAGGGGCTGCGAGGCGTTTGGGCTGAGCTGAAGCCATCTTCCTGTAAGCTGAACGCTGAATAAAAGAAACTGAGAACTCCAGCTGCTTCTCGTGTCTGTTTTCCCGCCAAGGACGCAACACTGGCGACGAAGGTGGGATGCCTTGCACTACCTGGAAAGGAAGAAGTGTAAGCTTACCCAAGGAGTCCTGAGCGGCGGAAGAGGAACGGCGTCGACTCGGCAGCTGCCCGCCAATCCGGTGCGCATTCGGGGGTAGGCTGGCTGATAGACCCGTCTCCTGAAGATCCGAAGATGGCGAAAATCGGAAGGCTTTCGGAATTCGACGTCTCACATCCAGAGCGGTGGGAGTCCTACGTATCCAGAATGGAGAACTACTTCAAGGCAAACCAAGTGAGGGAAGATAGCTTGAAGGCTGCCACCCTGCTTTGCGCTTGCGGCCAAGACGCCTTCGAAATCGCAGAAAACCTTGCAGCACCTGTTCCAGTAGAGTCTGTAAGCTACGCAGACCTGAAGAAGCTGCTGAAGGACCACTTTCACCCCAAGGTGTCCGTTATCTCATGGCGCCACACCTTCGAGCAGAGGGATCAACGGTCCGGTGAGTCAGTCAAGGAATACATCGCCGCGTTACGGAAGGCCGCCAAGCCCTGCGAGTTCAAGGACCTCGAGGAACGACTGAGGGACCGATTCGTGTGCGGGTTGAGGCATCGAGAGCTACAACAGAGACTTTTCGCTAAGGAAGAATTATCCTTCCAAGACGCTTTAAGGGAAGCCACCGCGGAAGAAGCAGCAGGCGGCGCCGTCAAGAACATGCGGCCGATCAGAAGCAGTGCAGAGGGTGCGTCCGTGCACCAAGAAGACGTCCGACGAAACTCCGAGGAGGATCCGGACGAAGAAGTCGACCGTCTACACCCCGCGAAGGGAGAAAATCAGAAGGAAAGCTCTTCAGCTCCGCTCAAGTGCATCGGCTGTGGAGGTCGCCACAGGAGAACCGACTGCAAGTTCCGCTCCGCTACCTGCCGGGCATGCGGCAAACAAGGGCACATTGCAGCTGTGTGTCTGGGCCGACGAAAGGCACAACCTCAAGAAGAACGCCTGAAGGGTACCAGAGTCCCCAGCCAGAATAGGGTAGGTTTTTGCGCTTCGCGTAGAAACATTTGTAGGACAGGCACACACAAGCCCATGAAGAAAAAGCTGTCACTCAACGTGAAGCTACAAGGGGTTCCATTATCTATGGAACTAGACACAGGGTCTGCCCTTTCCATCATTTCATTGCATACATTTAGGAAGATTTGTTCCAGTAGTGGGACTAAGGCCAAGTTAAGGCCTTCTGATATTGTATTAACTGATTTTCAGAACTCAAGAGTGTGTGTTAAGGGGGAGGCCACCCTTAACGTGCAATACAAGAGTTTTGAAGGTCCACTAGACTTGTTAGTAGTAGGGGGTGAAAGAACGAGTCTCATAGGACTCGATTGGTTTGAGGCCCTGGGGATACACGTCACAGGACTCAACAGCTTACAAACACTCGACCTACAGGAAGTCTGCAAGGAATTTGCAGATGTTTTCAGCCCCCAGCTGGGCACATTCAAAGGACCACCTGTGTCCTTAAAGCTAGACCCCACTGTCACTCCCATTAGGATTAAAGCAAGAAGGGTCCCTTTTGCTTTAAAAAGTAAGATTGACACTGAATTAGACAAACTAATCCAACAAGGAATCCTAGAACCTGTTGATTCCAGCCCATGGGAGACCCCCATTGTCACGCCTCTAAAGGCAAATGGGGACATTCGCATTTGTGCTGATTACAAATGCACACTCAATAAGGCATTGCAGCAACATGCCTATCCTGTTCCTGTGGTCAGTCACATCCTGGCCTCTCTCAAGGGGGGGCGTGTTTTTGCAAAGCTTGACCTAGCTCAAGCATATCAACAGCTGCCTGTTGATGATGATGCTGCCATAGCTCAGACCATTGTGACCCACAGGGGAGCCTTTAAGGTAAAAAGGCTACAGTTTGGAGTGAATGTCGCTCCTGGGATTTTCCAAAGCGTAATGGAAAACACACTACGAGGTATACCAGGGGTCTGCCCCTACTTTGACGATGTCTTGATTGCAGGAGACTCCACACACATTCTAGCTGAAAGGCTTAGGGCTGTCCTGTTAAGATTCAGGAAATCAGGCCTTAAGCTCAGAAAAGACAAATGCAAGATTGGGGTGCCTTCTACTGAATTTCTGGGATTCAAAATTGATGCTGCTGGGATTCATCCTGCTGAATCCAAACTAACTGCTATTTTAGAAGCACCCAGGCCAAAGTCTAAGGCCGAACTTCAGGCCTTCCTAGGCCTCCTGAATTTCTACAATTCTTTTCTTCCACATAAAGCTAGTGTAGCTGAGCCTCTTCACAGGCTACTAGACAAACAAGCTGTGTGGCTGTGGTCACAAGCACATGAGGCTTGCTTTAAAGAAGTCAAGGCCTTGCTCACTTCTAACAGTGTTCTTGCACATTTCAACGAGTCTCTTCCTGTGTGCATCGCTTGTGATGCATCCCCCTACGGGGTTGGAGCTGTCCTGAGTCACCTCAGGTCTGATGGAACTCAGGTTCCTATTGCATACTACTCCAGAACATTGTCTTCTGCCGAGCGCAACTACGCTCAGATAGACAGGGAGGCTCTGGCTGTTGTTGCTGGAATTAAAAAATTCCACGATTTTCTATATGGCAGGCATTTCACGGTCTTCACTGACCATAAGCCTCTGCTGGGACTGTTTACCACACGTAAGCAGACTCCCCACATCATTTCCCCTAGAATGCTTAGGTGGTCTATTTTTTTGTCTGCATATGATTTTTCATTACTCCACAAGCCTGGGAAAGAAATGGGCCATGCTGATGGCCTCAGTAGGTTGCCTCTGCCAGTAGTAGAAGCTGACCCCGCGCCAGCTGTCAACATTCTATCAATCCAAGCCTTGCCCGAGCTTCCTCTTAGTGCCAGGGATGTTACCGCTGAAACAGGTACAGATCACACACTTTCACGTGTCCGCTCCTGGGTCCTGTCCGGGTGGCCTGAGCACTGCCCTAGTCCTGAGTTTCAGAGTTTCTGGTCCAAAAGGAACGAATTGTCCCTTTCTCAGGGTTGTTTGCTTTGGGGAAACAGAGTTGTCATTCCCACCTCAATGAGGACTAGGGTCTTAGAATCCCTCCACGAGGGTCATCCTGGCATTGTTCGTATGAAGGCTCTTGCACGCAGCCACTTGTGGTGGCCTGCTTTAGATAAAGATATTGAGGCTAAGGTACACGCATGCCACATGTGCCAACGATCTCGCCCAGAGATGCCCCAAGCTCCTGTGCATAAATGGGAGGAAACACAGTCCCCATGGTCTAGGGTGCACATTGACTACGCTGGGCCCTTTCAGGGCCAGTTCTTCTTGGTCCTTGTTGACAGCCATTCAAAATGGCTTGAGGTTGTGCCTGTCTCGACCACCACCACTGCAAAGACTATTCAGGTACTGAGGGGGATTTTTGCTGCACACGGGCTGCCAGATGTCATTGTGTCTGACAACGGCCCTCAATTCACCTCCTCCGAATTCCAAGCTTTCTTACAGGCAAACCTGATTCGTCATGCCACATCTGCGCCCTTTCACCCTTCCACCACCACGGTATGGCTGAACGCATGGTGCGCATCGCAAAGGACGCCTTGAAGAGACTCACCTACGGGGACTGGCATCACAGGTTGGCTGACTTTCTCCTTTCTTATCGCACCACACCGTCCACTTCTACAGGGAGAAGTCCAGCTGAACTTCGTTGGGGGCGCCAACTTACTACTAGACTTGACCGGTTGCATCCGGACAGACTGCCTTCATCTACCTCACATCCTAGGGCACCTAGACAACTACTTGTGGGTGCCCCGGTTTGGGCTCGCAATTACGGGCCTGGTCATACATGGGTCCCCGCTTCTGTGTCCAGGATCACAGGTCCTCTCTCCTACGAGGTTGCCCTGGACAACGGTCGTGTCCTGCGTCGGCACATCGACCAACTCCGCTCTAGGCGGGACTTTTCTGCTGAAACTCCTGGGTCTTTTCCAGGGGGGGAGGGGGACCCTTTGGAGCAAAGGGAAGGGCAAGAGTTACTGCCCATCTCCACTGAGGGAGCCACAGACGGCCCGTCCCAAGATTCTGCAATTGCTCCGAAAAGGAAGTCATGGAGCTTACCCACACAACAGGCATCCACGCCTACTCCAGCCAGGGAGTCACCCCGGGGGCATACTCACTTTCCACACACATCACACAGCACTCCAGTCACGGAGGATACCCGGGGGCATCCCAACAAATCATTCCCCGCAAGAGAGCTGGCACACAATCCCCAAAGTTGGCCTGACCTTACCCCAAATCCTACAGAGGGTCAAACATACACAGAGCTAGTCGAGGAACCAAGTCCCGACTACAACACCCCTAGCACAAATCAGGGGACACCTGAGTTTTGGGAGAGTACAGAAACCCACATGAGCCCAAACACAGAATGGGGTTCAGGGAATGGACAGCCTCCTGACAGGTCTTGGACTGACCTAGGAGGTCCTACAGAGACGCCCAGCAGCGGCTATCACTTCAAGGGGCCTGAGGGTCTACAGCTAGGCAGGTCAACCAGGTCACAAAGCAACAGAAGCCCTGGCCTGACGAGCCCGGTGGGCAAGCAAGCAGGCCAGGCATCGGGGCACAGTCCTTGGAAGACACCAGGGCACAATAGAGAGAATAGGCTCACGCCTCCCTCCAGTCAGGGGACTTATGCCAGTAACCCACAGCTAAGAAGGTCACAGAGAGCAAAGAAATCTCCCAAGTACCTAGAAGACTACATAACATTGCTGGCAAGGCAAAGGCCAGTAAACAGTGGGAGCACTGGGGAGCAAAATGTTATATAAAATAAATGCTGTATGTTGGTAGTAGTTTTAGCCCGGGGGAAAGGGGTGTTATGTCCCGAGCCTTTGCAAACGGCTCGGGCGTTTGCAGGCAGTCCCGGGCAGGTGCAAAGCTGCCCGGGACCAGACAGGCTGTCGCCAGCGCCGTGCGCATGCGCGGGTGCTGGCGCGGGAAAAGTAACCCATTTACCCGGGAGTTGCCTATATAAGGGGCTGCGAGGCGTTGGGCTGAGCTGAAGCCATCTTCCTGTAAGCTGAACGCTGAATAAAAGAACCTGAGGACTCCAGCTGCTTCTCGTGTCTGTTTTCCCGCCAAGGACGCAACAGTATCCACAGCATGCCAGACCTGATGGCATGGAGAGATGTAATCAATGAAAGGCAGCAGTACTTCAGACAATCTAGTCCCATGCCACAAAGGGCTTTAAAAGTTAGACCCAGGAGCAGAGTGGCAGCCTTCTTCCTCTAGGAGCACAAATAAGTGCCCATGTCACTCATTCTGCACCAGTTGAAACTTCTGGATATTCTTTAAAGCCCATTAGAGTAATCTATCTGAAGATGACTAGGGCATGAGTCAGTGTGAACAGAGCTTCCTGATCCAGGAAAAGGTGCTATTGATGCACAAGATGAAGCTGTTCAAAGCCTCCTAGCCATGATTTCCATCTGTTCTTCAAGCAGGAGAGTCTAGGACAGGCATGTCAAACTGCTGGCCCATGGGCCGGTTGCATCATACCAAAACTGCACCCACCCCATTGCCGGCAAGGGGGAAAAAATCACGATACGTCGCACGACATCACGTGACGTCACGAGTTTGACATGCCTGGTCTAGGAGGACCCCCAGATTGTGCAGTGTTTCTATGTCAAGCTGTGCCACCCAATCCAGCACCAAAGATAGCACAGATCTGAAACCGATATGCCTCAAAACTCAGTCTATAGTAGTCAAATTGCCAAGAATGAAAATTTATACTAAATGTTATATGATCAGGATCTTAAATTGGAATTATAAGAGACAGTCAACCAGCCCCAAAGAGAAAAAGACTCCAGGATCTCTCTACCAGTAATCAGCACTCAGATCACCATAGATTAATTCCAAGGTCAACTTCAGACCAACTGTCAAGTAAGCAACACCCTAATCAAGAAACTGCCAAAGAGCCATTAGTAAACAGCCCAACCAAAGAATCCCTAAGACCGCCCCCACCCACACAGACAGGCAAGACACCAGAATATAAACTGACAGCAAACAGCACTCCTTACTAGCACTGATTATGTTACCCAGTCAGGGTAATGAAACGTCTGCAAGTAAACAAGCAATCTCAGAGAGCACCAAGGAACTCTGAGCTACAAGTATTCTCCTTCATTAGTTATTGATTCTTTTTCTTTTTCATAGCATATTACTATTGATCAAGCAGGCAAAATTTATATTTCAAGAAATAATGAAAAAAATCTTACTCTATTAAAAAAAAAGAAAGAAACAAACTTGTTCAGGACATTTTTTAGAAAACTGATGCAACTCTATTCCTTTTCAGTATATTTTCAGACCCAAAGTAGAAACTACAATCTGACCAAAATTTTCTAATGACATTTACCCATAATAAATATTAAATGGCTTTCATCTATTTCTAATGTGTTCTGATCAAAATTCACCTGAATTAGGCGATTCATGGCAACATCAGTTTGAACGGAATATGGATGAGGTGCAAAATAAATATTTATTACCAGCTGCATCTTAATTTCCTTGTAATGTCCTTCCCAAATGTGTATAAATTAATGAGTTGCTTTTATTAAAATACAGCAGCCTAACATTTCTCCTTTCGTCCATCCTGAAGAAATTTCATTTGCCCTGAAGCAGGAGTGGGAATTTTTCCTCACGTGCAGCTGAACAAATCTCATATAAATGTTTACATCAGGGAAAATAATACATCTGAAGGGAAAAGCATGCATGTGTTTGTGTGCATGTATGCAAATTGCTTCAGCATCTACTTTGTTGTTGTTGTTGTACACGCTTAGGTGACAATTCTGCATGATTCCTGAAATCTAATTTGCCTCATTTCAACATATTTTTAACAATTACTATTGACAAGTCTATCATAACCCTTTCTTTCAGAAAATTGGACCAGAAGTTATTTCTAGTATGTAAAAAAAAGATGCTATTTAAGTTACCAAATATTAATTAATTTGTGTGAAGCACCAATTGCAAGGATTTGTTCATATTTATATCTTAACTGCAGTATTTTTTGATCATGCTGGTTGTAGTTTTTAGATCTCTTAAGTTATATTTTGTAATTAGTGATTAAGAGATATAATTTTTAAATTACTTATAAAAACTATAAATTGGATTTTGAAAAATATAACACAATAAATGATGTTTTTTGATTTCACACTCAAAACATCCTGTGTAATGTCCCCAACAATTAACTGTTTGCTCTTGCTGTTTGTTTTTATTCAGCATCAAGTGTGAAAATTTTGTTATTCTCCATAGGGAAATCATTGCCCTCTGGTGGATTTTATCAGCATTTTATAAAAAGTGTGTCATGTGGATTTTAGTTTATATTGACCCACAGAAGAAATGAGCTTGATTATTGAGATTTTTCATACATTGTTTTGTTTTTAGAGTATTAAAATATCTTAAATTCCCCTTCTCTGAGTGTATGTACCAGTTAATTTGACTATCTAGTTAAGTCAGCTTAAGTTAGAGATAGTCATATCACTAGGAAAATATCTAGTGATTGGTTTTCCTATAGCCCCTGGAAAATTAACTTCCTGAAAAACAGGAAAATTCATCACAGAAGTTTCATATATATTGCCAGAATTTCCTGTCATGGGGATCAATCAATGATAAATTTGTAGCATTACTCTCAGATTGAAATTCACTCAGGGTTTCCTGAATGGCAGATGAGTATAGCAAAGATCTATCTGCCCAGACCTTTATTGAATTCATTTGAGCTAACAAATGTGAAGCTTGGCTCGAAGCAAATCATTTTTTTTCTTTAGCCTGAACTAGAGGCAACAGACTGCTGCCCAGTTTAAATCTGCACTGCAGAGAGAAGTCAGAGTCTTCAACCAGAGAAATAATTTCTAAAAAAAAATAATCTTCTCTTGAGCCATTCATGACAAATCACACTTTCCTAAGTTGCTGAGAAGAATCTTCTTTTGCTACTTATAGCATGCCTGCAATCTAACTTAATGCTTAGTTTTGGACCTGACCTGGGAGACTTAAAGTCCTGCCATGACTATGGAAATTATTAAAGCCAATCTGAATATAATAATTATTATTCTGACCCATGGATTGACTTCCAAAGGCCTCCCTTGGTTGCTCATCATTTCTAAACTACCTGCTAGATTATAAAATGTGATTTTTTAAAATCTATCCATATCCTTCTCCTGTAATTTCTAGATAATTTCTTACTTTCAAAGTAAGCACCATCCTTTTTCATGCTCCATCTTTGTCATGTGTGTATATTCTTTCTTCCTTCCTTCCTTCCTTCCTTCCTTCCTTCCTTCCTTCCTTCTTTCTTTCTTTCTTTCTTTCTTTCTTTCTTTCTTTCTTTCTTTCTTTCTTTCTTTCTTTCTTTCTTCTTTCTTTTTCTCTCTTTTTTCCTATTTTAATGGATCCTTAGCCATTCATTCCCAGCTAGTGAAATTAAAATGATTGCAGCCAGCCTCCCACAATCCATCTTTAATCAGATCCCTTGTGAATTAAGTTTTGTCTGTTTTGTATAGTGACTTATCTTAGTGCATAAAATTACAACATGTGCAACAAATAACTGTTACGTGTCTATTACATGTACATGTCTAGTAAAGGAAAGATTCCCACTTGTTTCCACTGCCCTCAGTGGATGTCTTCAAGAAAAGATTGGACAGCCATTTGTCTGGGATGAACTAAGGTCTCCTGTCTTGGGCAGGGAGTTAGACTAGAAGACCTCTAAGGTTGTATTGTAAACCGTCCAGAGTTAGCCTGTGGTAAGATGGATAACCAATAAATTTGGATAGATAGATAGATAGATAGATAGATAGATAGATAGATAGATAGATAGATAGATAGATAGATAGATAGGCAGGCAGGCAGGCAGACAGACAGACAGACAGACAGACAGACAGACAGACAGACAGACAGACAGACAGACGAGTTCCTTCCAGCCCTATTGGGTTATTCCTCTGTTCTTTCTTGTTTTTTCATTCTGAACTTGCTCCAGTTTCTCAGATATTTAATTTAAGAGTGAGTTCTTTCTTGTTTTTTCATTCTGAACTTGCTCCAGTTTCTCAGATATTTAATTTAAGAGTGATGCCTAGAATTGAGCACAGAGCAGAGTTTCAGTTGGAGACTGAATGCAGAACAGTTTTATTTCTTCTGATTTGGAAACAATACTTCTGTTAACAATCTAAAATTGCATTTGCATTTTTCATAGCCCTAGCATCCTACTGATTCAAGACCAATTTATAGTCAATTACCATTACAAGATCTTTTCCCCAATGCTACTATCCATCTAGTCAAACATACCCCACCTATACTTGTGCATTTGTTTTTTGATTCTCAAGTTAATCATTTTGACCTTGCCTATCTTATATTTGATTCTGTACTTTATTTTTTTTAATATATATTTTATTGATTTTTTACAATAACAGTCTTCAGTGCTTAGTAAACAGCATGTTGTCTGGGTTCATATATTTGAAAAAACAATAATGATTAATCTCTATAATTCCATGATTAATATATTAATTAATAATATGTTTCCTTGATCTTCCCTTCTTCCATTAGTATTCTCCTTTGTCAACATTAGATAAATACAGTTCTTAATATTTTCAATACGTACAAGATTGGATATAAGCATTTTTTGTGTTTGTACAAATAATGATGACATCCATATATAACATCTTTTCTAATTAACTTACATTTCAGTCGTATTTGTAAAAGTTATCTTGTTAGGTCACTATGTATCCTGTTTTGAAAATTCTTATTTAAACTTAATTTCCCCTCAGTATTCAAACCATTCTTATCAGTCATAGTTTTCTCTAAGTTGATTACCTAAATATCCAAACTTTTCATTTACATACACACCATTCCAATATTTTCATATTTCATATATTATAAAAATACTATACTACTTATAGTATATATCCTATAACATCCACATATAACATCTTTTCTGAACATCTTATATTTCAACTATATTTATAAAAGTCATCTTGTTAAGTCACTATATGTCCTGTTTTCAAAACTCTTATTTAAGCTTAATTTCCCCTCGGTATTCAAATCATTCTTCTTGGTCATAATTCTCTCAAAATTAATTACCTTTAAATGTCCAAACTTTCTATTCACATACATCATCCCAGTGTTTTAACATTTCATATTGTAAAAAAACACTATACTAGTTATATCTCTTATCCCTCTTAGTATAAGGGCCCCTTTATATCCAAAATTATCTATTCGTTTAACCATATTCAAACAAATGTTTAATCATGTAGTACTCCATTTGGTAAGTCGAATCAGATCTATTAAGTCTAACTCTAGCCTTCTTCTTTTGCCAAATAACTTTCCAAGTTATTATATTGCCAGGAAGTTCCTGTATTTTTGTAAGTGTTGTTGGGAATGAGAAGGACAAATTGAGTAGGACGTACACTTTTTTTGTCTCCGAGACTCTGATGATTTTCCTGGCAGCAAAATAATCCATTTTGTTAAATCTTCTTTCTTATCCTCAGATTTGTTTTGAAGTCCTGATGGATAAAATATCTTTTCCATTTTCATTGTTGTGATAAAATCTTGTAGCTTTTTTCTGTTTGTGTTAAGTTGTAGTTCTCTTCATTTGTAGCTTCCCTATTTAAGTCACTTTCTTCTGGTTTATGTTTTGTTATCTGATTTGTTTGTTCATTCTTTATCGTTGTTTTCTGAGAGTTTTTTAATTGTAAGTTTAGATTGAAGATGCGCTCATTAAATCATCAAAGTTGTTTTTGATCACATCGTGCTTTGAAACTATTGCCATTTGAATCTGTCATAGCATTGCATAAATTTCAATTTCCTCCTGAAAAGTACTTGTCTTGTCTTGGAGTATTATTCCTGCAGATATCTGATGTTCCAGGCTAGATCTTTCAGAAGAGAATATTAGGTGTGGTTTCCTGTCCCTTTAGATAAATATGTAATATCCATTTCGTCTTTTCCCTCCAAATAGTCTTTCACCAGTACTATAGTCTCTGTAATTAGCCTTATCAAACCAGCCAGTCTCAAAATCCAACCTAATCTTATATAGTTCTTATCTTTATATATGGTTTTTGTAATCCAATGTGTTTCCAATTGTCAAGGCATAAGTGAAAACAATATTTTATAACAATTCTTCTCTTCAGGAGTCAATTATCAATCAGTCAGAGTTCTAATCCAGAATGTTTAAGCACCTTGAAGCTTTCTAGTAAATTCCCCCCTAGAAGATCAGTCAAGAATCAAAGTTTTTCTTTTTCTGCAAACAATTCTTAAGCTTAGACAACAGTTAAAGTTTTCTTTTTGCAGACTTTTTAAAGCTTATAGATGGCCCAGTATGTTTTCTTTTTTGTTCCCAGCTATTTTCTATTTGGCTGGGAACAGATTATTCTTTGTTTCTGGGTGTCTTGCCAGTTTCTGAGTCAGAGTTGCTGTTGTTCTATGCCAGGGGTGTCAAACTGCCGGCCCGTGGGCCGGACACGTCATCAGGAAACCATACCCACCCCATTGCCGGCAATGGCGAAAAAACTCCGATACGTTGCATGACGTCATGTGATATCACGAGTTTGACATGTCTGTTCTATGCTCTGATTCTCCACTAGATGTCAGTAGTTATTTATTTTCCAACTTTTTCAAACAAAGAAATTATTTCTTTTATAATTTCATCACAACTCTTTAGGATGTAAAATCTTAACGGGTTTCTTAATTTTCAGATTTATCCAGACTATAGTGTTATTAATTTCCTTTCAGTATGTTTCTTTCCCCCTTAGAAGTTAATTCACCACTTCTGTCTATGGAGGGGTGAGGATTTAGTCCCCCCCTCACTTTCAGAGGATTTCTTGCTTTGGGGACATTCTCCAGTACAGGAGATGGAGAATCCACCAATGGGTTTTCTCTGTCTGCCTGCTCTTGAGATCAGGTAGCCAAACTTGACACGCCCCCTCTTCCTAGGAGATCCAGTCTTGACTTGGTCTCAAGCTCTTGAAGCTGTATCAGGTTTGGCTCTCTCAACAGCTAGCAGGTTAGAGATCCATTGGTGAATTCTCCTTTCCCTATAGTCACCCTTAACAATTTAATTAAACTAAAAATTTAGAATCCTTCCCTAATTTCCCTACAGCACTGGGATCAGTGCTGACTCAAATCGCATGATTTGAGCAGTGAGGGGGGGAGGTTTCTGCAGCTTTCCCCTTCCTTCCATTTCCCCAGGGCTCTGGGGAAATCTTTCTGACAGGCGTTGCCTTGGATATCCCTCATTCTCCCCCCCTTTTCTTCGAGCAACTGGGCAGAATCTCGGGCTGCAGGCCTGAAATTCTTTGTAAATTCGGGGCCTCCAGATCATCTCCAGCAGCCAGGAATACCTGGGGATGCCATTTTGGTTGCCATCGAAGACAATGAAATCAAACTCAGCCCGTTTTTTGCCTGCCGTTCAGAGGCAGTCTTGCTGAGCACATTTTCGGTGCAGCGCTTAGCGCTGCACTCGTGTTCAGCCCCAGCACCTGCAATCTTGCCTTCAAAGCCTCCGGTGCTGTTCCCGATGTAGAGCAAGTTGCGGCCGCCATTTTGGGGCCACCACCCAGGGAACAAAGCCACAAACAGCCTCTTTTTGCGCTCATTTGGGGCCTTCTCTGATTCCTTCGGATAGGCCTCTTGTGGTTTGGGGGTCAGGGTCCTTTGGTCCCACCACAGCCCCATTAATTTAATAACAATTTCACAGACCCACCGCGGCCGTCATTTTGAAACACGCCAGCAGGCAGACTTTCTGAGTCGGTCTACGGTAGACCCCTCAGAATGGGGTTACATCTTGATCTTTTTTCTGAGACCACCCGATCCTCAACCTGTTTGCGTTGTCAAACAATGCCCAACTCCCCAGGTACTTCTCATGTTACTATCTTCCAGGGGCGGAGGGGACGGACAACCTATGGTCCCCGTGGCCGCAGGGTCTCCTTTAAGCCTTCCCTCCCCTCCCGCTCATTCCGGCGACCATACGCAAACTGCTCCAAGAGTGGGAGGAAGTAATCCTCATGGCCCTGTATTGGCCACAGAGGCCCTGGTTTGCCGACCTAATGAATCTTTCCCAGTCTCCTCCGTGGAGAATTCCCCTGCATTGTGTGTCATTGCACCAGGGGGTACTCCAACACCCGGACCCTCAGTGGTTGCAGTTGACTGTTTGGTGCTTGAGCGCAACATCATGATGTGAGAATTGTTCTCACCATGGGCAATTACCATGATTCAGGCCTCTTGTCGCCTGGTGACCAATCTCATTTATGTTTCTACTTGGAAGAATTTTTGCTATTGGTGCAGGAGACAACATCTGGATGTCTACAAATTATCCATCCCTCAGATCGTAGACTACCTTCTGGATGGTCTGGACAGAGGCCTGGCCCCTGCGACCATTCGTAGGCAGGTGGCAGCCCTGTCGACCTTGCTCACTTGTGCGGATTCAGTTCCGTTAGCTCATCATCCTAGAATACACGCCTTCATCAAGGGTTCATGCAACACCAGGCCTCCCGTAGTACACAGGTACCTTTCTTGGGAGCTGCCTCGCGTGCTTCACGCTCTAACCAAACCTCCCTTTGAGCCCATTGCTACTATTCCATTGCGGGCCTTGTCTCTTAAGGTTGCCTTCTTAATCGACATCACGGCAGCCAGATGTATCTTCGAGCTCTGCTCTCTCAGTCAGGAATGACCTTTGCATTTTCCACCAAGACTGGGTGGTCCTTCGGTTGGATCCCGCTTTCATGCCCAAAGTCAACTCACTCTTCCATAGAGCACAGGAAATCATTTTACCAATTTTTTTGTCCCAATCCTTTCCATTACTTGGAGCGGCAGTGGCACACACTGGACGTCCGCAGGGCCCTGCGGCATTACATCAAACGCACGGAGCCTTCTCACAGATCTGAAGCCCTCTTTATTTCCTTCCGTCCGGCTTCTCTGGGACAGAAGGTGTCCGCCGGCACTATAGACAGGTGGATCAGGTCCTGTATCGCGGAAGCATACCAGTCTTCTTCCCTGCCGGCTCCAAGTCAAGTTACAGCCCATTCCACTCGCAGCGCTGCGACATCTGCGGGCCACTCAGGCGTCCATCGAGGAGATTTGCAGGGATGCGACATGTGCCCTCCCCATTTGTACGCCATTATAGGATTGACTGCTTCACTTCCGCAGACGCCTCCTTTGGTCGGAGGGTCCTCCCGCAGGTGGTCTCCAGGGACATAAATCCGGCCTTATCTGTTTCCCACTCATCGGGACAGTGAGGCTTTGGTATGTCCCATTGGTGGATTCTCCATCTCCTGTACTGGAGAAGGGGCATTGTCTTACCTGAACGCCATTTCTAGGTACGAAGATGGAGAATCCACACCCACCTTTTAGATCAGTTAGGCCGATATTAGGGGATTGATAGCCAACACCTCATCCACTTTTGCCTTCGTGAAGACTGGATCTCCTAGCAAGAGGGGGCATGTCAAGTTTGGCTACTTGGTCTCAAGAGCAGGCAGACAGAGAAAACCCATTGGTGGATTCTCCATCTCCGTACTGAGAAAAGGCATTCAGGTAAGACAATGCGTCTTTTCCAGGGAATCAATTACAAAATAGAAGAGAAAAGGTCGATCCAGTTTCAAGCATGCTGTTCACCATTGTTCTGGTTCGTGCTTTTGGACTTCAGCTGCTGGTAGCTTGGGCTAGACACTGATGTGCGGCTAGCCTTTCTCCTGTTGGGTTGAACAGCTTCCCCTGGATGAAACAGATCAATCGCCATTGTCCTATGACCATTGGGGTGCCCTTCCTTCTTTGTTGCCTCTCTGGACAATCGCCATTGTCCCACAACCCATTTAGGATCTCCTGGCAGCTGTTGGGTACGGAGCCCCTCGATTCCCTCAGCTGCGTCGCTACAGGGCAGAATTGGAAGTCCTTGATTCTGTACTTTCAACCTGTTTCTCTAATCAATTGGGATTAATTTCACTGTGACTTCTGTCTTCTAAGACGAGGTATTAGCTATTCCATCCAATTTTGTATCATCTGAAATTCTGGAAACATAACACCTCTATACAAATCATAGATATATTGATGAGTAAAATTCAGGACTAAATATTGCAGCATCCCACCCAAGATCTTAACTGACATGTCACCCAATTCATGCTTTAACTATTCTGCTGATTAGAATGTCATGCAATAGTTGACAAAATGCTTTGTTAATCACTGATAAAGAAGGGAATTCATAGAGGGGACAGAATGGTTACAATTCCACAAACATTTTTTTAATATATGTTCCTCCTTACTTCCCACTCCTTTGATTTGAAAATGTCTCTTTACTGTTTTTATTTCAACTGGAAATGCAATACAGCAAAAGATGAAACCATGGCTACTTTCTTGAACTCCTTCATTTGAAAACGTAGCATCTCATTTTCTTAGTTTCTAAGAGCTGATGGTGTTGGATATGTGGATTCAGCCACATGAATATATCAAAATGTAATGGCTAATTTAAAAAAAGGATTTGACTCTTTTTCCCATGCCAAATTGACTTTATATGGAAATCCATCTTTAAAAAAATTGAAGAGGGATGGTGGCATGGAAAAATTGAATGGATGCAGTGATATTTGCTTTAGACCAGCGGTTCTCAACCTGTGGGTCGTGACCCCTTTGGGGGTCGAATGACCATTTCACAGGGGTCACCTAAGACATGTTTCCTCCCCCTGCCGCTCCCCCCATGGTGTCGCCTTCCTCCCCCCCTCCTTCACAGCTCACTTGCTTGTTGAAAACAAGCTGCTTGGCAATGGTCTGCAGGAACCCTACTGAGGGCGCGTGAAGAGCGCAGGCTCAGAGTGAGGCCCCGCCCTCCCCAGGGACTCATTGTGCAGGATCCGTGTCGCCCTTCCCCCCTCTTCTTACTTCAAAAGCAAGCGCGAGCCTGAAGGGGGCAGAGCCATCCACTCGCAGGTAGCTGTTTCAGACCGCTTGCGTTGCAGCCCTGAGAGCCAACCTCATAACCACCCCCTTCTTTTTCCCCTTCTCTCTCTCTCTCTCTCTCTCTCTCTCTCTCTCTCGCGCGGCCTCATTCTCTTCCATTTTTTTCCTCCCCCTCCTGCGAGCTTGCAATACCTCTCATGGCCCTCACGTTGCCTCCCGGGGCTCAAGTCTTTCCCCCCTCTCCCCGGGGTGCCTGGCTTTATGGAGGGAAAAGAAAAGCAGCCAGATGGCGTGCACCCTCCCAGAGGACTCATCCCATGGCAGCAGGTGAGAATTGAGGCCCAGATTTGTTTTGCTGGTGCTAATCAGAACGGTGACTCGGGGTAGGGGGGCTACTCCCTTGCTCCAGGCTCGCTGAGCTCAGCTCTCCACTCCCCACTCCCAATACCGATCGAAGTGGCCACAATGGTGCTACACACTCAGTAGCCATCCCCCGCCTGGCACTCATTGGCCACTATGCGCGGCCTGTCGGGCGCAGCGCAGTCTCATCGGGCTGTGGCAGTGGCTCGAGGCAATCACCAGTGCCTCATTGGCTCAGGCCGGCTGCCTGTGATAGGCATCTGATGGTGACTCGGGGTACAGTCGTGGGCGGTGGTGGCTACTCCCTTGCTCCGGGCTCACTGAGCTCTGATACCGATCAAACATTCCAACGCCCGCACGGTGGGAAACCGCTCCGGGCATCGCAGCAGAAATCACAAGCTGTGGGGGATCCCTGCCACCGCCGCCAGAGCTGGCTACAATGGAGCGCCAGCCAGATGCTTCAACCAGGCGCTGGGGGCCTCAGGATGCCCCACCCATTGGGGCACGTTGCCATGCCATGTTCCATGATGCCAGGGAATCCCTGCCCCGCTGGAGCTGGCCACAATGGAGCGCCGGCCACCTGCTCTAACCAGGCACCAGCGGGCAGACCTATGGTGTGCTGGAGTCCTGCCCGGCGTCCGGTAAGCTGCTGTCAGCTGTTTTTCCTGTGTGGCATTTCTGGTGGCTGGGTGCATATTCGTCCCGCGATTGGTTGGTTCCCTCATTGTGTCCCTCCCCCACAGAAAGGGCATGGCTCTTCATGCAGGCTTGCCCCCTTGTGGGGCTCCTAATTAGCCCGGGTGCCCCACCCCCTGAGAAGTTTGGCAGAAAGTTCCTTTCTCAGGGAGCCACACGATCCCGGTGCTACCATAGGCCCCGCTGGCTGGGAAAGCGCGCTGGAGTCCCGGCTGCCGGGAAGGTGATCGGCTCACTCTTCTCCCATCGCCTGCTCTGCCTGGCTCGAGCCTGGCTGGAGCAGCATTGGTACTTAAGGTGGCCACTTCAAGGTCACACAGGTAGCTCTTGGCCACTCCCCTCCCCACCTCCAAATCGATCCCTGATCAGAGAGAGAAAGAGAGGGAGGGAGGAAGAGAGGGAGAGAAAGAGAGAGGGAGAGAGAAAGAGAGAGGGAAAGAGATGGAGAAAGATAGGGAGAAAGAGAGAGAGAGGAAGGGAGAGAAAGGGAGGGAGAGAGAGAAAGAGGGAAAGAGAGAAAGAGGGAGAGAGAAATAGAGGGAGAGAGAAAGAGGGAGAAAGAAATAGAGAAAGAGAGAGAGAAAGAGAGGGAAAGAGGGAGAAAGAGAAAGAGGGAGAGAGGGAGAGAAAGGGAGGGAGAGAGAAAGAGGGAGAGAGAAAGGGAGAGAGAGGAAGAGAGAAAGAGAGGGAGAAAGAAATAAAGAGGAAGACAGAAAAAGGGAGAGGGGGGAGAGAGAAAAAAAGAGGGAGAGAGAGATTAAATTAGTAACATGGTTCTTAAGTGAATCTGGTTTCCCCACTAACTTTGCTAGTCAGAAGGTTGCAAAAGGTGATCACATGACCCTGGAACAATGTGACCATCATAAATATGAATCGGTTGCTAAGCATCCGAATGTAAATCACATGACCCTGGGGATGCTGCAATGGTCATAAGTGTGAAAAATGGTCATAAGTCACTTTTTTCAGTGCCGATGTAACTTTGAACAGTCACTAAGCAAACTTTGTAAGTCAAGGACTAATTTTATGGGTTGGGGGTCACCACAACATGAGGAACTGTATTAAAGGGTCACAGCATTAGGAAGGTTGAGAACCACTGCTTTAAACCAATTGATAGATGATGAAGATGAATTTTTAACATTTGCTTTAGACCAATTGATAGATGATAAAGATGAATTTTTAACATACTCTATTTTAAGAGATACATATTATCTATCAGATATAACCCAATGGCAGTATTTACAATTACAATATTTGTTAATAATACTTTTTGGAATTTTTTTTGTTTTTGATATACCCGACATACTAGAACAACTTGTTAAAACTAAAAAAAATACTATTATGCAGATGTTAAGAAACAAATGGAATAAAAAATTACAGGTAGTTCTCAGTCCTCCAACTGAGCCCAAAATTTCTATTGCTAAGGGATTTATTTATTAAGCTACATTAACAAAATCTAAAGTCTAAAAGTACAGTTCTCCTACGGTCACCTTTAAATTCTGAGAACTTAGGGAAGGTCCCTTCTGAGCCCCTTGTTCTGCCCGCTGAGCAGCTGTGGGTTATGCTGTCTTATATTTCTCCGTTCCAAGGCAGCATTTCTTTGCCAAGTCTCCCAAGATCTTTCCTACATACATTACACACTCTCTCCCTCCCTCCCTCCCTCCCTCTCCTTCTCTCTCTCTCTCTCTCTCTCTCTCTCTCTCTCTCTCTCTCTCTTTGTGTTTGTGTGTGTGTGTGTGTGTGTGTGTGTGTGTGTGTGTGCGCGTGCATCCACACACATGCATGTCTCCGGGCAACTGCTTGGATAGGTCCTCTAGTTTTTTTGGCAAGATTTCGGAAGTAGTTTGCTCTTGATTCCTTCTTAGGGCCTGAAAGAAAGCAACAGGTCTACAGTCACCAATTAGCTTCATGCCTAAGACAGGAATAATTTTCATTACCTTGTTACATTTTTACTAATTCACAAAATGGTAGCCCATGAAAACAGTGTTCCACAGTTGGTGTTAGTTTAATAATTCTTTCAACATTCATTTTCTGAAATACTAAACAGCATGCTCTTTGATCATTTAAGAACTTATGTTACATGCTATGATCTCTAGGCTCAACAGTTGGATGTTTACAATACTAACATTCATACAGTGGATCACAGCCAATTGTGTGCAAAGCAGATGACCTTTCTCTAAAAAGGCTTGCTGTCCCTATCCCAAGCCATTATAGGCATTTCTGTACAAGGGTGGTAGTGTGTGTGTGTGTGTGTGTGTGGTGTGTGTGTGTCCAGGAAGTGAGTAAACTTAATTATTTTCAGCTTTTAATTGTTGATTTAAATAATGTAAATGTAAAATGTTTGTAATATGAAAATGTTTAAATAAATACATAAATAATATTGGGCGTACATTTGAGGAGGAGAAAGAAAAGGAGAATGAGTAAGGAACCATATTACATTAGTCATTGCCTGTTTTTCTTCATTATTCCATGAACCCGAGAAAGGTATTTTAGCTGGGGTAATATTTTCTTTAAAATTAAGAGCATCTGATTCTTTCTGATAGCCATCTTGGTTGGACAACTACAGAGTGATTAGCAGGATATTCATCACTGTAATATAGGTTGGGAAAGAACTTAATCTCTACTTTTGGACCGTTCCAGTGATTCACCTCTATGTATGTATGTATGTATGTATGTATGTATGTATGTATGTATGTATGTCTCTCTCTCTCTCTCTCTCTATATATATATATATATATATATATATATATATATATATATACACGTATGTATATTCTAGTAGCATTGATGCAGAATGAAAGAAAAAAGATTTAATGAGACAAAATTATGATATTGCACTTTTATGGACAAACACTTCAGTTGTAATGTTAATGATTTTCAAGTATATAATGAAACATTATGCCCTGGAGAGCTTACTGGCAGATGAGGAAAGTAGCCAATTATTTGCTTTGTATGTATAATGCGTACTGTGAATCTGAACAAATTGAGTCATTCATCAAGCTGACAACTTGTGATTTGAATATTTTGCAGGTGTTTTTTCTACAACTTTCTATTGTTTATAAGAATGCTAGGAATTCAGTATGAAGCATTTAAGCAAATTATTGATTCAGAATAATATTTTAGAAAAATGCTTTGGCCAGCAATAAATTTCTTCAGAAAATTTACTTAAGCTCTTTGTGGTAGTTGTTAGTTAGTATGTGGGAGTGAACAGATGGAGCAAAGAAAAGTTTTAACAGGAATTTAACAGGAAGAAGAGACAAGAAATGTCAGTGACAGTGGCTAGAGGTGTATTCTAAGGGGGCTCCGTACTCAGCTGGGAGAAGTGAATGGTCATTTCCTAAGCAACTGCCAATTGCCCATTGTGGATGACTGCTGAATAAGCAAAGACTGTGAGGAATATAAGGTATTCAATTTTCAGGGCCATTGTCCATGTGAAGAAGGAGATCAAACAGGGTTTTACCATTTAAGAGTTTGGAAGAGGGGACCCTAACCCTTTTTTTTATACCTCAAAAATCTGGAAAAAGAAGAAATATGGGAAAATCCTGCTAGTGCAGATGCCTTAAGAAACAGAAAGTATAAATGATGGACAGGGATCTATAATCACTGCCTTTGGTGCTTGTGGAAATTTCACATTCTTGCCTGAAAACCATGTGGCATACATTCATGGGAGTTGTATATATACAGCAGAAGGCCTGCATAAGAGAGGATAAAATCTGTCAACTTAGAAAAGGTGAGGCTATAACAAGCTCTGACAGTAGAAGCAATCTGTCATAATCTATGATCAGTGATTGACAGAGGATGTAAATAACAGTATAAAGAGCTTTTTCATATATGCCCAGAGTAAAAGATCAGTGAAGATGGCAAAATGTTAACAAACAACAGAAAAACAATTCAAAATTTTTTATTCTCCTCACTCTTGGCTAAGAAGAGGGTACGTGATTCCCTAGATAATTCTGAAGATAAGGCAGAATTGAAGCTTGATATAATATTATATATATATCTTATATATATAAGAGCCGAGGTGGCGCAGCAGTTAGAGTGCAGTACTGCAGGCCACTTTAGCTAACTGTGTTCCGCAGGTCAGCGGTTCAAATCTCACCGGCTCAAGGTTGACTCAGCCTTCCATCCTTCCGAGGAAGGTAAAATGAGGACCCAGATTGTTGGGGGCAATGTAAATATATATATACATTGCTTACTGGTGTACACCGCTTAGAGAGTGCTTGCACTTAAAGCGGTATATAAGTCTCATAAATAAATAAATAATCAAATGATATATTACTTTTTGCAGTTCTGCCCTGAAAGAACTTGCTGGTAATCTGCCAAATCATTTATTTGCTTAATTCAAAAAAGTCCTGTAGAACTTAAGAACTATTGTGACTATAAGAAAGTAAATCTTGAAAAGGGGGTGGGGGAGAGGATCTGAGAATTACAGGTTGTCCTCAAGTTACAGCCATTCATTTAGGTGACCATTTGAAATGACAAGTTTTGATGTGTGTCGTTGTGCCCCTAGTAAAAATGACAATAAAGCTCATCTCCTCTCCCCTCCTCTCATCCCATCCCATACCTTACCTTACCTTACCTTACCTTCACTGAAAAAGTGACTTGCAGCTGGTCCTTGCACTTATGACCTTTGCAAGCATGCCCAGGGTTCAAAATTCACACACTGGCAACAAGCATGTATCTACAATGGTTGCAGCATCTCTGGGTCATGTGATCCTAGCCAAGTCCATGGGGGAACCTGAATTCAGTTAACAACTGCATGATTCAGTTAAGAACTGCAGTGATTTGCTTAACACTGGCAATAGGAAAAGAACATCATAAAATCAAGTGCAACTTACTTAACAACTATCTTCCTTAGCAAGGGAAATCCTGATCCCAGTTGTCATAAGTCCAGGACTACCTATATAGAACAATCAGCCTGAGACTGATACAGACGAAGAATTCTAGTATAGATCATAAAGACAATGATTTGTAAATATTTTGAAAATAATGAGATAGCTAATAGGGCAGCATGCATTTCTCAATTTGGGGGGTTATAAGCTTATTTATGGTTGGTGCATTTTTCATGGTATTTCGGTTATAATTTAACGGTTTTCTTACATGTGGATGGACTTATCCATAAGTATATACAGTCATTGAATTAATAATAGTCCTTATGAAAAAGTATGGAATGCTACCTGATTACATGTAGTAAGTCTGATTTTTTTTATGAAGTGTGATATGACTGTAAAAAAAAAAAGAGAGAGAGAGATGTGATCCTAAACTATATCCAACAAAAACATTTTTTCCAGATCATGAAAAGTAATAGCTGGGCAGTGAAATGGGTAGTATATACATTTAATAAATAAATAGCTATGTTATTCTGTACTCTTTAAGAAGGATTCAAGGAAATTGGAACAGGTTCAGAGAGCAGTAATGAAGATTATGGAGGACATGGAATCTAATTAATCATGCAAATATGTTAAATGTAAAACATAATGCAAAATATGATTACTCTTGATGTATGTAAAATGATTGTTCAGTAGTCTTCATGCTAGCTTTACAGTAGAGCAAGAATGTACAAAATTATGTTTTTGAGAGCTGGATGGAGCATGCATTGATTACTAAATAGGCTTGGTAATGTGATTCAAACTTTAATCACTTTCTGATGAACATGAATTTGGAAATGTTTAACCAAAAGTAAAATATATCTTGGTAAATTTACTCCGTAACTAAAACAGTCAAATCTCTTTGAATTAAATAGATTAATTGACATATATATATAAAGAGTATTACAAGAGTGCTTACCCAATATCTTTCAAGTTCAGTTATATCGTGACTTTAATTGTGGTTATTAATACTTTTGAAAATAATTACAAATCAAAATTTAAAATGTATCTTAAATTAACGAAAGTTGCTTAATAATTGTTTGTGTACTAGGTTTATAAATTGTTCCAGTCAACAAGCAATTCTAAACCACTCGCATATCTCCTTCATTTATTAAATGAAAAAAAAATAAGTTAAAGCAACAATAATCACCCAACAGAAAGAAAGAGAAAAATTTCGCACTGGGAAAAATCACTTAACCAGCAAACATTCTACAGGAAACATCCAATCCTTTAGGCCCCAAAGACTTGCTGTAGCCAGACTTGATAGCTTTATGGAATCCCAGAACTATAGGAAACAATCTAATGTGCCGAGCTTCCACCAGATGACAATCCCTGATCAATGTTGTCTGGAGCATGACTTTCTTACCTGACCTGCACTACGACAGAATTTCCACAGCATCACCTGTCCAAAGAAGTCAAGATATACAGTTGAGTGTCATTGGAATATTGATGATGCTTCTGTCCACCTCCAGCTCGTGTAACCAAATAAAGTCCAGGATTTTTTTCATTTCAATAAGCTACATGCCTTATTATTTTCATCTTGTTAACTTCATATGTTGAATTCCATTGAAATAATTTATCCAGTGGCTTCATGTAAATGTTAACCAGGAGTGGGGAGATTTAAGCCCTGAGGCACCTAGATGAAAGGGATCATGATACAGACCGGTATATAATAACAACATTAATACTAACTGGGATCAAATCCAGAGAAAGGAGGAAAAGTGCATAATGCTGTGTCTCCAGCTCCCTATCCATGAAACTTACCATTGTTACTAATATCAAAAAATACTGAGAAATCAAGAGAGAACAGGTGATGCACTATCTCCACCCCATTCAAGGTGCCATCCAGAAGTCATGTGCCATTTCCATCCCATCCTGAATTCAACTGAAGGGGTCCAGATAATCTACCTCCTTCAGGACCCTCTGAAGCTCTAAGGCTACCTGCAGGGAAGGTTAAGACAGGGCAAAAGTTGCCCAAAACAGTCAGGACTAAGGATGGTTTCTTGAGGAGGGGGTGCACCACCATCACTCTCAAGGATTCATTTATCATAGCCCAGATTCAACCATATATTACCTTCCAGACAGCTTTGGCTAGCTAGAAAAGATAAGAAACTAACACTGAATGGCTGAACTTTATAACTGAGAACCCCATTGAGGTTCTTGGAACTAACAGGATCAAACTCAGCCAGATAACATAAGCCAGGATGTATTCAACTCTATAGAGTTTGTTGCTAGAGAATTGCCTGTTTGGACTGAGAATTCTTAGGCAATCTATTTTGTTGATGCAAAGTAAAACAATAACTAATGGAGAACAGAGTTAGTCAGACAAATCTGGCTTTAAAATTATAGAAGATTCTGATTGTTTGGTAATTTTGATAAAACAGAGATTGAGGTTCAAATCCACCCTTAGGTTATGAAATCACATTGGCTGACAGCTTAATTCATCCTTTCCTCCTCCTTGTGGGAAAAAATGGAGGATAGAGTACTATGTGCACTGTTTTTAGCTTCTGTAGTTTCAGTAGATAAGATAGACATGTAATCAACAAATGCATCAAATATGTGAGGGACTGCTTTCTTGCCATTAATAGACCTCCACTGGACAAAAATTAGCTTATATTATATGTCCTTTTATCTCTTTTTCAAATCAAGCATTGCCTTCCTGTAGAATTATGCAATAGAAAAGATTTGGTTCAATGAGCAAATGACATGAGGAATATAAAGGTACGAGGCATTCACAAAGTATGAAGGGAAAATCTATTTTCAGTAGATCTGAATAATTTCTGAGAAGTTGTGAAAGGGCTGCTATGTTTGAGGGATTAATATAACCTTAAAATGGCAGAAGACTAATAATGGAGGGAAGGGTAGAGAGGAAAATCCCGAATAACAGTACACACTTTATACAGAATAAGAAGACAAGACTACACAAAGTCTAGGAAAAAAATAAGCAGTAAGAGATTTTAATTTAATTGTACATCTTCTTAGTAATTCTTCGCAAAATATTTTAACAGGAAACCATTTTAAGTGTCTTAATTTGCTCTTTCCATTCACTCTCGTAGTACAATCATTTTACAAAAGAGCTTGCCACAATATTATTTTTTAAAAATAGGTTCCTAAGTAAGGTTTACACTATATCATTTAATGAAATTAATTTTTCTTACTCACTGAGTTAGATAAAAATAATGATAATGCAGTACTATATTTTAAGGCCATGCCCATATCTACGCATGGGCAGCATGAATAACAAGAGCATTTCTGTCTCTAGAAAATTAATCTTCAATATAGTGAGAGATTAAAAGTGAATCATTTTAATTTCTTATTATAATAGTCCAAGAGTGTGGATCAGTTTTTCACATCAGAGAGTAAATCCTCATTTTCTTTAAATTTCTGTATGTTTCTGCCAAATGCAAACCTTTATGGAAAAAAAATCCAAAAGGCATTAAATAAGTTGCAATTGTATGTATGAAGTTAAAATTAAAACTGCACACAAAATCACAAAATGGCAGCCCATTGTTGGGAGATGTGTTCTGTCCCCTAGAGGAGTCAATATATATAGTTAAACATGTCAACTAATACCATTACAGATAGCTTACCATTAGCATAGCACTATTATGATTATCAACTTAATTATCAAAATAAAGGATGCATACAACAAAATTTAACAATATAATACAACTTTAATAATAATGATAAGGAAAAAGGGAAAAATGGGCATGGGAAAGTTCCTAGCTCTTAAAAGAATTGACCCAAAAGCTTCTTTTTGTCTTTCATTAAATCCCTTCCCTAAATTCAAATGCTGACAAAACAACACACATTAGCAGTACCTCAGGTGTAAATTTATAACTTTTCAATGATTTCAATATTGGGGATAAAGCCAAGAAGAACATATGCATCCTGAATACATTGATTGAACCAGAGACATATTACCGATCGTAAACCAAAACAATTCAATAAGAAATTTAGTTGAATTGAATGAAAAAGCACTCTGTAATAAATCAGATGTATTTTTAATTCAGAGAAAGAAAACAGCTTCCAAACTTAGTTGAAGCCAGATATGATTCATTATTTTTAATCTGGGATTATCCTGTAAGGTAAACTTTTCATGAGTAAAAAGATCTATCAATTTATGTTTTCTACTCTGTCCGTGTATGTGCATAAATATACATACATACAAAGAGAGGCATAAATACGTTTATGCTGTTGTTGTTCGTCCATCGATTTCGATGAAGACCTTGACATCTTGTGGGTTATGGGCCATCAACGATGTGTCCGTAGGTGGCTAATGAGACCGATGTTAGCACGGAATGTTCTGTCTGCCACATACTGAACACACGTTTATGCACACACACTGACAGAGTGGCCACATACAGACATGTGTACATGTGATGGATTAAACATTGGAAAGTTTCTCAAAACATAAATCAGCATTGAAGTTAAGGTCACTTTAATCACCTGGATCATACTCCAAATATTGAAAAAAATTCTAAATCTCTGTCTAGAAAGATTTTAGTTTTCCTCACAAAGAGAAGCGAGTTTAAATTGACTAAATGTCTATGGAGATTCTCAATCATCCAGGTCCAGAACTGAAGAAGCTTCTTGGATGAGAAGCAAAATGTCTTCAAGGAAAAAGAAAGTCCAGTTGCCTTTTGAAAGAAAAAAAAAAAAAAACACCTTGGGGACATTCAAATTGACTAGTTCAAAGAATTCTTATTCCAAGATATACAAAGGAATCAAAGCATAATCTAAAACTCCCATCCTTAATACTTGTTAAAAGTGTTGCTATCAGCCTGATTTATTTCAATTTATATATTCCCAAATAAAGAAATGAGATTTGGAATAGAAATTTCTGCTATCTACATGACATCTCCATTTAGTAGATTTTGATATTCTGTCCTGTACTATAATAACCTACTATCATGTTTTCAAAATTCCTAAAGAGGTACCAAAATCAAATTTAAAACAAAGTGAAAGGTTGTATCCTTCAAAATAAATTAAACAAGAAGTAAACATTGTAAAATAAGGTGATCTTCAATAAGCAGATAAAAATGATGGCTAAGCAACACCCTGTCTTTGATTATTTCTTCAGTTAAAAAGGACACTGCAGAGCTGTTACATGTGGCCTGTCTGTTTCCAGCCACCTCTGAAGTGGAAAATGCTTTCTCCCAAACTGAATTATAATTCAACTGCTTCTAGAGGCTCAGATAAAACTGGCATTATCCATATTGTTACCCATATCTAATTTCAGACTGCAATTGATTACAAGATCTCCAGTATTGGTACTATTTAAACATCATTTTAGGTAATGTGCAACAGCTGGCATGTCTTTGAAAGCCTTTTTCCTAGCTGAAATATTTCCTACCTGTTGGTTAGCCTTGAACTTATTACTTATCCATGTATATGGGCTGTCCATTTAGTTGTTTTAACTTAGTAATGAAAGCAGATGGTCACAATGAGTGATTAATTAATCAGGTGAGACAAATTGGCTATCTGAATTATTTTGAAAGAATGCTGAATTGCATTGAGATGAGAGTACCTTTCTCTCTGGGTAGTGAGACAATTGTTGGGAGTGAGTGATTCCTCAGATTTCTGGCTATTCTGTTGTTGTAAATAAGATGCAATTTAACAATGCTTACTGAAAGAAAGCAACAAATCAGTCTTGCAGTTTTTTGTTCCAAAAAAGTTAATAATGTAATACAGTACAGCATTATTATAATACAAACATGAGATTGATGATGATCTATATTCTATTTCTACTGTGGAGTGCTGCACTGACATTTTTGTTTAAATGTGTATTTGGAATTTTCTGATATTTAATATATTTTTACAGTGATTGTGAAAACCAATAAGGGGTAGCGTGCCCTTCCATAATTAAGCACATATACAAATGCCTTCCTAAAATGCCTACACCACAAATACGTTAATAGTGATTCAAAATTATGAGGTGGTAGTGGTACTGAAGTAATATAAATTATTTTCTGTTTTAAATATAATGTTATGTAAAATTCATCTTTTTACTCAAATCACTAATATTCATTAGCTGTACCTATTTTTATTTATTTGTTTCCATTTTATCTGTTTGTATGATCATATATCACTATATATTGACTTTGCAGTAGAATTTGGCTCCACAGATGCTGCTGTTACCATGGAGATAAAAGGACCAATGGCCTTTTTCTAGCTTGGACTGTACTATGCTGTTCATAAAAAGACGGTGAATTCTAAAACTGTATCACTAGCTTGCTTAAAAAAGACTCAAAATTGAATGTCATAACGGAGTTCAATTAGGATTATATTGCTAATCTAAACATAAACACATGATATTTCACCAGACAGAAAATATAAAGACAAATCAGTGTGAATCCTGAGCTTGTGGTTTATACATCTGCTAATCCTCCTCTTTAAAAAACAAAACAAAAACCTTTTGCTTTGCAAATATAACCCCTTAGAGTGTTTGGGTTCATCTGATGCAGTATTTGATGCTGGTTACATCACAGACTTCTTAATCTGTGCTGTTCCTCTGTGGCCGAGAGTTGAATGAGCATGTGAAAGCTGTGAACGTGAATTTTGATTCTTGGAAAAGAGACACTTAGACACCTATACAGAGATTTTTTTATGAAAACCGAGGATGGCTTGCAGAAGGTGTCATTTGTAAGTATTCTCTTCCTTTGTAAAAACTCAAAAGAACTGATATTTGCTGAAGGGGACAAAGAATCTACATTACTCAAGATGATAATAGGAATAACAATTAATTCACTGTACAGCAGCTTTCTTTTCAAGAACCATTTTATGGGTGTTTCCTCTTAGTACTTTACTGATGTGCATTTTAGAAATCTACAGTTTGAAGTCTTCAAAGCTTTAAAAGTAGAAATAATTAAGCATGGTAAAAAAAGGAAAAGAATTTGTTAGTGGAAAAATGAAATTGAAAAATTCTGTTTATAAGGCTTTGATTATTAATATTGCATTGTTCAGTTATTATGAAATTCTTTTGTTAAGGCACATTTAGGATATATGTTTAGATTATTTCTGGATGCTCTTTGATATTGTTTGTGGCACTTACACATTTTGTCATGCTGTTTATGTATTTTGTGTTTCAATACTCATATGAGCATTGCAGGAATTTGGTACTCGGAGTAAGATATTTGGTTTTTTGTGTGCCATTGATAAATATAAGATTTATTCAGATTTTTTTTATATCGGACCACATTTTTTAAATGATCCTAATGGCTTTAATACTTAAATGCATTATTACAAGTAGTTAAATTACTGTGTCATATAATTTTTGAAAGCAAATATATGGTGAATGTATGATAGTATTATATTTCATTGTAACTTGATAATTCCACCATTTTGTTTGAAACATGCAAGTCGAGAAGTTTACAACTCTAAACTCATTATTTTTACATCTATATTTATTCTATATATGCTACATTTTCCTCTGCATTGATGTCAATGCAGTCCAAGAGTGTGGTTAGTGTTCAGATCTATTATTATAATGTGCATGTCTGCATAATTTTATCCTCTAATGCAAAGAAAAACTGCTCATGCCACGGACAGATATCTTGAAATTAACCAGTGGCTATGCAGCATGGTTTCTGCTATAATTCACCTTCATTGAAGCTTAATTGGCATCTCAGCCGAAGTTAAATTTAAACCAATATAAATTCAATTTTAAGAAGCAATTGATTTCAAGGTTTGATATTCATAGATAATTTTTCATTACTCAGATGAAAAAGAAGGTCAAACCCTGGTTTCAGTGTGACTAAATTGGCTTTAATCCTAGAACTTTAGCTCCACTGACTTGTGAATTAAGCTTTTGGGCTGCAGCTCATTTCATTTACCTTTAATGGGGTTGTTCTGCTGGATATGATGATTTTTAGCCTTGAACTCCTTATTCCACAGTAATGGGTATAATGAGAATTGTACCCTTAGGACAAAAGAATGATGATGCCTTTAAATTTAGTATTATCTGAATGAACATTGACATTTATGTCAGGTTTACTTTGCCCAGATTCAGAGATGACCTTAGTAAACATATTATATTAGTTACTTATTTTGCCATATGCTAAGCTGTCATATAAAAAAGAAATTCTACCTAGATTTCACTTGCATATATTTTGGAAGATTAACTATGCTTAACTTGATTTTTATTGGAGTCAGCATCTATTCAGTTTCAACTTACATATATTTGCTACATGATATATACAACTTGGTATTCAGATACAGAACTATTATAATATGGTAATTGTTTTCATAAATATGTAATCAAGATTGCAACAGCTTAAGATGACATGCAAGGTGGAGGTTGTCATAGTTTTCTGATCTTGTTTAATTCCTTGATGTGCTACTTATCTACTACGTTGTACTGTACTAGAATGCTAGTGGATCTCTTCAAGTTGTTTATATTTAGAGGTTGTTTCCTCTGACAATAATGTCAATTCTTAATTTTTATGAATAATTTAAATGCACCTTGCCATCTGTAAAAGTGCCAGGATCATATTTTTCATACAAGAGGAATCTTCATTTCATTTCATTTGAACATTATCTTTTGGCTTGTTTGACTGAAATATTATTCATTTTTTCAAATGATTATATTATGAGCTGTTTAGAGTTTATTGAATGTGGCAGACTATAATTGGGTAGTAAATACATATGTACTTATGAGGAAAAAATATTCCTAATTATTTGTCTTTTTAATAGATATGTGCTATTTCCTCTACAAAAGTGTTCTGTAGGACATAGTACTTAGTAATTAATAACCATACATATATTAAATAAAGTTTACACAGAATGTATCTTGATATTTTAAATAATGCCTGTTAAAATTTTTCTGTGTAGATGTGCTTTAATATATGCAGTAGTTATAATTCACATAGATAATGTCAGAGAACATTTATTTTCAGCTTGGTACAAGAAATAAGAATAAAGTTCTGGATTTAACTGGTCTCCTTACCAATGGAATGGAATATGTACAATTGTACTGGATAATAACTCTGCTTTGAGATGAATATTTTCATTTCATTTGTTTTAGGGAACTTTTTTTCCTTTGAGAACAAGTAATTACAATGTATTGCTGCGTTGAGAAAACAAATTTGCAATCTTTAGTGTCTTTTCTTCTATTGGTGATATATTTTCTAAACAGTATAATAAGAATTTGTAATTGTATTCTTAATTATTTGAAAGGCGTGTAAGTGCAGTTTTCACAATAATTTGTTCAGTTTAAAATATATTATGAGTGCTGTTTCTTTTTCTTTTCTTGTGTACTTTTTATCTTTTATTTGCACATGACTTTAGATTGAAAAATATTTAACTGTTGGTCATTAATATTAAATTTAGTTATTATATATGATTTAACTCTTCTACATATAATCAAATAATAATTTTAATTTCAATTGAAATTGAATTTTCTATGACTTGTATATTATGGTGTTGCCTCTTGCTACAAAAATTGGCTAGTTTGAAATAACAGGAAAGGATACATAGACAATAAGGGTATTATGTTTTAAAGTATATGCTTGCAGAGAAATATAATAAGAAATCTAGTTTCTATTGCTGTGATTAATTTTCAGATGTAACATCTAAATGATTTTAAATCTAAAACATGAATTTCAGGATGCTCACATTTTGCCTCTGGCTATGATCTATTTAAAACTGGTAGATAAAAATAACCACTGTAAATATATCTCATAAAAATAGACTAATAAGGTGATGTTAAGAGTTCATGCCTATTTTATAAATGTTGGTAACAGCAACAACAAAAGTAATAGATTCTATTTAAATCCCCATGAATAGATATTTTTCCTTTGGGATATTTGCCTTTGTTCAGGAAAAGACAATAGAGATTTCACATTTAGAAATCTAAGAAGTGTGTTATAGAGTAATGATTCATAAAGCAAACTGTTAGTTCTGAATTAAAGATTTCTGACACAGAATTTTTATATCTAATAGCAATACAATTGGGATAGGTGAATTGTTTCTAATAAGGCATGTAAGCCAAAACAAGTACATAAAGTTTGTGCAGACACATTATTATGTACAGTATGATGTATAATCTTTATGCAGTAAAATCAAGACATATAATTCATTTTCATCCATATCATGTATATGTCCCATTAGTGCTGTCTTGGAATGACATAGCAAGCTATGGTAGCTACTTTTTACAGAAAAGTTATTTGTACAATCATTGTATGGCGGGTGGGATATAGACAATTTAGCATCTGTTGGACCTTATGTGGACTGGATTTAATAAACAGATTACATGCATAGGCATTGTCACGTCAGATAAATATGTTTGTTTGAACAAGGCCATCAAACATTGTCCTATTCTGTTCTCCAACTGTGACAATAGCTAAAACCACTTTATTGTTGAAACTCACATTAATTTCTAGGTCTATTTTGCAAATTTGTAATGGGACACTGCATAAATAATTTATCCACTTTATGGCCACAATGTGAAAAAATGTGGTTGAGATTATTTTAGGATACATAAATTCTGCCTCCTCTTACTTTCACATACATAGGTGAAAAAATCCATGGCACATATCCTTCATATTCAAGATGATGCTATAACACTTTGAATACCAGATGCTGGTGACAATATGGGGCTAATGTATTCTATTTAAATTATTCAAGAAGCACTGTCTAGGTGTTAATAAAATTTAGGGCTGAAAAGGGCTTTTTTTCTTTCTTTTTAATAATGCAAAAAGAAGTAGAAGATTGCATGCAAAAATATAGGCTGCTTGATATATTGCCTATACTACTTTATGTCAAATTGGGCATGCTGTTGCATGTTCTCAATTTGCTGTGGCTTGAATTTGGGGTAGATATAAATATAGCTTTTTTCTCTTCTTAATGAACTGTTGTGTAAATCTGTTGTATGTCTTGTCATTTTCATAATACTAATTTTGTCAATATTATCAATTTCAAACAATAGAATCTACAAATAATTAGACAGGACTATTATAGGGATGCCTGGGAATATGATTTGTGTCTTATGTATAGGATTTGCATTTTATGTAATAAAGACAATTTATGAAACCATATCAGGATTTAATCATTCTGCCTATATGACATTGTAAGAGGAGAATTCTCTTGGTTCTCCTGCTTTGAGTTTGTTTGTTTGCTTCAACTATACCAGGCTTAATTATACTATTTATAGGAAACCAGAGTTCTCTCAGATATTCTCTCTGAAATTAGTTTTTATCAGAGCGTTTATCACAGCCAACATACATTTTTAGCTTAGCCTTCACTTGCAGTGAGCAGTGAGCATATGATTGTGCAGGTAACATTTTGGTTCCTGTGAAATAGGAACTGTGACTGTGAAATTGAAGCTTGATGGAACAACACAAGTCCTCTTAAACTATGGTGTAGTGCTCTAATATCTTGACCGAAGGGAAAAAAAAATATGGTCATGTTTCTGTCTTAAATATGAAGCAAAGTCAGTGTTTTGTTTCAAATATTTGTATTTAGGATTGGCTCCATGATGACTCATCATATCAGTTACATGTGTATGAGTTATTACAGAGAAAATTACAGCCATAATCTATAAATTTATCTGCAGAAATTATCTTGTGCTACAGATATATGATTTAAGAATATAAAACTATGTTATTAATTTAGGTGACAATTACGCCAGCTTTCAGGATAGCCTTGGTGCATTTTAAATGAAAAATTAGAATCATTTTACAGAATAACAGAGTTGGAAGGGACTTTGGAGGTCTTCTAGTCCAACTCCCTGCTCAAATTATGCATACCTAAATAAAAAAATGTAAACTAGAAAATAGAATTATGTCAATTTTTGCCTTATAACTAGAATTCATTTTCATTAAAAGCTTATTTCAATTCAGAGGAATGGCTAAATACAAAAAATATAGCATTCACAGAGATGTAAAATATATATTTTTTATTTAATTTACATTGGTTCTGCATTTATTACAAACAGATTGTTAATATACTTCAGTCTTATGGAATTTAGTTCTAGGAAATTATTTTATGATTTAATTGGTAAGGTTATAAATATATATTTCAATAATTTATTATTTCAAATGGTAGAAATATTTATAAAGAAAATCTAGGAGATAAATATGATAAAATAAGAACCATTAAAATGGATTTTTTTAAAGTAAGGCTTTAAAAAAAAAAGCTGGATATTTCAGTGTAAGGGTAAAGGAATGATCTAAGTATTTTCCAAGAATCTTTGTGTCAAGTTCCACACCATTCACATTACATTGTTACACTTCATGTGAAGATAGGAAATGAGAAGGTGCATCTAAGCAGATGATAGTGAATCTGAAAATAGCAAGGCAGCTGATAGTTTATGATGGAAATAGATAGATAGATAGATAGATAGATAGATAGATAGATAGATAGATAGATAGATAGATAGATACTGATTGTACATGAAATTCTTCTGATGGTAACTCCTTTCTAGATAGTGTACTAGTAAATTTTGTCCAAAATTTCCATTTTGGTTATGTTTTCTCAGTTTTATTCCCTTTTGTATCACTGTAGGTACTTTAGGATGAAACATCTTTAAAATAATTGTAAGAATACCCAGATATTTGTTGGGAATTAAGACACAAATTATCATTAAAATAAACATTTTGAGCATTTTTAAGAAAGGGAAATATTTTAAAACTGAAATCATTGGTAATGCACATCTTAAACCATGGATTTTTCCGTTGTTGTCTTAAGAGGAACATTGAGAAGTGGAATGCATTCAGACAAGAGGTATTGGATGATAACGTTCTTGGAAACCTAACCTGAAGATAAAGCATGTTAAAAGAAAAAAGAAAAAAAATGAATAAAGATATGAGAGCGGTCTACAAATGCCACATGTTAGAAGGGGTGGATTTTGTTCTGTTAAAACCGAGAACATGACAACTGATTTGAATTTCCTCCTCTTAAATAGTGGAAGAATCTATCTAAAATATGATAGGATCCTCTTGCTATGTTTTTCAAATGTGGGCTAGATGACCATCTTTCAGGAATGGTCTGAAATGGTTCAATGGAATCTTGCAATGGGCAAGTTTTACAATGGGCAAGTTTTGGACTAGATGTTCTAAAAGAACACTTCCAATTGGCATACTATGGAGGAGTATGTTTGCATATATTAGTGTGTAGAATAAATATTATTCTATGTCTAACAATGTTTCAAAATATATTTTTTCTTAATATCACAAATGTATTTGAAACTTTGGCATGCACAGGGAGTTTCTCTGTCCAATCTTCTGTAAACGCTCTCGCCCAATTAATATCCTCACCAACCTTTGTGAGTATTTTCAAAGGGGATTGTAGGGTGGGGTGGGGTTGTCGCTTTTGATGAGATGGTATCTGGATTCAAACGTTTTGAATTTTCTCCTTCTCCTGTGTGATATTTATACTATTCCTAAATAGTAATACATAAGAATTCAGTTTTGCTTTTGGATTTCATGTTTTTGCTCACTGGCAGACGTGTCCTATTGCTAAACATAAAAGAATAAAATATGTTTAAATTTAACCAGTTATTTTCAACTTTATGAATGCTGAATAGTTTTTACCTTGCTGTGATGTATGTATGTAACTTTGGATGGAAAAAAATCAGACCAACCTGATTTTTATATTAAAAAGACTAGCTTGATATAATCCCCCTTACTGGAGACTCACAGCATAACATATTCCTACTTAATTCCTCTTTTTGATCTCATAAGAGGATGACCTCAAAGGACTTGCTCTTCAATATACTATATTTTGAAGCTTCTCAGGAAACGGCTGCAAGCAAAACAACAGAAGAAAGCAAAATAAAATGCGATTATGTGTAATATTTTAATCTTGTCATAAATAGTTTCAGGTTTTAAATGAATTGCGTATATTGGGTACAACTTCATTTGTTTTGAAGTGCTCATGTAATTTTCTTATATTTTTAAACTGATTTAATTGTAACTTTATATTGGAAATACTTTATTTTTTTCTTGGTTGAAGGTTTATTGAAAATGAATTTATAATATCCTTACATACTAGAAAATAGGATATTGCATAATCACATATAGTTTATTTTGTTTCACAAAATAATTACATATGTAATTATTCAGTATCCAATTAAATTTCTTAGGGCCTGAACACAATGGAATTCTAAAGAGATCAGATGAACAGCTAGACTGGTGCAGAGTAATCCAAACATCTATTCTTTATGCTTTTCCAGAAATCCTTGCCAACCCTATTCATTTTTCTTTGCTACTATTATTAGCAAAGAGAGGAATTTAAATCTTAACACGCATTGAGACTTTTCAAAGTTTCATTGCAATCATTTATCATTCTCATTTTTGATACAGATGGGGTTATGTTTGTTGGAATTGGAATTAAGGATTTAGTTTATTTTTACTTTTCATCAAATGAAAATTGAGTGAAACAACTCAGATGTAATCATCAGCACCTGCTTTTCCATTAAAAGGCCCCTTACTAAACACTCAGTGTGTTGACTTTGTTTTTCCTTGTGTCGTAGGTCTATAAATACTCTGCACCAGTTTTGCTGTCCAGCTCCATTGTACCATACTCTACTAATTCTCCCTGCCACATACTCAGAGTACAGGTAAGAGTAGTGATGGACCACCCACTTCTTCCTCTCATAGAGTGATCTGGCCATACATTTATTTATGCTATAAAAGTCATAACCCATTCTATTCATTTTTTTAAAAAAAAATGTAAATAGATTTGCAGTGAAGGTTTTTGTGGAATTTCCAGAGAGAATTAGCATAAAATCAATAAATAAACAAAGGACATACAGGACATAAATAAATAAAGACATAAAGAAATAAGATAAAATATATTTGTCTTATTAATACCCATCTTTCTAGTCTGGAAAGTATTCAAGATAGCTTTAAAAATTATACATGAAGAGTACATGTGAAATGGACAGCTAGTTTCATGTTTTTTAATCAATAAAAGTTAGAGAGTGGCAATTTGCCATTTCATGGCTAAATATTTATATTAAATATTAATAATGTGTTCAAAAATCATGGCACTTTCATTCTCTAGGAAAGAATCTGCATTAAATACTAAATCTGTAAAGGCTGAAACGTTTGTTGATGTATGTCTGTATAATTCATTAATTCCTTATTTGTTTTCCATATTTTCAACATCATTCTCTGTTTCTTTTTATTGTTAGGGTTTTTTTTATACTTATAAATATACAATAAAGTGGATGTGTTATGCTCTTGTAGAAACTCTAAGTACCAAATCCAGTTTGCTCAAAACATTGACATTTAGAATAGTTTTTTTCCCTTTATTATTTGTAAATATATCTTGATCTTTGCTTTACAGCAGGGGTTCTCAACCTTGGCAACTTTAAGACTTGTGGACTTCAACTCCCAGAATTCCTCAGCCAGCAAAGCTCGCTGAGGAATTCTGGGAGTTGAAGTCCATAAGTCTTAAAGTTGCCAAGGTTGAGAACCCCTGCTTTACAGCATGTTTAAACTGTGTAGAGCAATTAACTAGAAACAGAACTACAGGAGCTGCTTTTATCATTTGTGAAGACTACAAACAGAGAAGGCTGTGACAGAGCTAGCAACTTAGAATTTATGAATGGTAGATGCATTCATTATTCAGTGGATCACAGATTGCAAGAAACTGCAGCAAATTATAGTTCTGTATTATATGGCGATAATACATTTGTTTGGAGTAAAAAAAATTTTTTAAAAAAATACCCACTAAGAAACTTTTGCTCTGCTACTTTTGTTTAATTAGTGCTTCATTTGGGCCTGAGATGGCCTGTTAGGTTGCATTCTAATGATCTCATGACCCTTTGAAAGCATATTTCCTAATGAAATTATAATTAATTGGTTTTATTATCTAAATATACAAATACAACATAGGTTTAGTAACACGCCCGTTTGAGTTTGCAAACATTTTTAATGTCATCTAAAAGGCCAGGTTTTTGCACTCCTTCATCAAGGCAGTTCCTGTTTAAATTTTGCTTCTATATATGACCGAAACTAAAGAAACATAGTCACAAATGCCCTTGGGCATCAGACCAATAAAATTCTCCAAAATATTGTCTTGTCTGAAGATTTTTTTCTTTTGCATATGTAGATTTATTTAATTTTCCTAGGAAGACATTCATTTTTCATCTTCCTTTGTAACCATGTGGATTAATTTCCAGGTACATTACTTTCCTGATGGTTCAAATTTTTGTTTCCATTCTTCAACATATGTTGTCTAAAAACTGTGGGCTAAAAATCTTGAAACTGGAAACTGTTTCTCTTCTTTTTCCCTTCCCCAGCAGCACCTGTGAAAGCAAAACTATATTGCAAAGGACGTTATAGTGCCAAAGAAATACCATCATTTTCTTGTATTACCTATCTGCATAATATTTGTTCGACACCTCTATGAGGTAAAAAAAAATTACTCTGAGAATATTTTTCTTTTAAAATAATGTTTGCTGTTGTTTGTGTTGCCCTAACTATATGGTGATTTCTGAAGCATCAAAAAAGTGTTGGTCAACTACACAGATTATCCTGATGGCAAAGAAGTCTAATTTGTATAAAATTTATAGTCTCTTATATAATAATAAGCAGAAATTGCCACGGGAGAGTCATGTTCGATGGCTGCAGAAAGCTACAGCTCTAAACATCTGTCTATATTTATTGTTTCAATGACTTGATAAGGTATTTCACTGTAAGATTATAAAGATTTTTATATATATTCTATAATCACAAAACCTGGATATGATGGGCAATGCCTGCTCATACATGTAACATGTTTTGTTAAAATCCAGTAACAATATTTAAGAACAAGATTATCTTTTTTTTATTCCAACACTGCACAGTTTTATTTGCAGTACTATTTTATTACAGTAATGTACTTTCTTATGGATAATCAGTTTTGTAAAGGGAAGGCTGCAAAAAGAGAAGAATAATGATAAGAATGGAACTCTGAGGATGCTAAATTTAATTAGCTAACCTGTGAGCCATTGGGTCATCCTTTCAGGGATATTTTCTTACTAAATAGAGAAACATAATGACTTTGGGTAGGTAGAAAAGCTGTAGGAGGTGAGTGACTTCTGATATCCTACTAGGTCCCCTATTGACTTTCATTGCACAAAGCTAGCAGGGAGCAGTAAAAATGATAATTATGTGATCCAGTCTGAGCAAATCAGTGCAGCAGCATGGCAGCAGTGAAGTGGCCACAAGTTTGCCAAATTTTAATCACATGGGAATCATGGGTCCTAGATTTTAGATCTGTAAGTTAGCCCATTTGAGATATATTCATGCAAAAATTATTGGCCTATGATGCACCATTTCTCCCAACTGAAGGTTACAAACAATCAAACAGACATGTAAGTTTTAGTAGTTTATAGATATTTAATAATAGGCTCATAGACTCATAGGGCTGGAAGGGATTTTAAAGATTTTTCCAGTCCAGCTCTCTGCCTCAGGCAGGAGTTCTCATACCTTCTCAGACAAGTCATTGTCCAATCTTTTCTTGAAAACCTCAAGCAATGGAGCACTTACAACTCCAGGAGGCAAGCAAATTACTTAACAGTTCTTACTGTGAAGAAATTTCTCCTTGTTGCCAGGTTGCATCTCTCCCTGATCAACTTCCATACATTACTTCTTGTCCCACACTCAAGTGCTAGGGAGAACAAATTAATATCCTCTTCTCTGTGGCAGCCCTTTCAATATTAGAAGACTGCTATCATGGTCTTTTCTTGATCTTTTCTTCATTAAGATAAACATAAAGGTAGTCCTTGACTCATAAGGACAATTGGGACCAGAATTCCCATTGATAAAATTAATCAGATTAGATTCACAGGAATCTTACACAGGCCCATGGAGAATATGTCAACCTTGAACAGAATCTGGCCCCCATGTCTACAGATACGGTACCAAAAAGGTTCATAAAGAAGAGAGGAGAATGTTTTCTAAAGGACAAGATTAGAAAAAGAAAGAGACCACTTTCATAAATGGAGTCAGATAACTTTCAGCCCATGGAGAAACTGGGAGGACCAGAATTCTTCTCTGTCTTTTTGCTTGACAAAGAGACACTCAGTAAATCAGGGTAGTCAGGAGCATCCTGGGATGCAGCAGACCACAAAGCAGCTAGAATAATATACCTAGTGGTGAGTGACTCCTTATTGTGCAGTTAAGGAATTTCAATCAAACCACAGATAGTTGAGATCTCTCTCTCTCTCTCTCTCTCTCTCTCTCTCTCTCTCTCTCTCTCTCTCTCTCTCTCTCTCTCTGTGTGTGTGTGTGTGAGAGAGAGAGAGAGAGAGAGCGCGCAAATAACTCACTTTGAGCCTATTTAGGGAGAGAGTACATGCAATAGAAATGAAAAAAGAAACTGATATTATTTCTGCATTGTTTGCAAGATTATAATCTGTATAAATCTGAAGTGCAAAAGGCAGTTCGCACTGAAGAATCTGCTTGTAAGGCCAGAAAAAAAGAAAGGAAAATTTCTTTTACAATGGCCTGGATCATTTGCAAGTCACTTGTTTTAAGGAGAGTGAGAAATGACAGAGCCATTAGGCTGCATTTCATAGAATGACTCATCTCAGACCAGTATTTTAAAAAGCCAGAGGGAGATCAAGCAATGAATGCAAGAACAAATGGACCATCAGATATCATCTGTTCTGATTTTGCTACATCTAATTTCATTAAAGAGAAAGGAGATTCACTGACATAAATTTAGTATAAATTTGCCATTTATTTGACAAACTGTCAAAAGATCACCTCAGCTGTGAGAGGCTCTAAAGATTGTGCATTACGGAAAGGAGAGGTGCTCAATTTAACAAGGAAAGATGCTTCTCCAGATCTGGAGAAAGTTTCCTTTCAATAAAATGTATCATATAAAAGGATGTGGCATAAGACAATCCTACTTATCTAACTGAGAGTGAACAATTGCGTATGAAAGGGATTTTCCAGCAAAATGGATTTAGTTTCTGTTTGCATATTGGAGGCTTAGTTCAAGCAGTAAATTCATATACAAATCAGTCTTGATGTCGACACTGTGAAAAAGCCAAAGGCATGTCTATAAATGAAAAAAGAAAAACATTTGTGCATAGGGATGGGTCCAGTATATCACTAGACTATATAGAAACAAGATTGTCATGCATCATCAGACAAGATACTTATTTTGTTACTTAATAAGTGAAAAGAATGAGGTCTGGAGAAATTGTGGCCCAAGCAAACCAGCAATTTGGTAAAAAAAAAAAAAAAAACCTCAAATATTTTGCCCAGACAACGGGGCAGAAAGGACAATGCGAAGTATTGAAGCAGGTTTTCTTCATGAACTTCAGTAATCTGTATCCTAGAGAGAAAATAAGGTGTCAGTTTTTGTTTCTATATACAGGCAAACAGCAAACAGAGATTACAAATTTCCTAAGACAACCTTGGATGCCCAGAAGTTGACTTTGTGACAGAGCTACACAAGGAAACTAATGCATTGCAGCCAGATGATCTTAAGTCTAACAAAGGTGTTCCAGGGCTGTCTTACATAGCAAGAAGGAACAAGTGGAAAGATGGAAGGGCACTGAAGAGATGAGAGCCACCAAGGAAGAGAAATGGAGAAAGACTACAGAAGAAGAGAATACAGTTCTCCACAAGAATTACACTTGGAAACTTGTCAAGTTACCTGTAAGGAATAAAACCATGGGGTGAAGTTTTTTCAAGACCATGCAGAGTATGCAAAAGAGGCAGTCCATACCATGAAACTAAACTGATGGCCAAGGGATTCACTCAAAAGTACAGATAATCCTCGACTTACAATCGTTCATTTAGTGATTGTTCAAAGTTACAACGGCAGTGAAAAAAGTGAGTTATGACTGTTTTTCACAGTTATGACGGTTGCAGCATCCCCATGGTCATGGGGTCAAAATTCAGATACTTGGCAACTCGTTCGTATTTATGTCCCAAGATTATCTAATCATCTTTTTTGACCGTCTGACAAGCAAAGACAATGGGGAAGCCAAATTCACTTAACAACCATGTTACTAATTTAACAACTGCAGCGATTCACTTATCAACTGTGGCAAGAAAGGTCATAAAATGGGGCAAAACTCATCTAGCAACAGAAAAATTGGGTTCAGTTTTGGTTGTAATTCAAGGACTACATGTATGGTGAAGGCTATGATGAGACACTTGCATCAGTAGTCAAGCATACTTTTATAAGAATACCACTCAATATAGCAGCAGCAAGACACATCAAGTCCATCACCTTTATATAAACAGTGTATTTCTGCATGGAGAAATTATAAAAGACATACAGCAGCCACCTGACATCAGGCAAAAAAAAAATCTAATATGCTCATTTCTAGAACTTTTGCTGCCTGAAGCAAACAGCTGAAATCTTGAATGAGAAACTGAACAAGATGCTGGTCAATCAAGGCTTCATGAAACATAAAGATGATCTTTGTCTTTATTCCAGATGTAAAAATTACAGATAAGACATAACATCCTCACCTATGTGGATGATTTATTTATCTGTTGCCAAGATAAGAAAAACAGCTAAGAAATTGTAAAGAGCCTGAACAAGAAAGCAGAAGTAAATATGCTGGAAAATAGTTTCTACTACATTGCCAGCTAGATAGAAAGAGAAATAAAAGTCATTTCCCCAACCAAGGGTAGAAGACAAAACATTATCTTGCTAGGTTTATTTAAGCCAACAAAGTTCTCGTATCTATGGAAACTAATTTCTTAAAACAAACTGCAAATAAAGAGCCCCTGTCAAGATTGACATATTCAGGAGTACATTTAGAAAGGTCATAATGACAAGACCAAACATTGTTATAGCAGTATAAATCCTGTGTGTTGGTTGGTAAACGCAATAACCAAAGGAAGTTATTCTTGAGTCAAAAGAGTGAGCTTAAAGAAACTGCATTCTTAAATCTTAGACTGTTGGACAACAGTATCCTGGCTACAGGGATACACATTGGGCAGAAGACAGGACAGATCATAAATCCTCAAACAGATAATTACTCCTAGGTAAAGTTGGATTTATCAATTGTGCAAGCAAAATCAGTCAGTTACTATCCTATCGTCCATCAAAGCACGGTAGGTATTTGCAATACTCTCTGTGCTCCCTACATTTTTAATAAATGGACTTTGTGATAGATGAGTCAAGCTAACAGTTCTGTTTGAGGACAAAGATCTATTCAACTGGTCAAATTGAGAGAATTGCATCCTCAACATAGATACTAAGTACTATTATGTGCAAGGTGCTCAAAAAGAGAATTCACTGAACAAAAATGCTGCTTATCAGAAGAAATAAATGCTGTCATTCAGCCTTTGCACTAAGCTGTAGAATCAACTGCATTTATCGTTCAGGACATCATGACTTAGGGGGCAATAGGGATGAAATAAGAATTATGAATTTACTCAGAGTCCCCTCTTTTTCACTCTTCGTACTCTTTGTCAGTAAATTTGCTAATCTGAGGTCACTTCCTTCTACTTTTCATTTCTGACATACATGCACAGACTCTAATCCTGGTAGGGTGTAGCTAGCTAGACACTGGGCTTTGCCTGTCGCTGTGATGTATTTTTTGTAAGTATATCTCTTTTTAATACTTGTAAACATGTTTTGCTTAACTTTGCTCAGGTTAGAACCCCACTTTCAGGAACCTGGCATGTATAGAGAGAACTCTTTAGCTTCCACTAAAAGATTTGCACCTATTAAATGAATTTTCGAAATGCGCTGTATATTTCCTGTTAAATCTCCTATCTGAATGTGATGGATCAATTTAAATACAAGATGTTAAATCAGGGCTGGCTGGGGAATTCTGGGAGTTGAAGTTCACAAGTCTTAAAGCGGCCAAGTATGAGGATCCCAGTGTTAAATCATTTTCCATGCAATATAAATTTTGACATGATTACCTGATAAACATGAAAATTATTCTTAAGATAAAAAGTGAAGAAAGATACTTCAATCCAGAGTAAAGTAGACTTTTGGTTATTTTAAAAAAAAGTATTATGCTATAATTAATAGTGTAAAATACTTCATACAGTTGTTATTGTTTCTCTTATTTAGTAGAAAGCAATTTTTTATTATGTCATAATTTCTTCTTTGTTCTTTTTTGTATTATTCCTGTAGTTTTATGCATTATAAGGGAAGAATTTTAAAGAGCAAAAAGCAGGTATATTTATCCAAATTTTATACCATATCTAAAATATTTGTGTCCAGAGATGAACTGCTGGGCTCACAAAATAGTATTTTTAATATTGCTATTCCTACAGTAAAATGGTAAGCAACAGTAAAATGCAATTAATTTTGTATCTTCTGATGAGGATATTAGGAGTAAATACTTGTATCTACTTGGCATTACCCGAATCTTTTAATTTGCTTACTAAAAAGGACTAAGAATTTATGTTGTATCTTTATATTTTCAAGAAACATAAACAGTAATTACTACCACCCTCAATGTAGCAAAGTGGGAGTGTGTAATTACTTCTTTTCACATAGAGGGAGATCTCTGTAATCTTTTAATCTAATTATAATTCTGTTTGTGCATGTAATAAAAAAGGTCTAGTATCTTGGAAACAAATTCAAAGGATTATCTTTAAGAGTCAGTAAGAAGCTTTATTCATCTGCCCATTATTACAATAGTTTTTGGATTTTTTTTAATGAAAGGTAGTGTTAGTTCTATTGCTATCTGTTGTGGAAAGAATACTATTTTTTCTATTTTCCAAATTATGAGTAAATATGAGTAATATGAGTTACTTTATGAGTATGTATGTGTATGTGTGTGTGTGTGTATACAAACACACACACACACACACACAAATAGATACATAATAGTTGTCAGTCTTTTGACTCTTATGCTACAGTATTGGCTGATGAAATTATTCATAATGATTACAATAGTATTTTTAACTTGTTTAAGCAGCTAAAATAAACAAATAAAACAGAATAGGAAAGTTCCAATGAAAGAACAGGAAAAGAGGAGTAAATCCATCTTGTCTTCTAATGTGCATTATTTAACTCAAACCATCCCTTTAGCCTTCAGAACAGATATGATAGCAAATGGGGCTTAACTACTCTAATTTAACTAGTTCTTATTGGCCTCTTTCTTAATTCATTAATGTGAACATTCTAAGGTGCACCTGCTGCAAAGTTTATTGTAGATAGCACATTTAATTTACAGCATATAGGGAACATTTAATTGACCATTTATTGTTTTCTACCAGGACTCATATCCAGAATCTGATTCTGGAATATGTAGATTATTATAGTAATAAAAAAAAGACTGTCCATCTGATTCTGTACAGAAAAAAAAAAATTCTTCAAGACACAAAGTACTGTGTTTTGGAGACAATATTCAAAGACCCAGCTCCATTGAGAGGCTAAAATGTTGGAAAATGTTGGAAGAAAGAGAAGAATTCAGCATTAAGGTAGATGGAGTGCCAGGTGCATTGAGAGGGGTTAAGGAAGATCATTTAGGTGGCTGCTGAGAGATAATATTGACTTATGGTAAATATCCAATCACTGATGAATCATCTTCCATGCATCTAAGATTAAAATGTGGTGTTTTGTAATGCTAAGAATTAGATTCTAGGAATGTTTAAACCTCTAATCTAATTAATAAATACTCTTTTATTTAATATAATTTTGAAAGTACAATAAGACAGTCATATTATTCTGATATATTGCACTTCTTTTTAAAAAATGTAAACATCACTAAAGTACTTAGAAAAAAGCTGGTAAAATGTTTTGATAAAAAATACATTGCTTTATAATGCTAGCTTTTTATCTTTTGGCTTCATTGGGTGAACGGATTCATAGATAGGGACAAAAACTTTCTTTGTATTTATTTATTGCATTTATCTCCCATCACAATTAACATAACATGTGGTATAACTTACGGTTATACATAATGCCCTACTAATAATTGGTAACCATAAATTTTTGAACAAGCAAATCTGGGTCTGAGCAGTGCTAAGGCAGAACAGGTGGATTCAATTCACACTAAACCAAAAATAGAGAAAGCACATTTGGTTTATTATTATGAATGAGGGCAATTAGAAAGCAGAGTTGGTAAACATAATTACTGTGATTTTTCTGCAACAGTTTTTAATAATTAGAACTGCTTATCATTAGAAATATATTTCTCTAGATATATCTGCTAATAATAAACCTGACCAACTACATATCAATTCAGTTTTTAATTTCTGTAAAACATTATTTTTAAAAAAATGCCTCTAAAATTATATTTATTGGTATCTTCAGAATCACAAGGACAATCTTGAAAATGTTTTACTTGATGGACATACCATTTTTCCATCTTGTCATTAAAAATAATAACTAAAAAGAAAAGACCGGAATGCTGATTGGTAGGTGGCATACAAATGCTGATAAATAAATCAGTAAAAATAAAATTTGTACTTGTAAATGTAGTTGAAGAGTCTGTGATTTAGAGAAATAGGAAAGATTCATGGAAGGTTCAGGGTAGCAAGTGTCTGTATTGTGAAATATCAGATGTTGTAAGTTCTCTCAGATGTTGTTATTAAGAAGAAAGAAAAAAAACAGGGCTCCATGAAAAACAAACAGGCCATAGTTATTAATAGTAAAATTTCATAAGAATCAAGCTTGCTGTAGGTTATTAATAAGGCTATTAAATCAGGTTGACCACCTTGCATGTCCTCCTTAGGCAAGATTTGAATTTGCCTAAAAACGAACATAGTTCTTGCCTTATGATTGTATCCTCACAAGATGGTTTTGCCTCTGGATTCACTATACCTTTTTGGGGGGGAGGGGAGTCACAGATTCATTATGGTTATGGGTGATCCACTTGTTTGTTTCAGTGTTATGTCAATGTTCAGAATAACAACAACAACAACAACAACAACAACAACATTGGAAGGGGCCTTGGAGGTCATGTAGTCCAACCCCCTGCTCAGGCAGGAAACTCTATACCAGTGGTGGCGAACCTTTTAGAGACCGAATGCCCAAACTGCAACCCAAAACCCACTTATGTCTTATGTATTGCCGAGTGCCGGGTGGGCATGGCCTGCTGGGTGGGTGTAGCCCGCTGGATGGGCATGGCCTCTGCCACCCGGATCTATGCCTCCAGAGCGATTTTGCGGGCCCCCCCCCACGGCCCAAGAGAGAGCAAGAGCGCAGGCACATGTGGAGAGGCGAAGGGGAGCAGCCTGGCCCGGTCTCCCTCTGGAGCGATGGTGCGCGTGCCCGCAGGGACGGCTCCACGTGCTGCCTGTGGCACCCATGCAATAGGTTCACCACCATGGCTCTATACCATTTCAGACAAATGGTTGTCCAGTCTCTTCTTAAAAACTTCCAGTGTTGGAGCATTCACCACTTCTGGAGGCAGGTTGTTCCACTGGTTAATTGTTCTAACTGTCAGGGAGTTTCTCCTTAGTTCTAGGTTGCTTCTCTCTTTGGTTAATTTCCATCCGTTGCTTCTTGTCTTGCCTTCAGGCACTTTGGAGAATAGCTTGACTCCCTCTTCTTTGTGGCAACTGTGTCTAATTCAACGTTTCTTAAAACTTTATCAATAATATAAGTTACAATACATTTAATTTTTTTCTGCTTTTTAACAACAGTAGTGCTGCTCAACTGTATCAAAACTGTAAAAAGGCAACCATATGTGGAACATAATAATGTAAACTGCTGTTTCTGCTGTTGGATATGAAAGGGCTATGAATAGGCTAATCGAAAACAACTAATTTTGAAAAACCTAAGACTGCTTTCATTTTAAAATAATATAGTACCAACATATGAATGCTAGGGGGAGCTCTGATACAGCAGAACTGTATCAGTTGCTGAATCAGAATTTTGTGATTGAGATTGCTTAGGTGTTAGGTGTTTTAATGAACACGTTAAATCCAACAATGAAAAAGAATTCTTATTCTTATTTATCCTAATTGTTATTATTTCTTTTAAAACACAAAGAACAAAAATAAAAGGAAGCATTCTAATTACAGGGTGTCCGAGGCGCCTGCACTAATTCTTTCTTTGGAATTCAGGGAGTTGACCTGAGTGAATGTGAAACTTTATTGCAGTAAAAGCTGTCAGACTTAAGAAATCTGAAGTGTGTGTCTGTATGTGTTTATATGATGCTTAAGACAAAGGTATCCCAAGTTTAAATCTTTAGTCTTGTTCTCACTCTTTGTAATAAGCTGCTTACAGTCCTTTTCCCATGTTGGCTAAATGAGTCCATTATTCTTTGTTTAGAAAACATCCTTTCCTAAGTGTTCCCAAGCAACTTTTTTCCTGCTTTGCCAACTTCAGTAGGCATAGTCTAGTCCAGTGGTTCTCAACCTGTGGGTCGGGACCCCATTTGGGGTCAAATGACCATTTCACGGGGGTCGCCAAACAACGCAGTCCACCATTTCCCCCCCCCTTTTCCTTACCTGTGCTACTCCCTTTTATTCTATTGGCTTTTGAAAGCCAATAGAATAGACTCTCTTGAATAGAGTCTAATTCTATTGGCTTTCAAAAGCCAATAGGAATTGTCCAGGCTGTCTCTGCCCAGCTGAGCCCGCCAAAGGTCCCATTCTGCAAACGGTGCTGCACCAGTTGAGTAGTCCTTGACTTACGACCGGTTGAGTAGTCCTCGACTTACGACCGGTTGGGAGTCGCCACATTAAAAAGGTTGAGAACCACTGGTCTAGTCCCATTGGTTATAAAAATAATAAAATAGATTTGGAGTTATCAGATTTGATCTTCGAAAACTCTTTCCTTTTTGTAGTTGAATTTTTGCAGCTTTGATCTTATTGTCCTAGGAGGTAGACCTGAGAGTTGCAGACTTTTTTACTGCTTATATTGGTATTTAAGTCTAATACTGGTTTTATACAAAGAAGGTTTCAGATTATTATCTCAATTGTGTTTTTAGCTAGATAAGTGGAAAATGCAAAATAAAATGTTTAAAGCAACAAAGAAAACAAAATTAGTAGAATTTTAATATTTTTGGGGGAAATTTTTACGGATGGCTTTCCTGAGACTGAAAAATATTTCAAGGGATCCTGTAGGGTAAAAAGATTTAGGAAGGCTTCCTGAGACAAAATTAAATATATGTTTTCTACAGTTAGCTCAAAGAGTTTTGTTGTATAAAGTAGGATGCAAAAATCCGAACTGCTTTTACTGTCAGGGGAAATGTGAGGATTTCAACACTGGATTTCAGTGCAGTGCCTAGCAATGTCTGTGTACGTGTATATTTTTGCAATACAGTAGAGCCTCAAAAGCAATTTCTAATTCAGGTGGACATTTAAAAAAATGGAGGGAACACACAGAGAGACCTAAAGCACTATTGATTTTTATTGTGAAAGCAAAGGAGCTGCAGGGGGAAAAAAAATCACTTGAAACTGCCTCTCTCAAACTACATGAGCTGCAATGGACCACAAAACATTAAGTACTAATACTGTACTTCTGACATACAAAACAAAGACCCCACAGACTTGCTTTAATCACACCATGGGTTCTTCTATTTTTATACTTTCAGGAATAAACAGGAGAGATAAAACAGGACAAGCAAATGTTTATTTCCATTCCATATGGTGGCAAAGATTACTCACGTAGTGATTTCCACTGGTTTTCTTTCTTTGGGAATTACAAGGGAAGAGTTATCATATAAGTTACGTAGCACAGAAAAATACTAAAAAGTGCTTCTTTTAAGTATGTATTAAGGCTATTTCCCTATACAAATACTTATGCGTTCAAAGAACCATCTTAACCTATTTGTTTTATTCTTGTCTTCCATTCTGTATTGTTTATACATTTAATACTTTTTATAATATTTAGACTAAGTATATTTCAAAGAATATTTATAGAGGAAATTCATGGCAAACTACGTAAACACTATTCTCAATATATGAATCACGAACACTGCTTATATACAGGCCCTGTTTGCTGCTACTTGGATACTTTTATATAACAGCCTGTGCAAATTCTAATATTTTTTGATGATATATCACTTGACTATATTCTAGATGCTTGCTTGAATGGTTGCTTCCATACTTGCTTGCTTATGTTCTATCAGAATAATAGAATAATAGACTTGGAAGAGACCTTGGAGGTCTTTTAGTCAAGCCCCCTGCTCAGGCAGGAAACCCTACACCAGAGTTCCCCAAGCTTTTCGACTTTGCCAGCCAGTGACGGGGGAGAAGGGATGGTTCTGTGCAAGTGGCAGGCAAGTGGCATCTCCATTTACATGAAGAACGGGTATGCACACCCACCGCTCGAGCAAATAAAGTACCGGCACACGCGCTCGCCTGCTGCACGCACAAGTGGGCATGCGTGCATGCATACATTCACCCACACCTTCTGTGGCCCGGTTCCAAAAGGCTCAAGGCCCAGTAGTGAGCCACAGCCAGGGGTTGGGGACCCTTGTCCTATATCACTTCAGACAAATGGTTGTCCAATCTCTTCTTAAAAACCTCCAGATAGAGCACCCACAACATCTGGAGAGAAATCATTCCACTGATTAATTGTTTTCTTTGTCAAAAAAATTCTCTTTAGTTTTAGGTTGGTTCTCTCTTTGTTTAGTTTCCATCCATTGCACCTTGTTTGCCTTCAGGTCTTTTGGAGAATAGGTTGCCCCCCCCCTTCTTTGTGCCAGCCTTTTAGATATTAGAACATTGCTATCATGTCACCCCTGGTCCTTTTTTCCCCTTTAAACTAGACATACTTAATTTCTGTAACTGTTCTTCATATATTTTAGCCTCCAGTCCCCCAAATCATCTTTGTTGCTGTTCTCTGCCCTCTTTCTAGAGTCTCAACATCTTTTTTTGTATCATTGTGATCAAAACTGGATACATTATTCCAAGTGTGGTCTTACTGAGGCATTATAAAATGGTACTAACTCTGACATGATCTTGATTCTGTCTCTCTTGTAATGCAGCCTAGAACTGTGTTGGCTTTTTTGGCAGCTGCAGCACACTGCTGACTCATATTTAAGTGATTGTCCACTAGGACTCCAAGATCCCTCTCTCAAGATCTACTATTGAGCATGTACCACCTATTCTGCGACTGTGCATTTTATTTTTCTTGCCTAAATATAGAACCTTACTTTTCTCACTATAGAATTTCATTTTGTTAGAGAGGGCCTAGTCTGTCAAGATCCTTCTGTATCTTGAACCTATCATCTGGAGTGTTGACTATTCCTGCCAGATTGGTGTCATCTGCAAATTTGATGAGTTCCTCTTCTATCCCCTTATTTAAATAATTGGATATATTGAACAGTACTGGGACTAAGACAGAGCCTTGGGGTTCCCTATTGCATACTTCCCTCCATGTAGTTGTAGTTCCATTAAGGACTACATGCTGAGTGCCAGTTGTAACTTGGTCAGCCAGTTAAAAATCCATCTGCTGGTGATGCTGTCTAACCCACATGTTTCTATCTTATCACGTAGTAGGTTGTGGTCTACTTTATCAAATGCCTTACTGAAGTCCAAGTAAATTCAATCCACAGCATTCCACTGGGCCATTAATTTTGTCACATTGTCAAAGAATGAAATAGGATTTGATTTGTCTGGCACAATCTGTTTTTGACAAACCCATGTTGGCTTCTGGTTATGGCTCTTTGCCTCTAGGTTTTTGCAGATTCGTTGCTTGATTATCTTTTCCAGAATCTTACCAGGTACTAACATCAGGTTCATAGGTCTGTAGTTTCCTGGATCCATTTTTTTTTCTTGTTTTGAAGATGGGAACTATATGAGCCCTTCTCCAGTCATCTAGTAGTTCCCCTGTGTCCTAGCATCTTTGGAAGAGATGGTTCAGTGGTTCTGAGTGCATGTCTGCCAGTTCCTTCAGAACCTTGGGGATGTTATCCATCTGGTCCTGGTGATTTGAATTCGTTTAGAGTGGATAGGTATTGATTTGCATTCCTAATCTGCATTTTACAGCATTGTTTTTATATGCTGGACTATTTTTTTTCTTTTATGTAAAGACGGATACAAAAAATGAGTTAAACTGTTCTCCCTGCTGCTCATCACCTTCTTGCCATTAGAAATGTTACAGATATTGCTGTGTGAAAATGTATCAGTGGAAACCGCTCCTTCACTTTTTTTCCTGGTACTACTAATATGTCATCCCATTGCTGTCCCTAGTGGAAGGGAAACTCTACAAACTTCAGAACCTACTTCCATTCTCCTCTCATATTTCCTCTTCTAAGAAAACTTTTCAGCAGATATAACAAATATTTTATACACTATCACTTGAATTAAGGCAGAATCATATACTAGATACCCATGTAGCTCTTTAGCAAAATAATGCTGCCCACTCATTCATCTTCTGTCATTTTAGTTCTTGTTCCAAGTATATTGTAAAATATTGTTGCACTGATTTTGCTGTAAAACACGTACAAAGTGTAACACAATTTGTTGCATGAGTGATAATTCCATAATGTATATAGTCTATGTAAGCAAGCTGTATTGCAACATTTTAAGCGATAGAGGGTAATTTATTTCACTTCCATGTGGTATGAATCACTGGAAAATATTTCATTTCTAAGCTGACTGAATTCTCCTGGCCCCCCACTGCCCCCTCCCCCTCTGCAACTCCCATTGTTATGTCAGATTTAAAAGCTCTGCTGGGAAGATCATAGCAAGCTGATTGAAATGTTTGGACTTTTGTGGCTGGATTTCGTATGTTTGATGGCAAGACCCTTTCCAGTCAATTTTACTTCTAAATTATATTCGCTACATCAGTATACTTACAGTTGTGGTTTCGAGATAGAAAACAGACAAAACCATACTCAACTTCTATGAAAGTCTTCTAAAAGATCCATGTTATCAGCAAGAGGGGGGTGTCTCTGTCACCCTTTACTTTTCCTTTAAATTGCATGTATTTTAGAAATGCAAATGTATTTACTTCCTTCCCTTGGTAATTTTTATGTGTGAGAATGCATGTGTGTGTGTGCCTTCAGGTCAGTATTGACTCCTAACAACTGCCTGGACAAATCTCTGTAGTTTTCTTGGCAAAATTTCAGGAGTCGTTTGCCCTTGCCTCCTTCCTAGGATTGAGAGAGAGTGACTTAACCTCTACATCAGACTGGTTCTTGACCTATATTGGGGAATTATTATAATTTCAGACCAAACACAAGTGTGACCAGACTTCTGTAATTCTCAAAATTTATTAGGCAGGAGTCCCCTCCCTCATCCTGAAGGGGACTGAAAAATAAAATCAAGCAGAAGGCTGTGCAAATATTTTAGGAACCACAAATATAAACATTTCAGTTACTGTTTGCTCTAAGTCCGTACTGTATTCACATTAGGTTTCCTGGAAGCCTAGGGTTCCATGAGAGTCGTCCAGGATTCAACATGACGTTTTCTGTTTACATTGTATGAAATATATTATTGCAACATACTTATAATTTATTTTGTTTAAATAAAATGTGTTACATAAAGCATATTTAATAATGGATTCTATACTGTTAATTTTCACATTGAGAAGAGTTCCCTAGATATCTCAGGTTTGAAGACCACTAAGAAAAAAGACAATGTCTTTCCCTGGATTGTGTTTATTGTTTTATTTTCACCACAGAGGATAAGTGCTAACCAGTACAATTGACTGTTGTATCCTGCATTCTCTTTTTTTAACGTCTTCGGTAAACCTTTTGTTTAAAATTTGATAATTGACAATTCTTTGCATTAGCTTTCTTTGAAAAATAATTTGCAAGTTGGATGTTATTTTGAATTAATTAGTTAATCCTCATCTTACTATTTTTAGAAAACTTGTAATCCTTTCCAAAGGAGCTATTCTCCTTCTAGTTAGACATAACTGTTTCTTATGTATTCATATTTTCCCCAATTAGCTTTTCAAGGAAATAGGAAGCTTCAAGCATTTAATTAAGTACTTTTAGAAAGAGAGCCAGTTTGTTATAGTGACTAAGGCTCCAGACTAGAATCAGGAGACTGCAAATTCTAGTCCCAACATCAGCACAAAGTCTGCTGGGCAACTTTGTGCCAGTTGCTTTCTCCCAACCCTAGGAAGCAGGCAAGGGCAAACCACTTCTGAAATCTTGCCAAGAAAACTGAAGAATAGTCCAGTAATTAACATTTATTCAAAATCATACCCGAGTGCAACTTCTTAACTGTTTAGTTTTTAGAAGCAGTGTACATTGAGCCTAGCCTGAACTGCGTTACAGCAACACATTAGCCAGAGAAAAATAAGCAAAAAATAAAACAATATAAAAACTTATATTGTTTATCTAAAGCAACACTATGGGAACATGGAGGAATAACAGATATAATGACAATGCTCCTCTCAAATCAGAAGGACCCTTCTACTCAGGCAATTATTGGTAAGCCCAAATAATAGTATCCAGACAGACAGAATGCTCGTGGGATGCAGAAATAGTCTCATTCTCACTATAGACTTTTCAGTGTGGTTTTGGCTCATCTTCATTTTATTTGTTTGTGCCTGTGTTAGATTTATATTCTGGCTTTTCTCCAGGAACTGAAGACAGCTTGTGTTGGAATCTCACTTCAGTTTTTTTCCCCACAGTTACAGCCCTGGTGAGCAGGTTAATCAAAGAGACCGGTTTAGCTGATGATAAACTTGAATTTGAAATTCCACTCTTAGTCCAAAAACTTAATCACTAGAGCAGTGGTTCTCAACCTTTCTAATGCTGTGACCCCATAAAACAGTTCCCCATGTTGTGGTGACCCCCAAGTGGGTGTGGCCACCAATAAGAGGGAGTAGGACAGCTAGGGAAAAGGGAAAAAAATGGCGGACTGCGTTGTTTGGCGACCCCCGTGAAATGGTCATTTGAGTGCCCAAAAACCACCTCGTCCCCGCATCTCCTGCCCGCAGGGCCACCCACCACTTCCACGGCCTGACACAGCATATCGCTCAGGTGGCCCAACAGCATAATGGTGGCCATGCCCTCTGTCTGCACCCCACATCATCTTTACGCAATGGAGCGTGAGGGTGGAGTCTTGTCCCCGCTGCCCGGCTGTCATGTCCTTGGCTGTGCTGCTCTGCACAGGCTGCTGGTGAGGAGGGGACCATGGGGTGGTAGGGCTGGGGCGACGACATGCGTGCCCACAGAGAGGGCTCTGAGTGCCGCCTCTGGCACCCGTGCCATAGGGTCACCACTACTGCCTTAGGTGGACAGGCTTAAGGCACTTGGGATATTCAATCTGGATAAAAGAAAACAGAGAAGATGTAACATCAGTGTTTTTACTGATATTGACTGACAGAAATAGAAATAATTTTCTTTGCCAGAGAAACTAGAAATAATAAGTATAAATTGCAGCAACCCAGATTTTTCATTTAAATAGTAGGAAAAAAAATATAACAATAAGCTTTGCTTAATAGTAGGATAATTTACATACAAAGGTTGTGGGTTCTCTGTCTTTATAGGCTTATGAAAAGTAGCTGACTGATACTGTTTTTGATAGGTTGGACTGTTTTTTCTCTTTGTGTAAAGACGGATGCAAAAAACAAGTTAAGTAGTTTTGCTTTCTCCCTATTGTTGTTACCTTCTTGCCACTTTCTCCCACTAATGGACCAATCATTTCTGTTGAGTCCTCGGTTAATGGCAATGACGGCACAAGACATTCTTATTGTTTCAGGAACGCTTTATTGGTCTTCAGTAGCCCCGTTACAACTCACGGCAGCACAGATCTCTCAGCCTCTCTTGAGGACGTTCCCCGGGCCAAAAAGGTACATTTCGGCGCGCTGAGCGCCTCATGCATGCGCGCGAGTGCTGGCACCGACCAGTCTGGTCCCGGGCAGCTTGCAGCTGCCCAGGACTGTTGCAACGTCCCGAGCCTGCCTTCGCAGGCTCAGGACACAAGACCCCTTCCCCCCCCGGCTAAGACTACATGAACAATTAACGCGACCTCAACACAAGTGTGGTAAATCCGCTTTGCTTGAGATACCAAGCTATTGTACTGGGCATTACTCCCAGTGTTTCCCTTTCTGGCTTTCACAGAAACATACTCTTATTGTTTCTGCCTGGCCAATAAGGTTATAAAATCTTCAAGATATTTGGGAGACGTCTTATCTCTCTGTGACCTGCGTAGGCCTGGATGATTTCCAAGTACACCTTGTCCCGTGGAGGTTATAGGTTCACCCCCCTTCTCAGACCCTGGTGGCCCCCGTGGACCATGCCCTGATGCCTGGCCTGCTTGCTGGCACGCCGGGCTCGTAAGGCCAGGACTTTGCTCTCTCTCTAACCTGGTTGACCTGCCTAGTTGCAGGCGATCTGGCCCTTCTATTAAGCTGCCATTGTTGGGTAGCTCTGAATGGCCTCTCAAGCCCACACTGGACCTAATGTGAGGCTGGCTTCCTCCACTCCCCAGTTCCATAGGAGGACTGTCTGTTATTTCAGCATTGTCCCAAAACTCAGTTGCCCCCTCCGTTGTACCAGAGGGTTCAATGTCTAAAATTGGCCCTTCTCCCACTTCCCTGTGGCAGTGTCCTTCTCTGGGAACTGTGGCTATGTTGGGCCAATTGTATTGATTGTGTGCGAGCTCTCTTGCAATGTTTGAGTTATTAGGATGCTCCCGGTTATTCTCCCTGACTGGAGTGCTGAAAGGTGTAACTGTGTAATGATTATGCCCCTGGGGTGACTCCCTGGCTGGAGTCTGCACTATAGCCTGTGCGCTAACTGGTTCCCCTGAGTTCCTGTTTGGAACACTCGTGGAATCTTGCAATAGGCCGTCTGTGGCCTCACTGTGGGAGTCTGAATTCTGCCAACACCCTTCCCTTTGCCCGTAGGGTCCCCCTCCCCCCCGGAAAAGAACCAGGAGTCTCTGCAGGTGTGTCCAGCCTTGTACGCAGCTGGTCAATATGCCGTCGTAGAATACGACCATTTTCCAAGGAGACCTCATAAGACAAAGGGCCTGTAACCTTGCAAACAGTGGCAGGAACCCATAAATGGCCTGGCCCGTAGTTACGGGTCCATACTGGGGCACCCACTTGCAATTGCCGCAGTGCCCTGGGTTGTGTACCCCTAGGCGGCAGTCTGTCCGGGTGCAACCGGTCAAGTTTAGTAATCAGTTTGCACCCCCAACGAAGTTCAACTGGGCTCCTCCCGGTAGAAGTGGACGGTGTAGTGCGGTAAGCAAGGAGGAAGTCAGCCAACCTGTGATGCCAGTCCCCATAGGTCAGTCTCTTTAAAGCATCCTTGGTGATGCGGACCATCCGTTCAGCCATCCCGTTGGAGGAAGGGTGTAAAGGTGCAGAAGTGGCATGACGAATCATGTTGGCCTGTAAGAAAGCTTGGAATTCGGAAGAAGTAAATTGTGGGCCATTGTCAGACACCAAAACATCCGGGAGCCTGTGTGCAGCAAAAATTCCCCGCAGTATTTGGATAGTCTTTGCAGTGGTGGTGGATGAGACAGGTACAACCTCAAGTCATTTTGAATAGTTATCAACCAGAACCAAGAAGAATTGACCCTGAAAGGGCCCAGCGTAGTCAATGTGAACCCTAGACCATGGAGATTGTGTTTCTTCCCACCTATGTACGGGAGCCTCAGGCATTTCTGGGCGTGAACGTTGACAAAGGTGGCAAGCATGCACGTTAGCCTCAATTTCCTTATCTAACCCGGGCCACCACAAGTGGCTGCGCGCAAGCGCCTTCATTCGAACAATGCCAGGATGACCCTCGTGAAGGGACCCTAAGACTCTAGACCTCATTGAGGTAGGAATGACAACTCTGCTACCCCACAGCAAGCAACCCTGGAAAGTGGACAACTCGTTCCTCTTTAGCCAGAAACTCTGAAGCTCAGTACCTGGACAACTCTCCGGCCATCCGGACAAAACCCAGGATAAGACACGAGAGAGTGTGAGATCTGTGGCTGATTCAGCAGCCACATCCCTGGCATTGAGAGGTGACTCAGGCAGTGCCTGGATTGAAAGGATGTTGATTGCTGGGGCGGGGTCAGCCTCAACAACCTGTAAGGGTAATCTACTGAGGCCATCAGCATGGCCCATTTCTTTGCCAGGTTTGTGAATTAAGGAAAAGTCATATGCTGACAGGAATATTGACCATCTGAGCATTCTGGGGGTTATGATATGAGGGGTCTGTTTGTTAGTTGTGAACAACCCCAACAGAGGCTTATGGTCAGTGTAGACCGTGAAATGTCTGCCATATAAGAAATCATGGAACTTTTTAATTCCAGCAATAACAGCTAAGGCTTCCCTGTCAATCTGGGCATAGTTCCTCTCAGCAGAGGACAAGGTTCTGGAGTAATAAGCAACAGGAACCTGAGTTCCATCAGGTCTAAGATGGCTGAGTACAGCTCCTACTCCATAAGGGGAAGCATCACAAGCGATGCACACAGGAAGAGTTTCATTAAAATGTGCAAGCACACTGTTGGATGTTAGCAAGGCCTTAACCTTATTGAAACTAGCTTCATGTGCTTGTGACCATTCCCACACTGCCTGTTTGTCCAGAAGTCTATGAAGTGGTTCAGCTACATTAGCCTTGTTAGGAATGAATGAATTGTAAAAATTCAAAAGTCCCAGAAAAGCTTGCAGTTCAGCTTTGGACTTAGGTCTAGGAGCTTGCGTGATGGCTCTTAATTTGGACTCAGCAGGATGAATCCCAGTGGCATCAATTTTGAACCCCAGAAAATCTGTAGAAAGCACCCCAATTTTACATTTGTCCTTTTTTAGCTTGAGTCCTGTTTTCCGGAATCTCAGCAGAACAGCCCTCAATCTCTCAGCTAGGTTTTGGGTGGAGTCTCCAGCAATTAAGGCATCATCAAAATAGGGGCAAACCCCAAGTATACCTCTCAAGGTATTTTCCATTACACTTTGGAAGATTCCAGGAGCCACATTTACTCTAAATTGTAGTCTCTTGACCTTGAATGCTCCCCTATGAGTTACAATGGTTTGTGCCACAGCAGCAGCATCATCAACAGGCAACTGTTGGTATGCTTGTGCTAAATCAAGCTTTGCAAAAACGCGCCCCCCCTTGAGGGAGGCCAGAATATGGCTGACAACAGACACAGGATAGGCATGTTGTTGTAATGCCTTGTTGAGAGTACATTTGTAATCTGCACAGATGCGAATATCCCCATTAGCCTTAAGAGGCGTGACTATGGGAGTTTCCCATGGACTGGAGTCAACAGGTTCTAAGATTCCTTGCTGAATTAATTTGTCCAATTCAGCATCAATCTTCCCTTTTAAAGCAAAGGGTACCCTTCTTGCCTTTACTCTGATAGGCGGGACAGTGGGGTCCAACTTCAAGGACACTGGGGGTCCCTTGTATGTGCCCAGCTGTGGGCTGAAAACATCTGCAAATTCCTTGCAGACTTCCTGTAAGTCTACTGTTTGCAAACTATTGAGCCCTGTAACTTATATTCCCAGAGCCTCAAACCAATCGAGTCCTATGAGACTCGTATGCTCCCCCACCACTATCAATACATCTAATGGACCTTCAAAATCCTTATACTGTACGTTAAGGGTGGCCTCCCCCTTAACACACACTTTGGAGTTTTGAAAATCTATGAGTACAATGTTAGAAGGCCTAAGCTTGGCCTGAAAACCACTACCAGAACAAATCTTTCTGAATGTGTGAATAGAAATGATTGAAAGTGCAGACCCAGTGTCTAGCTCCATGACCAATGGAACTCCTTGCAACTTCCCCCTAAGTGACAATTTCTTTTTGAGTGGTCTGTGTGTGCCTGTCCTATAAATGCTTCTTCGTGAAGCACAGAAACCCACCCTGTTTTGGCTGGGGACCCTGGTACCTTTCAGGCGCAATTCTTCTCGGGGTTGTACCTTCTGTCGGCCCAGACATATAGCAGCTATGTGGCCTTGCTTCCCACATGCTCTACAGATTGCAGAACGGAACTTGCAGTCGGTCCTCTTGTGGCGACCTCCACACCCGAAGCACTTGGGTACAGTTGAAGACTTTTCTTTGCCTTCCCTCTGCTTTCCTTCTTTGGTTGGGTAAGGATGATCTATTTCTTCATCAGGCTCCTCTTCTGAGCTTCCTTGAACTCCCTTGTGGTGCACGGAAACAGCTTCTGGAGAGCTTTTGATAGGCCTCATATTCTTAATTGCCCCACTTGCTGCCTCTTCTGCAGTAATCTCTCTCAAGGCATCTTGGAATGATATGTCCTCTTTGGCAAAAAGCCTTTGTTGTACATCTCTGTTTCTCAGTCCACATACAAATCTGTCTCTCAGTCTTTCCTCTAAATCTTTAAATTCACAATGCTTAGCTGCCCTTCTTAATGCAGCAATGTACTCTTTAGCTGATTCACCAGCCCCTGGATCCCGCTATTCAAAAGTATGTCTCCAAGCAATAACAGACAACTTGGGTTGAAAATGCTCTTTCAGTAAATTCTTAAGATCTGTGTAGGTAACAGATTCAAGAGGTGCAGGAGCTACTAAGTTTTCAGCAATTTCAAATGCATCTTGACCACAAACACAGAGTAGGGTGGCGGCCTTTAAGCCATCTTCTCTTACTTGATTAACTCTGAAATAATTTCTGCTCGGGCCACGTAAGATTCCCATCTTTCGGGATGTGAAATATCAAACTCTGAAAGTTTTCTAATCTTTGCCATCTTAGTAAAACAAGAAGGGTCTATCAGCCAGCTTACCTCCAACGAAGCTGTATTGGCAGGCAGTTGCTGAATTTTAACGCCGTTTCCTCACTGTGCTGGGCTCCAGGGTAAGCTTACAATTGTCTGCGTAATTGCAAGGCCATCCCACCTTCGTTGCCAGTGTTGAGTCCTCGGTTAATGGCAATGACGGCACGAGACATTCTTGTTGTTTCAGGAACGCTTTATTGGTCTTCAGTAGCCCCGTTACAACTCACGGCAGCACAGATCTCTCAGCCTCTCTTAAGGACGTTCCCCGGGCCAAAAAGATACATTTCGGCGCGCTGAGCGCCTCGCGCATGCGCGCGAGTGCTGGCGCCGACCAGTCTGGTCCCGGGCAGCTTGCAGCTGTCCAGGACTGTTGCAACGTCCCGAGCCTGCCTTCGCAGGATCAGGACACGACAGTTTCCTTAACTTTTTTCTTGTTTTTTTACACATTGAATGAATCTTTTTCCCCCTTTTTTTGTTATTTTTGACTTTTGTCACAAGCCTTAGTTCATTTTGAGCCTTAACTTTCCTCACCTCATCTTTGCAGGCTTGGGCTATTTGCTGATATTCTTGCTTTAATTATGTTCCCCTCTTTCCACTTTTTATACATGTCCTTTTTGTCTTTGTTTTAGCCTCCAGTCCCTTAATCATCTTTGTTGCTTTTCTCTGTACTCTTTCTAGAGTCTTCACTTATTCTGGGGTGAGGAAACAACTAGAAGGTAAAATCTCCTTCACGTCAAGCTAGAGTTCTGGTGACTTTATAGTCAAATCCATATAATTTGGCAACAGTATGAAGAGGTTTGCCATTGCTTTCTTTGAAGAAACAAATCCAGATTTGTCTGACTGAGTCACATGGACAATAGCTTTAATCAGTCAATGATTCAGCACAGCAATGGGCATTTATGTTACACATGCATAGGAAGATAGTATCATGGGATGCTATTGATAGCATAGGATGCTATTTATAAACCTTGGTTTTTGATACAAATAGTTCTGACTAATTTTGACTATAGAGAGGGAAGCTTGAAAATGCTATGATTCAGACTTAATTTCAGTATGGGATTAATAGGACATCTGTGTTTTTGTCCGTAGCTTTGCTTATATTAAATTGGCCAATAATTTTTCAAAAGTTTGAAGTAGAACTATAAAACCAAATATAAAAAGGTAAAACATTTTCTATATTTTTCCATTTATGAGTCATCAGGTAGATAAATGTCTCAGAAATATTGCAAAGTGCATCAATTTAACTATGCTATAATGCCATTATTTGTAATGAAAGCCACAGTATTAATAGGAATTATATTTTGAGCTTACTTTGTATGCTGTAACTTGGTCTTGCTTATATTCTTGAGGCAGATCTGGTTCTTTAAAGACATCTGTTGGTAGTTAAATCTCTGTGACATGGGAAATTTTAGCTAAAATGTGCTTGTGAAATCATTTTCCACTGAGATTCTAGCTGTCTTGACTTAAAACTCTACTTGCTGTAATATTTCAAGTGGAAGTCCTCCCTTTGTCTTGTAACCTTTTATGTCATTGACTTATAAAAGCAATATAACACTTTAGCAAAAGTATACTTTCATGATATGAAAGTGCACTTTCTGTGGAGAGGGTTTATGCTACTTCACACCGATAGTAGTCTCGTTTCAAGGCAAATGGTCTGTCAAAAAAGCTGTTTTCTTCTACCCATAAAATTGTTTTTAAAAGAGAAACTTCAACTGTATAAATAAAATAATGTTTCCTTTGAGGAAAGCTCAAGTTATGATGACTGTGGATATATCCACTTAATTTTCTTGGCAAAAATATAAAAATAATTTGCTATTGCCTTCTTATGGAATGGTTTATAATATACTAGAGTAACCTAAGTCGTAGGATGCCTTTTGGTTTCCCTTCCAAAAACAAAATCAGCCCAGAATTAAAAGAATTATTAATCAATCAATCATTTACAGAACTTACATATACTTTTCATCTTCTTTTGCTTCTAAAAGAGCAAATGTTTGTTTTATATTTGTGTCCAATTTTCACAGGTACTAAAAAAAACGCACAGGGTCACAGTCAAGGCTCTACCAAGGTGATCAACTAATCAGTCCAATTTAGTATCTAATTTGCATGTCATCATTATATACAGTGAAGTGCCATTTAATGAGGATGGCAGAAAGATGTTTAAATATTATAGAAGCAATCTAGAGTATTCATAGTGCAGTTTCATTTACAGCTTTATATATTATAATGCAGGCAAGACTTATCCGCAAGTAAACTAAGTTCATCCTTTTCAATTCCCAGGTCTCAAGTTAACAAAAAATTGCAAGATCACCATTATTAACTTCTACTGGATCATAGTGAAAGCAAACAAAAAGAAGCAAAAGTGCCTGAGCTTGCATTCAAAATGACAATTTTGTTAGCTACAAGATATTTTGGAATACTTTTTTCCTAAAATAGAATTAAATATTTTGTAGACTTTGTACTCCTATGGATTTAAAAATATAGTCCCCTTTTAGGCAAATTGGAAATCAGAAAAATAGCTCAAAACTTAAGTTTTGTTAGGGTTTTTTAAATTAGTTTCCAAAATCAGGATTAAGTCTTTAATTGTTTCTGCATTGTCCCACAGAATAACAGAGTTGGAAGGGACCTTGACAGTTTTTTCAAGCAGGAGACCCTGTACCAGGGGTAGGCAACCTTGGCTCTTTTATGACTCGTGGACTTCAACTCCCAGAATTCCTGCTGGCTCAGGAATTCTGGGAGTTGAAGTCCACGAGTCATAAAAGAGCCAAGGTTGCCTACCCCTGCCCTATACCATTCCAGACAGATTGTCCAATCTCTTTTTAAAAGCCTCCACTTATTAATTGATCTCACTGTCAGGAAATTTTTCCTTAGTTCCAGATTGGATCGCTCTTTGATAAGCTTTCATCCATTACTTTTTGTCCTCCCCTCAGGTCTTTGAAGACTAGGTTGATCCCCCTCTTCTTTGTGGCAGTCCCTTAGATATTGGAACACTGCTATCTTGTCACCCCTAGTCCTTCTCTTCGTAAGACTAAACATATCCAGTTCCATTTAGTTCAGAATTGTTCACTCTTGGTTCATTCATTGTTTTTTGGAATTCAAATTTTGAATGTCTGGAAATGAAATAAGTGGTTCATTGAAAATGCAAATGAAATACCAGCCTAGCTGAGGGAGGGCTCTTTCACCTTTAAGTGAAAGCTTCTTTCCTTTTGCTTCTGGTCCTGTAATTGTTTCCTAAGCTGGGGACATTGTCAAGTCTTACCTAGAAAGCAGGATCAGGGAAGCAAGAATCATACTTGTCTTCCATCATCAAAATAGGTTTCTTGATTATTGCCCCCCCCCCAAAAAAACCCTGTTTGTGTGACTGACACTGAAACCATTTCCTTGGTAAGCCGATAACAACCTCTCCCATCTGCTGATTATTTGTGTCTAGAGACTTTCTTCAATCTCAGTCTCAGTGCAATCTGTCATAGGCATACTGTATCAACTGACTTTTAAGGTAGACATCCCTGTTCTTTTTAGAAAGAGCTTAAATTCCTCTCGTTTTAAAAAGGTGCAATTTTAAAATAACAGTAAAGGAAATATAGTGCCAGAATACCAAAACTTAAAAGACTAATTGGAAATTGTTTATTTATTATAATATTGTGGCTTCTTTCACATGATGATTCTCCACTGAGGTAGACTGCACGGTTCCATGAGAGAAAATATGCAGCTGGATTGGATATTTATTTCTTTTTTATTTCTAATTTACATTTTAAGGGCAACCAACTGGTTAATGACTCTAGACAATGTACAAAATTAAAAACATATAAAATAATATGTATCAACAGAAAAATAAGATGGTTGTCCGAGCCAAAGAGACAACTAGTAAAAACCCTACAGGTAATCTTCGACTTATGACTGGTTACCTAGTGACCATTAAAAATTACAACAGACTGCCAGCAGGTACTGATGACCTAGTTCTGATGTCCTCCCCAACACTTGCACACATTCTGGCAGTCAGCAGCTGGCTCGCATTTACAGCTGCTTGCAACATCCAGCAGTCATGTAATACAATTTATGAATTTTTGCTGAAAACCAGTGTTTATTTATTTATTTGGCCAAAATAGCCCATAGCAAATAATGCGGTTTGCTTAAGAACCAAAGTGTTCACTTAATGACCATGGATTGGCTTAATGACTGTGGTCATTAACTTAGCGACCGTTACAAGAAGAGTTCATAAAATCAGATCTGTCATGTGGGTGACCCCCTTTGTGACTGTCATGACTTACGACCATGATGGGCAGGCTCCATTATAGTTGTAAGTCAAGGTCTAGTTGTAATAATAATTTGCACGTTGCAATTATCTCTCCAGAATAAGAAACAGCTTTCATTTTCACTGTCCAGTGATTCAAAATATTAAGGTGAATGAGAAGGCAAGTTTTATCTTTTATCTCTTGTCTCTGTATTGCTACTCTGACCTGTGGTTCTTTTAGCACTTCAGAAAAAAATTTAAGTGGTATCACAAACCAAACTGTATAGACCATGTTATACACTTGTTGTCCCCAAAGAAACTCAAGAGGTCTATTGACAGATCAGAAATTTTTGGGTCTCCATTGAGTTGAAAGGCACAGGAAGGTAGATTTTCCTTTTTTAAAATACGTTGTCTTGTTTCATTTTTTACTTGTCTATAAAATAGAGATAGACTGAAGACTGAGATTTAAGTCCATCCTTAGCCATTAAAGTGGATCACCATCCAATATATTACAGTCCAATCTACATTTACAGAAATGGAGTTGTAAGGGATAAAAAAGGGAGGATACAAATTATTTACAGTTGAAAAAGGCAAGACATAAATCTGTTCATTTGTGCATTTGATCAAAAAATATTTGAATCAGATTACTTTTCATACTATTTAAATGCCATTGGGATTAAAATTTAGATGTAAATGTAAATGCAGAATTTACCTTCAAAGACAATCTGATTAGAGAGCTAGAGTGGTATCATTGGACAATCTGTTCTGGGAACATCTTTGAATTTGCAAAGAGTGTAGAAGGAACAACTAAGAAAAAATGATTTCATCCTCACAAAATACAACTGTTTACTAGTTTTCAGATGAGATGGCAGGAATATTTATCCTAATTTAAACTATTTATGAAAACAACTTAAAATGTGTGAACATGTTTTATATGAGTAGGTGCATTTAAACAAAATCTGTAAACTGTGGTGTATTTATATGCATCTGCATGAGAGTCTTTGACAGCTGTCTACATAATCACAATGTTTTGATCATCTTACCAGAGAGAGTTAGCTAAATTATGTGCTCCTAGTTCAGGTCCAGTCTTGCAACTGAACCATGCAAAACAGATTTTCCCTTCTAAAGTAAAATGAAATACCAGGCTTTAAGCAGCTGATCTATAAAGATCCATCTGTTCCTATGGTGAAAGGAAACATAATTGCATTCTCTCTTGAAATGTCAAGAGAGAGGGAGATAGATATAAGTTAATGCAATATTTTAGCAACGTATTAATAAAAAGAACAATTCTAAAATGCTTGGATTATGTATATAAGGCTTCTTCTTGGAAATTAATTACAATATGATTACAGTTCACACATGTGAAATTATAGAATATAATAAAAATCTTCAGATTTAGTATTATAGTAAAGGCATAATATGAAGTTCTAATTATGTATAGTTTACTTTCTATTTTCTGCTTTTAAATTGTTTATACTGTATTGCCTTAATTAGTATAGATCTTTACATTAGGACATGCTAATTGGTTCTGCTGAAATTACATACTTTTGAAGATTTGGGGAGCAACATGTAAACAAAGAGAAACATGCTAGTTATCAGTCAAATAGACTATATAAAATATGACAATAATGCAGGTATATATTTGTATGTCATTGTAGAATGACAATCGAGATTCATTAATTATAAATACTTCAGATTTCAAATATTTATAAAAATAATGTTAAACAATACTTTTTGTGATCTTTTTATATGGCAGTTAAAACTTTTATTTAAAAATGATTTTTAATATTTTAAAATATATGTTAACAATATATAGATGATTTGATATATAATTTGTGTAAAAAATTCATAAGTTTATCTAATACTATACATTTAATATTCTTGTATTTTTTTACAATTATCTCAGGACTTCCTTGGAAACAAGAAAAAGCCTTTCAACTGATCCACGCAGGTAAAATATATCAAATATTTTTTTTAAAAAAAAAGATGGAGTAGTAGAATTAATTTCAATAATCATGAACATCAAACAAGTTCAATATAATGTTGACTATAAATTTCACTGTCATCAGCACAAATAAAGCCAAACTTACAGTCCTTTCTCTCAACGTGTTATGGAGAATCATTTTGTAGAACAGGATATAAGCTACTGTGGACACTAATGAGAAGGTGAGTGGAGTGTTAGGAATCTGAAAAATTACAGTAAGGCAGCTTTTCCATGCTTTTTAGGCCAGAGGTTCCTAACCTTGGCCCTTTTAGGACTTGTGGACTTCAACTCCCAGCCATGCTAGCTAAGGAATTCTGGGAGTTGAAGTCCACAAGTCATAAAGTGGCCAAGGTTGGGGACCCCTGTAATTTAGGCCACTGCAGTATCCTATGTAATCCCAAGAAATGGTTGAAATGTACTGTAGTAAATTGCCATATGGGAAAGGAATCTTCCCCACAATCATCTACAGCAGGGGTTCTCAACCTTGGCAACTTTAAGACTTGTGGACTTCAACTCCCAGCCATGCTGGCTAAGGAATTCTGGGAGTTGAAGTCCACAAGTCTTAAAGTTGCCAAGGTTGAGAACCCCTGATCTACAGGCTACTACAAATAATTCCTGCACTGTAATGGGAAATTCAACTTAGAAAAGAAGATGCTTCTCAGACGACATTAAATATAGTCTGTGCTTTTTTCAAAAAAAATATCATTCTTCTATTTGAAGAATGTTCTGCTAAAGCTGTGTTTCATTAAATCAAACATGTTAGCAGGCAATATGTTTAAAATGGTTCATATTATTGCAAAACATTCTGGAGAAATCAATTGGAACACGGTATTTTTCAATAGAATCTATTGAAGTGGTTTGTCATTGAGATATAAACAATCTCTTGGACTTCATTTTCTGTAACTAAAGGAGTGGAGGAGAAAATGTATGTTTGACAGTCTTAGAAGAGGGTCTGTGTGCAGTCATTGTCAATAAAATCCCATCATCTGTTGACCCATTAAATAGCTTCTTTTTGTCCAAACAAATGGCCTTCCTTCATCTAAGACAGGCATGTCAAACTCGCAACGTCACCTGACGTCGTGCAACATATCGGGACTTTTTCCCCATTGCCGGCAATGGGGTGGGCGCAGGTTCAGCGTGATGCATCTGGCCTGTGGGCCGGCAGTTTGACATGCCTGATCTAAGATATACTTGTCATTTAGTCTTTTTCCAAATTTACTCTGACAGTGTTCCATTGCAGCACAGGTTATACAGTCTATCCCACTATCTTCTTAATAGTCACACTATTTTGGCATAATAAAGTTTTTTTCATCTATCTGTATGAAAGGTTTGAAAAAACAGGAAATGAATCAGCTGTCTTTTGAAATGCTAGCATTGCTCCAAACATTCATGCTGCATTTTTTGAAGTTAATGATTACATAACTACAGGTTGTCCTCAACTTACAGTTATTAATTTAGTTAATATTTGACGTTTCAGTGGCACTACAAAAAAATAACTTATTATCAGTCCTTGCACTTATACCATCCCATGCTCACATGATCAAAATTTTGATACTTGGCAACTGGTAGGTATTTATAAAGGATGCATAGTCCTGGGATCAAATAATCATCTTTTGCAACTTTCCAGCTGATTTCTAGCAAGCAAAGCAATGGAAGAAGCCAGATTTGCCTAATAATGGGATGATTCATTTAATAGTTGCAGTTATTTGCTTAAACACCACATAAAATTGGGTGTGACTCACTTATCAATTGCCTTATACAGCAAGAGAAAGTCTGCCCCCAATAGTACAGTAGTTGTAAGGTGATAATTACATGTACAATTAACTTTTGTAGTGTTAATGAGGTACATTGTATGCATGAATGGTAAATACATATTAGAAAAAGAAAACTATCAATTTTAAAAATGGTGAATGTTTCCAGATGGCAAAGCAACATTTCCTGCGTACTTTTTGACCTCTAATCTAATTCAATATTGTTACAGTGCTTTCGAATATTGCTTTATATATCTGTCTAGAGAAAATCAAGTTTTACTAATTGCCATTTTTTAAAAAAAAAAAAAAAAGCATATTTCTTTGTACTAAAGAGAACAGAATTGAAATTGGGAAAACTTGCATTGGATTTTTTGTCTACAAAGATGAATTTATATTTGTGATTAATGGATATCACATAAAAGAGCAAGCTCCTGTATCCACATCGCTGCAAATTTTTAACCCTAAATTTTGCTGTTAGATTTATATTCATTCCTTTGTTCTATGTATGGCATGGCTATGTGCTTAAACCATGTATTTGAAATGGACCTTTTTCTAATCAGATACTCCAACCCTGGGCTGTGGTCCACTTCTGGGCTTTGAGACGTTCAGAACCGGGCTGTGGAAATACTGGGCTGTTGTGCATGCATGCACATCCTCTCTTGCATGAGCAGTGGGTAAGCATGTGCTCCATTTGCATGAGCAATGGGCGCATGTGCCTGTTAACTCACACAAATGGAGCTTCATGCACACACGGGCTTGCCTGCCCTCACACGAAACCATCCCCTCACTGGTCCACAAAACCGGAAAGGTTGGAGAATTCTGCTCTAAGCAATTAAGATTCTTATTCTTTCCACATCTCTAGCAAGCCAATCTTGCTTTCTGTACTCTCTTGTTATGTTTTCAACCAACCATTTATGCCACATAACAGAATAATTGCTCCAAATCACATTCAAAGTGCTGTGAAACTTTTCACAGACTTATCTCTGGTTCTTCCATTATCACTGGAGCATGACATGCAATTACCAGCATTCTACAGATTTCTATTTTCATATTTATATACAATAACCTGGATGGCACCAATTTATACTTTTGGATAAATATTTTAGTTTTTCCTTTCTTAATTAACTCTACATTTCACTTCCTGATGACTCTATTCCCAAAACAAGACCACCTTCATTCAGAGCTTGTACATCCTTACTCCTAACTTTGCACATGCATATCTATTTTTATTTCTTTCAACTCATTCATTACAGTATGTATGCTTTTTATCATTTATTCTTCTTACATTGAAATTCATAGTCTTCTATATTATATTTTGAACCCTTAGATATTAAGAGAGGCTTAATTGGCTAGTTCAGTGGGTGGAGGGGATGAAATTTGAGATAGCACTCCAGCAGAATAATTATAATTAATCCAGATCTGCTTATGCATTAATAAAAAAAATTGAAAAAATTGTAGGTGAGCATGGGCACCATTATTCTCTCTTCTGCTTCCCCCTCAACCTACATATTAGAACCTGTGAGAAATTAAAGTGAGTGGAATGCAATAGGGTTCTGCATACTACCCAAGATCATTGTGCACTAGACTACTTTATGGTGCCCAAATGGGCCTCTTCTCCAATTTTGCTCCATTAGAACTTGTTCAATCCAAATTTCCAAGACTTGACCTTCAGGTCCCCAAATGTCTCTCTAATTCACTCTGAGATTGGAGACAAACCTCATAAAGTAGCAACTAGAGTGTGAGTGACTCTACTCAACTATTGGCTCAACCAAACTTGTTTCCTTTGGCCTTGACCTATTAACTATGAGAGATGATTTTCAGTCCACATGGAACAAAGCAGTGGTAACTAAAATCTTGACTTTGGATTCTCTCCAGACTTTCCAATCAGCATTGGATATGATCAGGCCAAAGCACTCATTAATCAGTGTGTAGTAGACATTACCAGTTGGATCTAACGAGGTCCCCAATCTTTATTACTCATGAATCCAACAGGTACTCTGCTTCTCCCATGACATGCAATTAATCTTGAGGTATCTAACCATCTGGCATGATATCATGTCCTCCTCTCAGTTGTCCTTGACGCTCATATAGGAGAATTCTGTATGCAGAGAGACAATGCTCTAGTAAACTTTGGATACACAAAAACAGTGTAGCACGTTCACATCCAATGTACTTAGAGAGACATTCATAGTAGCTTCATCTCACCATCTCACCCAGAGCACATGAAATTTCACACCTGTTGCTTGAAGATACTGATTCTGCAATATCATATCATGTTACCAGGTTTTGTGGAACAGCAGTAAAATCCATCAGATGATGACATATGCTATAAACTAATCTTAATGAGCATTCAGTTTGTTAATTAATTAGTGCTTTATATGTAATAGATTTGCTAACTACTAATTTTTTCCCTTTCATCCATGTAATTCTCCTAGTCCTTCTTCAGAATTTATAGATTCTTGTTTTTATATATACATTTAATACATTTTACTTTATTCTAAAATTAAACTTTGATGTATCTTTTATGCTTCTTAATCCTCTATATCCCACTCTCATATTGTGTGTATGTATATGCACATATACATATGCCTTTTTAAAAAAAAAATATGAATTGTTTATATCAGTTGAAAAATTGTTGCTCTGTGATGCACCACAATTAAAAATCATGACAATCAGAGTTTTAGTGATATATACTGTAGATTAAAATATGTGACTTACCAGAAAGTAGAAAGTTGGCAAAGTTAAAACTTCCTAGCTTTGTATGATGCCTTTCATTTAGATAAAGTCAGTGTAAAGGGTTGTTCTTTATAATACATTGTTTTGGGAGAAGCCCTGCTTTATGATAAATGCACAATATTTCTTGGGAATTGCCTATTTTTAACCACAAAATTATTCCTAAATTTGCAATTCTGGTCTTACAGTGGCTGCTGCTTTAAACTCCAAATTTTAAGTCCAGTTTTCACCTCAGGCAGACATTAACTTCTCAATTCATCTTCCATTGTTCAGATTCTGCCTGCCTCTTATGCTGCACAGACTGTTGCCTTTGATTTCATCTTGAGAGCTATATTTATCTACTCTCTGAAGTTTTGAGGCAGTTTTCTGACTTGTGCCTTTTTTTTCTTAATATCTAGTACAATTGAATAAAACTATATTTTTAAAAAGGAACTTTGGGCCACCAAAAATGCCCTCTATCCTGAGATCATCTGTTAGAATGTGCTTGTTACCCATTTAGAACTGACCAAGAATATCTGCAGATTTCTCACAAAGTAGCCAGGTCAGGTGAACACACACCTTGAATCTGATCTATTTCAAGTATGCAGAAATAAAATTTACAAGCTTTTCCTTGTAAAACAGCATACTTCATACTTTATGCCCTCTGTAAACTTTTTTACACCCAAAAATCATAGGAGTGTGCATGTATGTGCGCCAGCCCGCTGCTCATGTGGCCTGGTTCCCCTCCCCCCCAGCTGGGCTGCCAAGCTTGCATTAAAATAGTAATTTTAATAGTAATAGTAATTTTATTAAAATTACAATTAAAAAGATAAAATGAATACAAAGTAAAAAAAAGAAAAGAATAAAAAAAATAGAAAGCACAGAAGAGAAAAAATAGAAAAGGAAAAATAAGAATACAATAAAGAAAAAGAAAAGAAATATATATAAAGAAATAGCTTCTCCTTCATCACAAGTATAAACAATTCTGATTATGTTCTTCCCATATTGCATCTCTTATCTATAAACAAATCCTTAAAGCTTTATTGTTCAGTCCTAATCAGCAAAAGTCCATGTAAGGGCTTCCACAGATAATATGTTTATTTTAATTTTGATGAAACTTTATATTCCTTCCTTTTATTTTTAACAATATTAATTTTTAGATCTTTTAACTGTGCTAGAACTTGATTTTTTTAAAAAAAATTATTTGTCCCTTCTCACAACAATTTTCAAAGATTTAACAAATATATTTTGTAAATCCAATATAGGAAAGTTATCCACGTCTTGGTTTCCCTGTAAGACATCAAACAGTTTCTTTTGTATGGTTAGTGTAGCATCTTTTTCATACCATCCTCGCATTCTGTCATTTTTAAATCCATTTTTCAGATTAGTCTCTGGCCAGGAAAAACATTTTCCTTTATTTTTTATTTATTATTAAATTTGTTGTCCACCCATCTTATCACAGGGTAACATGTTCTTCTTTTATACACAGTCTATCTATAGAGATAGATACTTTAAAATTAAATTCTGGGTCCATTTTAAAAATTATCCTTCCAGGTGACCAATGTTAACAATATTTTACTTCATTGTTGCAAGCCAAGTTTGACTGTTGTTGTCCTTTAATCTCTAGTTCCCTCTAGTTTCCTCTAATGTCTAATTTTAAAGTCTTATCATACTGTGTTTTCTTTAAAAAAGGTCAAAAACATTTTTCCATGGGAAAGATTCTTTATAATTAATTCCAAAATCTTATTTCGAATCCATTGTAGTCATTTGTAAATTTGTAAATTTCCAAAATCAAAGCACTAATCTGGCTTTTACTGTTTATTTTTTAAAAAAATTAAATCCTTAAATTTGCATTTAAATTTGATTTCATTAAGATTAAAGAAAACTCGCTGGTGCTTCTAAAACTTATTGATCCAAAGCTTCTAAATGGCTGAGAAATAATTAACCAATTTACAAAAGTGATTTGAGAAGGAAGTATGCAAACTCAATATCCTTTTTGAAGGTGCCAACTGCAGTTTGAGCAAAATAATAGTTATTCCCTCATCTTCCAGAGTTTTAAACCTGCCGAGATCAATGCCTTGCAGGAACAACTGTCTGGAGCACTTGTGGGCAACCTCAATTCCTCTCCTTGTCTGGAGAGAAATTACAAACAACTGGTCTATTCATCAGCTTTTTATTCCACCACAGTCATTTCCTCAGTTCATCTTTTCTCCCCAGAAGTTCTGTTTCCATGAAAATTCCATTATAACTTACTGAGTTTGGCATATGCAAAAAGTTTTAAATAACCGGACAAGGTTAATCAAATTTTATTATTTATTTCACGTAAAAAATTTATTAAGAAGTTTTTTCCTATCTTTGTCATTTTCAAGTATCTTTCATTATGAAGTGAAGTAGAGACATCTTGAAGCTTATGCTGTCCTTAACTCATAGAATATTCCCTCTCTACCAGTGTAGGCCACTGAAGCTTTGCCTCTGCATTACTGATTGCTAAGGCAACCATTCTTTTGGAAAAGATGTACTATACTTTTGAACCTATTCATTGGAGCTGCTTTTTAATGGCCTGTTAGAGTACTCTACCCTCGTTTGCTGTCAACCACTGAATTCTGCAAATGAATATACAGCAGTTGAACGCAGCTTGCTGTGCATCACAATGCAGGAGTTGTACCACATCCAAAAGTTAGTATGCTTTTTAGACTGTGAATTTGAAGACAAAGAAAGTAGCGGGAAATGCCTTTTCAGAGAACTGGTTTTATATTCAGACAGAATGTGAGATGAAATTTAATGTATTTTACTAGTTTATATTCCAGAGGAAACGAGAGAGTGTAATTTAAATCGGCTGCGTATACATCACTCACAAAAGTCCACCATTAGCATTTTCTTTAAATATATGCAATATAGTATGCATTAGAAACTAATTTATAAAATGCAGAATTTTTCAGCCACTGAGTACTTCTATTTAAAACACAGAGCGATAAACTCTTTTTTCTTGCTCATAAAAACAGGTAAAAATATGGCTGTTCTGTAATCTCGGCTTTCAACTCTTGAAGATTACATTTGGTAATAAAAAACATTTGCAGAATTAGGGTGCCCAAATGTTTAGATGAAATAGCATATGAGAAAGTGGGGAAAAACAGTTATTACATTTGGGGGGGGGGCAGAGCAGTATTACCTTGTGATATAGCATATCCTCAAGGAACAGTGTATGAATAAAAAAAAATCACTTTAAAAAACTTTATGCTTTTATTGTGAAGATAAAAGTGAACAGAGATAGACCCTAAAGTCTGTTCCTAATACTTTAGTCAACATTTTGAATAATAGCAGTTTACAAATGTGGAGTATCTACTTCCCTACAGATGGTCTGGATTCTAGTTTTAATTATAGCCTTGATATGTTCCACTGAGGTCATAATGATTAGACACTAAGAAAGAACTCTGTTTTTAACCTGGACAGCAACTATCTCTAGAACACTTTTTCAGGAAGAAGAAATTGAGAGCCAATTATGTAGTCTAATGGGTATCTGCAGTGATGGTCACTGGACATGACTGAGTGATTGTCTCAGATTGCACATTAATAGAGATGGGACTGATGCCAAGCAAAAAAATATTCAAACTTCCCAACTCTCCAGACCAGGTTTAACCCTTTCTAATCTTTGAGTATGCATGTCATAAAAATCTGTAAGAAGAACTGCCTGGTTTTCAGATTCTGCATGAATAATCACAACTTCACATCAATACTAATATACTGATAAAAATTCCAACCTTGACTTGCAATTTAGTAACGTTTGCTCCAAAATTATGAACATTTTTACCTTTGGAAAAGTTTTTTCATACTGACCAGTCCATTCTCAGTACTGGCCTTTTTGTAATACTTAGTTCGGTGAGATTAATTACGAATGCCTAGCAAATCAGATCAATCGTATTTAGTCTTGATGAAGTTTTCTCCAACCTATTGCTTCCTTTATATACTGTGTGTGTATTGCCTAATAACTTTAGAATCTGTGTCAAATTATCCCAGTCACATAGGGATAATCATGTAATCCAATAAGGATTACATGATTTAAGATTAGATTGCATAATCTTAAATTTTGCAGTTTGGTTTTGTTTAATCATGTTGCATGAACCTAACAATTGAACTATAATTTCAGTATATACTGTATTCAATAATTTATGGTTAAAACAAGCCATGGTTTAACTTAACCATAAAGACAGGGTTAGATGCCCATCCTTTAGCTCCAAAGAGATGTAGCCTGCACAAAGTTATTTTCTTGTTATCATTTGATATATTTAACAAAGCAGCCCCAAAAGTCAATTGCATAAATATTAGTATGATATTAAATACAAAATGAGAAAGACAGTCACTACAACATCCATACAGAGATTTGTAAGGATGACATAACATTTTTGCTTTTTGAAAACTAAAGAACATTTCTTCATGTTATCCCTTACCATTCCACTATGATTGTGTTTTTTGTTTTGCTTTATTGACTTGAGCTACTATATAATTTGTGGATGAGTTTACGTTATTTTACATCATTTAACTCCCCCCTTACTCCCCTATCTCTTGTAATTGTTGGGTTTTAATTCATACTGTAATATGAATTGGCATTGCAGTGATTCATGATTGCTTTTTATTTCTTGTGGTCATGATTATGAGGTTAGGTTTGTCCTGAAATATCATCACCTTGTTACATGGATAGAGTATAGTGTATCTTCTCTAGAATATATTTTTGGAACATTTATTCTTTTTTTTTTTTTTAATTGAATTTTTTCAGAAATTTTACAGATAAACATCCACCCCCCCCCCTCCCAAACCACCCCACCCTCCCCCCCCCGACTTCCCAGAACTGAATATAGGATTATTTAACAAATTTTAAAAATAACGTTTACAATTTATAAGATAATTAATAATAATAATAAAAATCGTAATCATAATATATATAATAATAATATACATAACATAAGCTTTAAGATGAATAATATATACTTAAAAAAAAAGAAAAGAAAAGAAAAAAAAGAGGAAAAAAGGAAAAAAAAGAGAGAGAGAAAGAAAAAAGAAAAAGGTAGACGAAAAATAAAACATATATAAAAAAGTATATGAATAATAATACATAAAGCGTAAAAAAAAGAAGAAAGAAAGAAAAAAAAAACAATCATTACAAGTTATAGAAAAGCTAAATAATATTTTTCCATATCCAAATTATGTTGTATAAAATTTATCCATTTTTCCCATACCGCAAAAAATTTCTCTTGGGATTGCTCCTTTAAAAAAGCCGAAATCTTTGCCATTTCTGCCAAATACGAAACTTTATAAAACCACTCTTGTAAAGTAGGCAAGGATTCCTTCTTCCAATATTGTCCTATTAACAGCCTAGCGGCTGTAATCAAATTTAACATCAATATAACCTCCTTAGCATCACAATCAATAACAATACCTAATAAAAATAATTGCGGAGTAAATTTTACCCTCTTTCTAAAAATTCTTTGAATATTCCACCATATCTTAATCCAAAAAGCTTTTATATGCTTACACGTCCACCAGATATGATAATAAGTAGCATCCAAGTATCCACATCTCCAGCATTTCGGCTGTAAATTAGGGTACATAATGGACATTTTCTTTGGATCAAGGTGCCATCTATAAAACATCTTATAAAAATTCTCTCTTAAATTTTGCGCTTGTGTGAATTTAACATTTCTTATCCAAATAAGTTCCCAAGTATCCATTGAAATCGATTCACCAATATTCTGTGCCCATTTAATCATACAATCTTTAACTAATTCAGATTCTGAATCCAATTCCACTAAAACCCCATAAACTCTCTTTATATGGGTTGGCCTTTGATCTCTTACTTGTTTTAGAAGAATTTCATCTTCTCTGAGCCAGCCCATTTTACAATCCATCTTCCATCTATCCACTATTTGTCTATATTGGAACCATGAATAAATTAGATTTTCATGTGTTAATTCTTCCAAAGATTTTAACTGCCAGTCTTGGCCATCCCATCTAAGTAACTGTGCATAAGAGACCATATCCATATTAACCCCTTTCCTTATGCCTTCTATGGCATGCCGAGGTATAGCCCATAATGGTATTTTAAAATCACATTTATAATACTTCCTCCACACTCTAAGCAAAGAGATTCTTATAATATGAGACTTAAAAACCCAATCCACTTTTTTATTAAATATTAAATAGGCATGCCATCCAAAAAGTAAATCCCAACCTTCCAAATGAAGTATTTCTATATTTGTTAAATTCACCCAATCGCTGATCAATGTTAATACTACAGCATCATAATACAATTTCATATTTGGTACCTTGAGTCCACCTCTCTCACGAAAATCTTGCATTATTTTAAGTTTCACCCTTGGTTTTTTCCCTGCCCAAACAAATTTATTAATACCTTTTTGCCATTCATCTAAATTACGATCACTCTTTAGAATAGGTAACATTTGAAACAGAAAAATAAACTTTGGCAGGACATTCATTTTAATAACTGCAATTCTACCCATAAGGGATAACTGTAAATTGTTCCAATTTTTTAAATCCTTCTGTACCTCCGTCCACAGCTTTTCATAATTATTTTTATACAATTTTGCATTGGAAGCAGATAATATAACCCCCAAATATTTTACCTTATCAACAATTTCAAAGTCTGTTAACTTAACTAAAACCTGTTTATCACCATTAGTCATATTTTTAGCTAATATTTTAGTCTTATTATTATTAATTTTAAAACCAGAAACACGTCCATATTGTTGGATCAATTGTAATAATTTTACCACCGAACAAGTAGGTTGAGACAAAGTAACAACCAAGTCATCTGCAAAGGCTCTTAATTTATATTCTTTTTTATTAATTTCTATTCCTTTTATTTCTTGAGACTCCCGAATTTTAATCAACAAAATTTCCAATGTTAAAACGAACAATAACGGAGATAACGGGCATCCCTGTCTTGTACCTTTTTCTATTACAAAAGCCTCTGACAAACCCCCATTTACAATAAGTTGAGCAGTCTGTTTTTGATATATATTAGATAATACTTGTAATATATTTTGTCCAAAATTCATCTCCTTAATTAAACATAACATAAACTGCCAATTCACTTGGTCAAAGGCTTTTTCAGCATCCAAAAATATCAGGCCTGCAGAGACTTGGTTATTCTTTTCTAAATACTCTAATAAATTAATGATTTGTCTGACATTATTTTTCATATACCTTCCAGTTATAAAACCCGATTGATCCTTATGTATAAGCTGCTACAAGATCCCCATAAGCCTGTTGGCTAAAATTTTTGCAAAAATTTTATAATCCACATTTAAAAGAGATATAGGCCTATAATTTTTAGGCAATGTAAGATCTTGATTGTCTTTTGGAATCAGTGATATAAATGCATTACGCCAAGATGGAGGGATCTCTAACCCCTGTAATAAGTTATTAAACAATTCACACAACGGTTGAGTCATCTCTTCTACTAGAGTTTTATAATAAATAGATGTCAACCCATCCGTACCCGGCGCTTTGCCCAATTTCAATTGTTTAATAGCTGTAACAATTTCTTCCTTAGTAATTAAACCATTAATCTCTTTTTCCTGATCTTCTGTTAATTTAGGAAAATTAACTTTACCTAAATAATTGTTTATATCTGTAGTTTGAATATTAGTACTCTTGTATAATTTTTGGTAGTATTCTAAAAAAGATTTCTTAATCAATTCTTTCTGATAAACCAATTTACCATTATAATTTATTTTATCTATATTCCTCTGTTTCTGTTTCTTTCTTAACTGATAAGCCAACCATCTCCCTGGTTTATTAGCGTTACAAAATGTATTTTGTTTCATAAATAGTAAATTGGTTGCAGCTTGATCAGCCATCAACATGTTAAATTGTGTTTTTAACAGTTTTATAGCTCCTTTCACCTTTTCATCTAAAGGATTTGAAATTAGGAGTTTCTCTTTTAATTTAATCTCCTCTTCTAAATCTTTACGTTTCTGAATCTGTTTCTGTCTATGCAAGTTATTCATTTTTATCAAAATACCACGCATAAAAGCTTTACTTGCATCCCACACCATTGACATTGATGTTCCCTTATTCATATTTAAAGCAAAATATTCCTTTAAACATTCCTTTAGTTTGTGAACATTTTTTTCTTGTTTAAATAAATTCTCATTCACCCTCCAGGATCTCCTGTCTTCTTTCTCAGCAAACAGTTCCATCCAAACTGGACTATGATCAGACAATGTCCTAGGAAAAATTTTTACATTCTTCACCCTGTTGTATAAATCTGTTGTGATCAAAAAAAAATCAATTCTTGAGAAAGATTGGTGTCTATCTGAGAAGAAGGTAAAGTCCCTTTCTTCTTGGTTACGTTCACGCCAATAGTCTCTCAATTCCCAATCTTCTTTCATGTCAAAGAAGGCTTTAGGTAGTTTAGCCTGTTTAAAAAAAGTAGAAGAGCCTTTTTTGTCCTTTTGTATATCTAAGACACCATTCCAGTCTCCCATTAAAATCACAGATCTATAGTCCAACAAGGTTATTTTCTGATGTAGCAACCTGTAGAATTGCTCCTGTTGCTGGTTTGGTGCATACAGCCCCACAATAAGAATTTTCTTGCCATATAAACCAAGTTCAAGCATAACATATCTTCCATGAGGATCTGATTCTAACAAGATAGCAGATAAATTCTGCTTAACATAAATTACCACACCCCCTTTTTTCCCAGGGGCGGGAGATACAAAATGAGATCCTAAACGAGGATTGTTTAAGTATTTTTGATCTTTAGATGTAATATGAGTTTCTTGCAAACAGATAATATCATTGTTGTGTTGCTTTAAATAATGGTAGATTTTTTTTCTCTTTTGAGGAATATTTAATCCATTAACATTCCAGGTCAGGAGCTTTGCCATCTCCCTTGGCCTTGAGCCTGGAGAAGATCCCCTCAAATTCTGCTACTGAAGAGTATGTTGCAGAGCTTTTGGGTCTTGCTCCTCCCACCGGCATTGAGACAATTTGCTGAGTAGATTCTTTAATTTCTTTTTCTTTTTTCTGTTGTTCTTTTTCTTTACGTTTATGTGCTGCACGAGTCATTCTCTGTTCTTTAACCTCTGCTTGAGACATCCATACCACCTGTCCAGCAGTCATCGCACCTGTACCTTCAGGTTTCTGTTCCATCTCTTTATCACTCAAGACTTTGTGCATCATGGGCAAAGGTGAGCCTGCACCCAGGACCGTTTTGTAAAATTCCTTAGCTTTAACAACTGTATTAAGTCTATAACGTGTCCCCGCATGGCTCAAAACAATACCCATCGGAATCTCCCATCTAAATGGCATCAGTCTTGCTTTAAGTTCATTTGCTAGAAAAGCAAAATCTTTTCTGCTTCTTAAAATTTTAGGTGGAATTTCCTTTAAAATAATAATATCTTGGGCAGCAATCTGAAATCTTTTATTGTAAAAAATTTGCAGAATCTGATTTCTCAAAGACTTCTTAGCAAAATATATCACCACATCTCTAGGCAGATTCTTCTGTTTTGCAATCCAAGAATTAACTCTATAAATTCTTTCCACTTCCCCACGTAACTCATCTTTATCTATATTCAAAATAACAGCCAAGTCATTAATCACCATTTCCATCAAGTCTTGGGTTTTATCTTCTTTCAGGCCTCTTATTCTCAAAGCATATTCCATCTGTCTGTACTGAAACATGAGAATATCATCTTGTGAAGTTTCCACTTTTTTCTGCATATCTTGGAATTTATAATCCAAAAGTTCTACTGTTTCTTCAATTTCCTCCACTCTAGAATCCAGCTTCACGACCACTGAGGCCACTCCAGATAAAGCTAAAAGTATGTCATCCCTCAAAATAGTATTATTTTGTTCTAAAAGCTCCTTCATCTCTTTCTTCATTTCTTCCTTACTTTCAGATTTATTCTGTTCCAAAAGTTGCTTCATTTCCTCCCTAAACTGTGACACAGCATTTACCATTATTTCTTTAATGTCTTGTGCTGATGTGCCAGATGGGGGAGGTGAAGGTGGAGTAGTTTTAGGTTGCTGCACTGAGGGTATTATTTTAAGTTGTTGTTGCACAGTAGAAGTAGCAGGAGAAGAAGTTACCTTAGGAGCTGTAGTAGCTGGTTGTCGTTTTGAAGCCATTTTAATTTATCTTTCTTTCTTCATAAAAATACCAATAGAAAATAAAAAATCCAAAAAATTAAAAATAAGGTAAAATAGAATAAAATAGAATCAATTTAAAAACTCCCAAAAAATAATAAAAAAATAAAATAAAAAGGAAAGCAGAATTAAGCAACAGTTCAGCCAGTCCGTCTTTCAAAGGAAAAAAAAACTTTCAAAACGCCATTTTACTTTCACTCTCACTTTTCCGCCCGCGAGAAAAAAAAGAAAGCTCAAAAAGTAAAAAAAAATCAGCACATACTAAATAAACTAAATAAACTAAAAAAAAAATAAAATAAAACTAAACTATAAATAAAATCCTTTAAACAGTTCTGTCCGGTTTAAAATTACTCACGGTTACTTTAAATACGGAGATGGTAGCGGTGTTTCGCTTTGTTTCCGAAGAAACAAAGACAGCTGAGAGGCGGAGAAGGCAATGAACTCCGAGGGAGCACTCTTTCTACCCCCCTAAAATAAAAATCCAGGGAAGGTTAAGAGGTTCTACCTCTATTCATGCGATCTCTACCCCTTCCCTTCGCCCGGGAAGAGGATTGCGAGCCGCGGGCCAGCTGATGAACGCTGTGCTCCGCGGATCTGACACCGTCTCAGGAGGACGGCTACAAAGTAGCCGCCATCTCCACCGCCTTAACCACCGGAAGTCCGGAACATTTATTCTTTGCATATTTTTATACCAAGCATCTGTCATGTATGTAACGGAAGCTGCACATTAAAAAAAAAAGAATATGCAGAAATGTGTAGTCTCTTATTCAAAGATAAAGGCTCCAACTAGCTTGAGGTTTCCAAGAAGAGTAAATGAAAGCTGATTTTATCATTCCTGCCTCACTCAAAAGATTCAAATAGCAAATGCTTCTAATATTAGAGTTCCTTTTTTCAAAGCACCTCTTTGCTAATTGCTTCTGTGGTCCCCTTAGAATAAAATTCCACTGTAACTAAATGAGGACTAGCTGCTATTTCACAGTGCTGTTAATTAGCCTCGCCCCAAATTCAATTTTCGCTGATGAGATTGCTAAGAGTGTCTCAGTATTGCTTGTTATACATGCATTATATCTCTGGAAGCCAATGAGAAACTGTCATCAGGCTTCCATTTTAGATTTTATCAATGTGTTTCTGTTGCCATAACAACCAGAATCAACCTATCTCTGGGAGGCTTTATCCTACTGGCTTTTATAGCTGGGAGCGTGCCCCACTGTGCACCATGTGGTTCAGATGATTAGTTTTTCTTCAGAGAGACCTAACTGGCAAAGTGTGTTGGGATTAAGATAAGCATAATTTATTTTGTGACTAGGGAGGGTCCACACTTCTGTGTGTCACTTCCTACCTCTCTTCTTTTTCTAATCATAAAGAGACTAACATTTTTCTATGTGCTGGCAGACAATGGAGCAGATGTGATTCACAACAGGAGGAGCAGGCTTTTTTTTTTTTTTTTTTTTGAAAAAAAAGTTATATTCAGCTTAGTTGCAGAACTGAGGAGTTTTATATGATATTCTCTATATCTGTTTGTCCTCAGCAGACTGGAATATTTGCTTGCTTCTTACTCAAGAATTGTGAATTTTCCTGATGTTTTTGTAGGGGCCTTAAAGAAACCTGACTGGAATATTTCCTAATTACTTAAGATTTTTGGAGTGGTCTAAATTGGCAGAATTTTTCTTTTTCTGTTTGTAATGCCAATCACTGGTTGTCTGAAAGAGCGGTGGGAAAATTAACTGAAATCAAAAGAAACATGGATCAGAAAATGAATTTGTAGCCTTTGTACTATTGTCTCTTTGTATTAAAGGACAGCACTGTAGCTATGCAGGTGCAGTACCATGTGGATAAAGAGCTGGCATACATTGGTAGCAACAAAAAACCAGGCTGCTTTCTCTTAAAAGAGGGGAGGGAAATTAACTGTAATACTGTTTGGCCTTTTTCTCCATTAAGAAGTGTGATAGTCTGTTATTAAAGATTACAAGCAAGGTTTTACTTGCTGCAACTCAGTTGTTTTAAAATGCTGAAGTTAAAGGCCTTCTGTTTGGATTATTGGCAGTTTCTCTGTCTTCAGCCTCTTCATGGTTTCTATAAAAGGTAAGTAAATGTTGAATCTAAAATCTTGTCAAAACTGAATGTCTCCAGGCTGCTCAGCTCATTTGCTGTAAGGCACTTTTACATGGAGAAGAAAGGGGTGTGGTGGGGAAAATTAATGCAGACTTATTACAATGGTTGAAAATCTGCTTGTTCCCTTTAACTGTCTGTGGTGATGATGGTTCCTGCTATCCCCAGATGCTGCGATACTGTGTTGTGTTTATACACATTTAATTTAAAATAGAAATCTGCTAATTAGTTTTAATTCATAATGAATTTTCTTGGCCAGGGAAGAATGTTTACTACTGCTAAATTTTACCCATTACAAATTGTGCTTGGTTTGGGAGAAGGTGGGAATTTATAGAGTAGAGATTAATGTTGCTACAAAGAAAAAGTTTAATAGACCAGTTGTTTTTAATATGGTACAAAATCAAATGCTGTCCACAGTTGTTCTGACAGAAGGCAGAAGTGATAAATGGGAGGGATGGTCGAAAGTAATGAGACTGAGTGTTGAGTGCATTGTTCTTGTCAAAGTCATGGAACAGCAAAATAAGCAATTTAATTTGACATGTATGCTACACTGATGGCTTTTTTTAAGTCTCACTATTGAATATAGCTTCTTAATTAGAGTAACACATAGTTCAATATTCATAATGCCTGAAAGCTATTTTTAACAAAATAAATCAACCATTAATGCATTAATTTTGTGTCAGAAAATAAGAGATATGCAAGATTAGTAATTTCAAATTTATGATACCAATATTGTAAAGGAAATTTGCAGTTTTTAATAAATTATATCTTTTAAAATAATCTCTCTTATATAGTTCTGAATTTACAGCTTTTTGTTGAAGATACAATATTTGAAATTTTATCTTGAAGAATTTCTTGGTTTGCAAGAAATCTGACATCACTTTTTGATCCACGTAGGCAGTTTCTATATTATTTTAGCTAAAAATGCTTCAACATCAAATCATTAAACATTTACTATTTATATGCATTTTTTATTTATGTCTAATTCCTGTCTAATTAACATTATCTTAAATGAATGAGAAGAAATCAAAACTATTTCTTTTTGTTCTACTCATGATCATTTTTATCTCTATATATTTAGAGCTTATCCTGCAAATGAAATGGTCTGGATTTACACACAAAATGAAAAATGCATTGCTAAAATAAATAAATGACATTAAAGTCTTAAAAGTTTTGAATTGTAATAGAATATTTAAGTTAAACCTTTTGTTTATTAAAACTAACAAAAAGTGTGAATACCAGGTAACAGAGAATGTATCATTAGTATAAAAATATATTAGAAATATATTTCTAGACACTCTCAGTTCTTCATTTGAATTTTTAAATCTTTGATTTAAATGCTCTTGGGAATGTGCCTGAAGGCCATTTAGAATATGTGTATGTGTGAGAAAGAGAGAGAGAAAGAGAAAGGGGGAGGGAGGAACGAGTGCCTCTGTGTGTGAATTGTATGATCTGAATTGGAAATTAGTGTACTCTTTCATTTACACATTATTTATGGAGCGATGGGTAATAAAAGGTTTGGGAGTCTTTCTGTCCTGTAAGTGGGTAGATGTTTGCCTCTAAATGGTATGATCTAACATGCAGATGAATGAAGTTGTTAGATTAAGTGCACTTAGAACAGTTGCAAGTCACAGAAAATAATTTGACAATCTGGTATGTTCAGAAAGCATGCTTAATGAAGTCATAGAGAAAAAAAATCTAGCAAATACATTAACACAACAAACTTTGTTATTGTCAAGTTTAGTTAGATTTGTTTTTTAATGCAACTGAGGGTATTATTATACCAGTTCAGTCTTTTTAAATAGTTTGTGGTTAATATATTGTACAACCATAAAAAATTGGTTAGCACGTAATCAACTTGAACATGTGTCAATGTAGCCTCTGTCTACTATATTTTACTACCACTTCCTGAATCAAGTAGAAGAAAACATTGAAGGAAGGTGTTATAAGACAACTAGAAAAATATAGTTAAATGTGAAAACAGTACTGCAGTGACAATGAAATTATCTGCTTAAAATATGAATTTGGACATTACAATATATTTTTCTGAATATTTCAATAATTGATATTAAAAACAAGTTTGCCTGAAATGTAACATGACAATTTTTAAGATATGCTGGAAAGACACAAAACTGCTTTCAGTTACGTCATTACCTTTTGAAGAACAATGAAAAATTATATAAAATGTGAAAGACAGTTTAATGATTTCTCTGAGCATATTTTAATGCTAGTTGTTTTAAACAAGATTCCTGATTGGTTAAAATACAGGATGCAGTGCATACTTGAATAACTTTTGATTAATTGCCAGACAGAAGTAAAAGCTAGTAAAATAAGGAAAACAATGACAGTACTGCTGACAGCAAGGACATCTGGCAGACTTTTCCCTGGTTATCCAAAGAGAAGTTATTATAACCATATAGATGTCAATAATTATTTTACCATACGCAACATTCTTATTGTGGTACAAAACATCCATTCTAAAATAGTGAGGCAGAAAGATACAATAGATTTCATCATACTGGCTTAATTAACATGAACTGTATCCCCACTCCATACTCCCCAAAAGAGAGTAAAAGTAAAGCTTAAATCAGAAATAAATGGGCAGTGGACTGGGAGGACAGGTATAGAAAGAATCACAGAGGATAGTAGGGTAATGATGCAAAGTGGCAAGACCATCATGCAGCAAATGAGACTAGGTCTATTTTTTTCCTCACTGTAATTGTGTTAAATCTATTTTTATAGATTGACCCTTTCAAACAGTATTGCCAATTTTTAGCAGTAATGATGGGAGGGTTTGAAAGCTTCTCTCGTCCCATCAATTGAGCCCTATCTATTCTTTAGGGAATGTCATAGAAACTGACTGTAAATCCTTCATCTTCTCCTATAGCTTGACATCCTTGGCAAAAGTATATGTTTTAAGCATTGTTCCCACATATAGTAATGTAATTGGTAGCAAGGATAGAAAGGGGGGGAGGGAATCCTTCCTTCATTTTTTGCATATAATAGCTGACTGAACTGCAACTCTAAACAAATTCATGGATAGAAGACAATATTTGGAGAAGTGAAGGCATAAAATTCTCCCTGGCATGTTTTGAATTACCAGCCAGCTAATGATTTGACTAGTGTAACACCAATATGTTATTTTCAAGCCTAGAAATATGAAACTTATTTCTGTAGAGCTATGTAGCCAAATAATGAGATTTTTTTAAAAAATTCCCTGCTTTTTTCCAAGATTTATGGAAATAAATAGTATAGAATTATCATACTTTAAAAATAATCTTAAATTTTGTTTAAATATGTTCTATTTTATTATGTTCTCAAAAAATTGAATCATATGCATGCATTCACTATACACATGCATACACATTCTTATGTTTAAGAGTAATGTTTGATAAAATTCTCCTTTTTTCTACAATTGGTAATAAAATTTTATTTATTTGTTTTATTTTCAGTGTATTATTATCTACTGAAGTCTAGATTAAGTTTAGAGATCACTTGTATATTTTTCTGTAATTTAAAGTATTCAGATATCCACTTAATCTGATGCATTGAATTGCAGCCCACTGCAGTATATGTAAAAAACCAATTAATCAACTGCATTTGTGTTATGGCTATAATGTGTGTACAACAGCTTAGTTGTAATAATCAAAATGAAAATTTTGTAATTAATACCATATTAAAAATAAAGGAAATATCACAAAATACACAAATATCAAATCCTTAACTTTCTTCCAAGATCAGTGGATTAAAGGATGCTTTGCGTTCTATACAGGTGAAACTCAAAAAATTAGAATATCGTGCAAAAGTTCATTTATTTCAGTAATGCAACTTAAAAGGTGAACCTAATATATGAGATAGACTCATTACATGCAAAGCAAGATAGTTCAAGCCGTGATGTGTCATAAGTGAGATGATTATGGCTTACAGCTCATGAAAACCCCAAATCCATAATCTCAGAAAATTAGAATATTACATGCAATCAATAAAACAAGGATTGTACACAGAACAATATCGGACCTCTGAAAAGTATAAGCATGCATATGTACTCAGTACTTGGTTTGGGCCCCTTTTGCAGCAATTACTGCCTCAATGCGGCGTGGCATGGAAGCTATCAGCCTGTGGCACTGCTGAGGTGTTATGGAAGACCAGGATGCTTCAATAGTGGCCTTCAGCTCTTCTGTATTGTTTGGTCTAATATATCTTAATAAAAACTTTCCATGACAAAGAGTTACCATTCCTGCTGCAAAACCGAAATAGTTACTAAAAGGAACAGTATCCTCTTTAATACAGTCAATACCACAGCTTTTTCCAGAAATATGGTGCAAATTAATAGAAATTCATGACACGCTGATGGCAATTCCCCTGCAAATTATGGTTATGACAGGAACTATTACAATGCAGAGGCAATTTTCTACAACACTGATGAATGCAATAATGTTTTATGTCTATATTTTGCTGGGGTCCATAAATATTTTAATTTGCACATGTAGAATGGATATGTAATACATAATGCAATTGCATTGGAAGTCTGGTTCAGACAGTTCCTTGAGATTTTGTAAAGCATAGTCTTCTCTTAATGCTTCCTCTCTGAGTGTGGCCATCATAGACACGGTGGAGTGCCAGGTCTACTTATCACAGGAATGCTGGGACAGCATAAGGGAGTTGGTCCTCCAATTATGCAGGAGTCGAACTGTAACGTTGGCCAGGCTTTCCCAGTTGTTAGGAAAAATGATCTTGGCCATAGCAATCGTCCCCTGGTCCAGGCTGCGCTCCAGGGAACTTCAGTGGTTCCTGCTCCCCTTCCAGAGACAGAACCTCATCGCCTCCCAGCAAAGGGTGAGACTCCCACTAAAAGTATCACACTCTCTCACGTGGTGGTTCTCGCCCGCCATGCTCAAGGGATCCTCCTTCAAGGAGCCAGATCGGCTTGTATTAACAACTGACGCCAGCCTGTTCGGCTGGGGAGCGCACCTTCGCTCACAGTGGGCACAGGGCCATTGGTCTTGCTCAGACCTTCGGTACAACATCAGTTGGCTGGAGCTCCAGGCCATACATCTGGCCCTTCGCCACTTTCACAGTCTGGTGACAACGCGTCATATATTGGTCCTCACGGACAACGTGGTTGCCAAGGTTCATATAAACCGGCAAGGGGGCACCAGATCTCGGACCCTATTGACCGAAGCTCTTCTACCGGGCTCCTGGGCAGAATCCAATCTGGCCTCCATCAAGGCCGATCACATTTCGGGGGAGGCGAACACTCAGGCCGACCTCCTGAGCAGGGCAACGGTGGATCACTCAGAATGGCAACTCCACCCGAGGATTTTCAGATAAATTTGTCACCAATTCGGCTTGCCGTTGCTGGACCTCTTTGCATCCTCGATCAACACACAGCTGCCTCGATTCTTTTCCCGGTTCCCATCTCCAGGGGTGGAACAAATGGATGCTCTTCAGAGCCCATGACCGGAGGGCTTGCTTTACGCCTTCCCTCCTCTCTCTCTCCTCCTGGCGGTCATCCGCAAGCTTCTTCGGGAGTGGGCGGAGATCCTCCTAGTGGCTCTGTACTGGCCACAGAGACCTTGGTTCGCCGATGTGGTGAGTCTCTCCCTCTCAGATCCATGGAGGATTCCCCCGGACCGGGTTTCGCTCAGCCAGGGGACCATTCTCCATCCGGACCCCCAATGGCTCCAGTTAGCCATCTGGCACTTGAGCGCTCAATCTTGTCCCAGGAACTTTGCTCTCCAGGGGTCATTACGGTAATCCAGGCTTCCCGTCGCCCTTCTACAAACCGCATTTACGAGGCCACATGGAAAAACTTTCTCTCATGGTGCTCGGTTCAACACTTGTCACTCTCAGACCTTACCGTTCCCCATATTCTGGACTATCTGTTAGAGGGTTTGGAGAGGGGCTTGGCCCCGAACACATTGCGCAGACAGATCGCTGCGCTTTATTTATTTATTTATTTATGAGACTTATATACAGCTTTAAGTGCAAGCACTCTCTAAGCGGTGTACACAAGTAAGCAATGTGTGTGTGTGTGTGTGTGTGTGTGTGTGTGTGTGTGTGTGTGTGTATATATATATATATATATATATATATATATATATATATATATATATATTTTTACATTGCCCCCAACAATCTGGGTCCTCATTTTTACCTACCCCGGAAGGATGGAAGGCTGAGTCAACCTTGAACCAGTGAGATTTGAACCGCTGACCTGCTGAACACAGTCAGCTAAAGTGGCCTGCAGTACTGCACTCTAACTGCTGCGCCACCTCGGCTTTCCACAGTACTCACCTGTGACTCAGCGGCTTCCTTGGGACATCACCCCCTATTCCGCTCATTCCTCAAAGGGGCCGCTAACACCAGGCCCCTGTAGTGCACAAGTACCCTTCTTGGGAGCTTCCACGTGTTCTTCGGGCCTTGACCAAGTCTCCCTTTGAGCCTCTAAAAACGTGCAACGAGCGCTATCTGTCCCACAAGGTGGCATTCTTGGTGGCGATCACGTCGGCATGACACATTTCCAAATTGGCTGCACTTTCTACCCGGGATGACCTGTGCATTTTCCATCAGGATCGAGTGGTTCTCCGCCTCAATCCTACCTTTCTTCCAAAGGTCAACTCTCTTTTCCACAGGGCCCAGGAAATCGTGCTCCCGGATTTCTGTCCTAACCCATCACAATGGCATCTATTGGACGTCCGCAGGGCGCTCTGGTACTATATCTCACAGACAGCGGCATTCTGTAACTAAGAGGCCCTCTTTGTCTCCTTCCGCCCTTCCTCCAGGGGTCGGAAGGTCTCCTCCTCCATGATTGGCAGGTGGATGAGGGTGTGTATTGCAGGGGCGTATCAAGCTGCTTCATTGTCAGTTCCACGATGGATTACGGCCCACTCTACTCGGAGTGCTGCTACTTCCGCGGCCTGGGCCACTCAGGCATCCATTGAAGACATCTGCAGGGCGGCCACATGGTCTTCACCATCTTCTTTTATACGGCACTATAAGATTGATAGGTTTGCCTCGGCGGAGACCTACTTTGGTAGGAGGGTTCTCCAACAGGTCGTACCTCAAAGTGTCATGCTGGACCGGCCTGCTCCCCTCCCTCAGGGACAGTAGGCTTTGGTATGTCCCATTGGTGGATTATCCATCTCCAGTGCTGGAGAAGGGACGTTGTCTTATCTGAACGCCTTTTCTCAGCACGGAGATGGATAATCCACTCCTGCCCTCGCAGATTACTTAGGCCTAGGGTTAGATTGATGAGCCAACACATCTTGCAGTCAGTCAATGGCTACGCTCGCGTCAAGAATGGGATCTTTATAGTCCAGGATGGGCATGGCAACTTTGGCTGACTTGATCTGATTGGGCAGGAACACAGTCTAAACCCATTGGTGGATTATCCATCTCCGTGCTGAGAAAAGGATTCGGGTAAGACAACGCCCCTTCCCTGCAAATTATGGTTATGACAGGAACTATCACAATACAGAGGCAATTTTCTACAACACTGATGAATGCAATAATGTTTTATATCTATATTTTGCTGGGATCCATAAATATTTTAATTTGTACATGTAGAATGGATATGTAATACATAATGCAATTGCATTGGAAGTCTGGTTCAGACAGTTTCTTGAGATTTTGTAAAGCATAGTCTTCTCTTAATGCTTCCTCTTTGAGTGTGCCTTGATTTTGGCATAAAGATCCAGCTTATTAATTAATACATCTAGTTATATTTATGGCACTTGTGCTTAACACTTATTTTTAATTCTAAAAATAAATCTGGCTCATAGCTTTCCTTGACACTTTTCAGTATCATAGTTTATGAAAACTGAAATGTATATTGAACTTCAGAAGTATCAAACCAGCATAATAGTAAGAGGACATGCACATTCTGCAGAAAGTATGCAAGTCTTATCACCATTTCTTTGCCCTTGCCTCCCTTGAAGGTCTAATTTCCACTCCATCTTCATTATATTCATGCTGTATTTGCACAGTAGAGGCTACCAAGGTAGTAATTAGCCTTAATTTAGCTTTAACTTGAAATAGAAAAGGTTTCATTGTCATCTATTTTGTTTCATTTAAGTCACTAATGTTTGTTTAGATTCCTTATCATGTAAGGAAGTGATGTAATAGTGCAGAGAGGTTAGCTAATTTTAAATGGAATATATTATTTGAACTTGCAATTATATAATCGGTAGTAATTATTGCCTTGATTAGATTAAAAAAAAGGAACGGGTTATAACATACTGAGTTGTATATATCCTTTTTAAACTATTTTGGACATTACTAAGTAAATATTTCCTATTTAATATAGAAGTAATTATTAAAATACATACGGTAGTATAGCAAACTATAGTAAGCATGATTCCTTATTTCAGATTCTTTTTTAGTTATGTTTTTGAGTTAAAGAACAGCATGGTTTAATATCTATAGGGTCTATGTTTCTATAGGGCAGTGGTTCTCAACCTGTGGGCCAGGACCCCATTTGGGGTTGAACGACCATTTCACGGGGGTCTCCAAACAACGCAGTCCGCCATTTTCCCCTCCTTTTCCTTAGCTCCTTTTCCTTATTCTCTATTAGAATAGAGTCTAATTCTATTGGCTTTCAAAAGCCAATAGGAATTGTCCAGGCTGTCTCTGCCCTGCTGAGCCCGCCAAAAGTCCCATTCTGCAAACGGTGCTGCACCAGTTGAGTAGTCCTCGACTTAGGACCGGTTGAGTAGTCCTCGACTTACGACCGGTTGGGGGTCACGGCATTAAAAAGATTGAGAACCACTGCTATAGGGTCTGTGACAATTTGCTGCAGCCAACTTGCCATGGTCAACTCACCATGGCCAACTCGCCACAGGACAACTCGCTGCAGGACAAAAATTACACTAATACCAAAAAAATTGTGGAAAAGAATAATTAAAGAAAGGTTGCAAAAGGAAGAATAGAATGAAATGTAAATGGTAAAAATTGAAATAATTTTTAATTTATTTTAAATAATCGAATAGAATTGTTAAATTGTCCCACCATGAGTTGTCCCACGGCGAGTTGGATGTGGCGAGTGGTCCCACAGCAATATGGCCATGGTGAGTTGGCTGCAGTGAGTTGGCTGTGGCAAGTAATCCCATTCCCATTTCTATATGCTATACCTTCTATAAAGTAGGACGCTGTTAGAGATCATCCAGAATACTATTCATTATGATATGGAATGATTACATTTAGGGAAGGGATGAGAAATTTACTGACAACAATAGGTGAAAAAGTTAAAAACACTTTTAATGACTACATCTACTGTATTTATAGATTTTGAGGCCAACTTCCTCCTTTCTTGCAGACAGTTTCTATGTGTGTATTGTTGAATTCAGTAGATTTTTTCCACAAATAAATATGCCTCCTGAGAGATTAATATCAACTAGATCCCAATCAAAACTGATTTATAACTATATTGTCCTCTTTGTGGCATCTATGTGTTTTGTGTGAAACAATGGAATGATGTAAAACAAAAAGGCAATGGATCTATTATAGATTTAGTTTAATGTCAGGATTCCTGGGAACAAATGATTTCTTTTCACTTGAGAGCAAGCTTGTGAATCATAGTGTCTGCAGTATATCTCTCCAAGGAAAGTAGTGTTAAATAAAATTTATTGTAGCTGCAGAGCAGCTGAGCATACGTATCCTCCTTTCTAGAATAGAACCCTTAGTTCTATGTTATTTTTATATGTAGTCTACATTCTGCAGAGTTTATATTATGATAAAATAATATGGAAATAATCAAAAGAAAATTCTAAGCAGCATGTATAGAGCAAATGCATAAATAACATAAAGATTTTTAATCTCTTTCCATGCATACCAGTACACACAATCCTTGCCATTTGTAACTATGATCCACTGCCTACATTATAAAATGCATAATGAATATTTGCCACTTCATTGACATTGAAAAATGCAATTGGAATGACTGTATATATTATGGATTTTTTAACTTTCTAAAATAGAAAAATTAAAATTGTATTTTCTACGTAATTTTGAATGCTAATCTCTAAGACTTATCTAAGTAGAAAATTGATAATGAGCAGGAGCCATGAGTCTAGGGGGATCTCCAAATTGCGCACCAACTCAGTCTGGGGAAGTGTCACCTATCCAGAGTCAGAGATTAATTATCATCTGGGCCTGAGGAGAGGGAATCCAGAGCCATTCTGTCTTGCTAGGATAGGATTGAGTCAAAGCCAGTTCTTCTCCAGCCAGACCCTTACAACTTCTAGATACTTGGCCAAGACCACTACAGCACTTATCTGGCTAGGGGTGGAGGTATCATTAGCAATGGGGTATCATTAGCATACTGATGATGATGAATCCTATACCAATGGATAACTTCCTTCAGCAGTTTCATGTATGTAGATATTTAAAAGGAGAGGTGAAAGACTCAAGCGCAGAGCTATCCCATGTTGCAAGGCCTAGTAGCTCAACTTGTTCTCTTCCACCAACTGTAACTGGCTGCAGATGAAAGAGAAAAATCATTTTTACAGAGTGCTTTCCGGTCCCAACCTCCAAAGGTGTTCCAGAAGGATTCAGTGGTCGATGGTATCAAAAACTATTGAGAGATCCAGAGTGGGCAGAATGGTTGCGTGCACACACCCATTCTGAGCCCTTCAAAGGTCATAAAAAATGTGACCAATGCTGCCTTAGTGCTATGCCCTGACCTGAACCTAGATAGGAAAGAGTTCAAATAATCCACTTCATCCAGGGTGTTTTGTAACTGTGTGCCAACCACGCTCTCAACAACCTTTCTTACATAGATTGGGCAAAAGTTATCTAATACTGTTGGATTCAAGGATAGCTTCTAGAAAAGGAGGTGCCCCATTGCCTCCTTCAGCATAGGAGGTACCACCCCCTGTCATTAGGCGGCCATAATTACCCCTTGGACCCGACCACATGTCACCTCCCAGAAGACTTAAACAAGCAGGTGGGGCATGGGTCCAGAACTTAGGTGGCTGAGCTCACAGTTTCACAGTTATTTTGAGGGTAACTGGGTTCCAAACCATATAATTCTTATTTGGCTAGGGTAGACCCAAAGTGTATTGCCTTATGACTTTTCAATATTAGTCAACTCTGAGGAAGAATAAAATTGTCTTGTTTGGAAAGAAAAACTGAAACGAGCATCCTATAGCAGTTACATTTCAGGTCAATATCAAAGATCATGGCTAATTTTCCCCTTGGCATTATATTATGCCTTGGAGACAAGGATATAGTCTTCTTCTGATCAATGTTCTTCGCGTTCTTAGATGAGGCAGTGTGTTCTGATCTTTAGTACTTCTGTTCTAGAATAACTCAATAAGGAAGGGAGTGCCTCATTTGGCAAGGAAGACCAAAACAAATTCTCTGCAACTCTTCCATCTCTGACCAATTTTAGAAGGACAAGTTAAGCCTATAGAAAATCACTAACTTTTTGAGATAAAATTACATAATATTCTACATCTAGTTACACCCATTCCAATTCCAATTGCTGGGACATTGCCAAGTATCATTTATTTTAACTACAGGAGATACAGCTCAGTATTACTCTGCATACTTATTGTGTCACAAACACAGCTCTTTGGATCAGGCTAGTATCATCTAATACAGAACACTGTCTTCCTCTTGTAGCAGTACAGGACAATTATGATTATTGCAGACATTTGATTGGGATTCTTGTGAACATGAGCATTTGCGGCTGCATGAATTTAAAGTTCTTCCCTCAACCTTTCTGCCAATATAAGAAAAAGACAAAACACTAGTAGCTGTTCTTTGTCTCTGTTAAAGTGTCTTGCTACATGAAGTAAGTTTGCACTACAACTTCTGTATCTCTGAAAAATAAAGTAATGTAATGAAGTTAGTCCCAAAGGTGCTTTTCAAAAGGCAACTGGACTTCTTTTTTTTTCTTGAAGATGTTTTATTTCTCATCCAAGAAGCTTCAAGAAAAAAAAACCCCAAGAAGTCCAGTTGCCTTTTAAAAAGCAGTTTGGGACAACCATGACCTGGGTGATTGAGAACTTCCAGAGATGTAATGAAGTTAGGATCTACATCCCTGGCCAGCAGGAAAACTGTTGTTCCAATGTGTCATTAAAATCCAGTACAAATGACAGCATGCATTTTATATTTTCAGATAGAGAAGAAATTCAAAAGGAGAATCTAAGGGTGGAGTATTTTTTACATATACATGATCTCATTATCAGACCATTTCTTACTCAGTTTTGAACTTTGTGATTTTTCTCCACCCAAAGCTTTAGGAGTTTATTAAATTTATTTTCTCCAAATGGCTAATAGAATCTGATGGATTTCCGAAAGTCCATAGGGATTTTCTTGTTGATACAACTGATGCTCCTATTGATATCCTATCAATCTACGGGATACAGAACTGACCTGGGCAATTGACATCTCTGTATATAAGATCCCTTTTCCTCTTCCAGAGTTCATGAAAGTTCTACATATTTATTCAAGGTAAGGTCAATAAAATTAGATAGTATGATAGCTAGAATACAAGTGAAAGAAAACTGAATGAAGTTCTCATTCATAATAAAACCTGTATATCTGTTAGAGCCAATTGTAGTCTAGCCTAATGAAAGAAGAAAACAGTTGATATACCACCGCTGGAATGTGAAATTTTCAAAAGTATGTTAAGATTCCACAAACTGGTTTCATAGCTTCTGCTTGCTAGTGCACAGTGAGCTTTCTCACCCATGATGTAATGGTGGGTGAGAGGGCTGACTTTAATTGCATCGCTGAAGCCTGAAGCGGGGTATGTCCCCTCTTAGAGATGTATCCTGCCAAGCGTGAATGGCATGTGCCATTAACCCAAAGACAGGATATAACCATTGTCATCTGAGAAACTCTGAAGATGTCTAACGTCAGTAATCCAGAGATAGCAAGTTGGGAGGCTCTAATTTATGAATTTAAATGTAGGGATCAAAGGGGATTATTGCATGTTTACCAGCCTCCCTGATATACAGCAGCCTCTCTACCTGAATGCTGTAAAGTTGTGTCAGATTTTAACTTGCCATCCTTGGGTACAGACATCCTTTGGACCTGATCCAAATTTCCTCTGGACTACCTCTGGGAGAACAAAGGAAATGTTATACCTGCTTTTTTATTTTGGGGCAATGGCAGTGTGATCTGGACTTGAGAGATATTACCATCAGTTCCTTGATATGAACAGATCAAACTCTGATTTTTTTCCAAATAATTATATTAAGAATTATACACAAAAAGAATAAAAATCAATGCAAATTACAAAAAATACAAGCATAAAAATACCAAATGTCAAAGGAGGGGGATGAAAATAGGGTGCTAGAGATGGAAAAGAAAAAGAAGTAATTTCTCCCTTGATGCCAGCAGGTAAAAACAATTTTAACAGCTTACCACTCTCTTTAAATAAAACAAAATCACTTTTGTCCCTATAGCTCACCTCTTAGGAAGGAAAACAAAATCAAAATGTTAATCTTTGGCAGCAAAAGTCCAATAAGAGCAATCACATATAACTATTTTCTTCATAATCGTGTTCCTCTCTTAGATAAGAAAGCAATGTCCAAATACAATGTCAATCAATCTTTGTCAGCAAAAGTCCAGTAAGGGCAGCCAGATTTTCCTTGTTTAACCCTGATTGAAAAAGCCAATATTATAAATCTGCCCTGACTTTTTAAAAAAATATTTTTAACCCTTCAAAAAAAGTCACAGGAATAATTTGCTGTTCATCTGTGTTTCAAAGTAAAAATAATTCAGAACATTAACACATTTAATTTGTATCCATAAGTAAAATGTATTATTTTGTTCATTACTTCTAAAAAAAGTCCTTCCAAATCTGAGAGAGCTTTTTTATATATCTAGAAGAAAAAATTATCCAAATCAATTTCCTGATTTAATGTTTATTCATCTGCTTTAGAGAGTAAATTATCCATCAGATTCATTTGTATTACATTTAATTCTCTCTTCAAATTAATTTCATAAACATCCTTTGCAGCTCATTCTTGTTTTACAACTTTATTAGAACATGTTCTGTGAAACTTATCAAGTGTTTCAAGTGTTTAATCCATTCTGTCAAAAGAAATTAGTTGATATGTATTCAAAAATTTGCACTAAAGATTTCTGCTCTAATTTCTTTATCCTCTGGCTCTAGTGTCCATCTTTAAGGTCTTCTTATAAAAAAACCTGAAAACAATCTTCACTTTCTTATGAGAAAGTAAGTTCTAAATAATTCAAAACCATAATTCCAAATCCCTCTGGCCCCTTAATCTGTTATTAACTTTTTAAAATCCATATACTAAGTCCCCTTTTGCTGCATAGTCTTCTAAAATCATTTACTTTTAAAAAGTTTTACACCATCATCTTTTAAGAAGAGGGAAAGTCACCTGATAAATGAAGTAAACCCTTGCAGTCTGTCAGTCTTAATCTATCTAATATGCAAAGAATAACCCCCCCAAAAAGTGATTAAGATATAAGGCTTAGTTGAGCTTAATTTCCAAGCTTGATGTAAATCCCAACTCTCAGCCACTCCACTCCTAAGCAACCATAAAAACAGTTTCCACAGTTTACTCATGAGGAGTTGCCATCCAGAGCCGTATTGATGATCTTGACCAGGAGTCTTCAAACTTGGCCCTTTTATAACTTGTGGACTTCAACTGGTTGAGGAATTCTGGGAGTTGAAGTCCACAAGTCATAAAAGGGCCAAGTCTGAAGACCCTGATCTTGACTATCTTTTCTTTGTTCCAGAGAGATTACACTTACTTGGATCAAGCTTCTAGCAGTGATTTCTCTCCCCAAAGTTATGTTGCTAGCTAGCAAAAGTCCACACCCCATGTAGCTTACAAGGAGTGTCAACAGATTACTCTGTTGATGGAGTTCTCTGAGGTGGCATCCCATTGCAGAAAGGTCAAACCAGTTCAGGTATCCCAATACCACCTACAGCATCTACTGGACTCTATTAGTTTCCAGAGGGACTTTAAGCTAGACCATCTCTATTAGTCCAATGTTGTTCTTAGAGAAATAAGAGGCATGAGTATTAATGTTTTCACAATTTTGAGTTTAGATAGATAGATAGGTAGGTAGGTAGGTAGGTAGAATAATGCTACCTTTTTTGAAAGAGATAGTTATGAAACTTCTCCTTAAGTGGCTATTGCTAGACCCATTTTCATCCAGTCTGTTAACATTTCATTTTTACTAAATGGTAGCTTATTTATTGTGACTTGCCTGGACTTTCAGCAGCTTTCATTAGTCATGGTATTCTTCAGCATAGGGGATTGGATATGAGATATGCGTGATGCTTCAATAATTGTTCTCCTTTGTTTCAGTCTCGTTCTAGTCAGTATTGACAAAGAACCAAAGATATATTTTCTTTCTGTTTGGATTAAGGCATCTTTCTAGGCTTTCACTGACCAAGGGCTCCAGAAATGAGTGCAATTAGCATACAAGATGAACCCTCTTAGCTATGATTGCCATCTACAATTTGAGCAGGAACTGTAAGTCCAGGTGGATCTCCACAATATTTGTCAATTCAGAATGAAGGCTATCGCTGTATGGATGGATATTTCTTGATAGAAGGGCTTAAAATCCAGGCCAGATCTTCCACATCCAAACTCCTTCGGCCTCCAGGCACTAGGAGAGAACCTTGATGACATCACTTCGGTGGCCTGATATAAAGATGTATGATTTAATAACGTCAGTGTACTGATAATTGTTGATGAATAATCTCACCCAGCAGCTCCATGGACCAACTCTATGGACCAGGGGATCGTAGAGCTCTGAGAAACACAGAGTATTAGAATTTATAAAGTAATTATCTAGGGCAGGGGTCTTCAAACTTGGCCAGTTTAAGACTTGTGGACTTCAACTCCCAAAATTTCTCAGCCAGACACGCTGGCTGAGGAATTCTGGGAGTTGAAGTCCACAAGTCTTAAACTGGCCAAGTTTGAAGACCCCTGATGTAGGGTCCTGAAAATGGCCATATTTTCACTAGTAAGGCTGATATTATTGTTCTCTTTACAAATTAATTTACAAGACCAGTGGTAATAGGAAAAAGAAACCTTCACAATGTTCACAGAAAGCTCTGGCCTTCCTCCAAGTATGAAGCTTTGTTTTTCAGAAAAACAAAACAAGGATTATAATATAAAGGCATTCTTGTTCAGAAAATGGCTTGAATTTGGCTCTTTGTTTCTCAACACCATAGTATTACAAATACTTATCTTTGTTCCTACAATCCAAAAGAATCTAGATGAGTTTTCTATTTCACTTTGCATGAAAAGTATTCCATGAAATCCACAGGCAACAAGAACAGAAGGGTCTCTTTTATTAGATTTCTAACTGTATATAATGATGGCACAGGCAAAATGGTTCTTGAAAGAATTATTATTCAGCAGTAAAGCAAATATTACATATACTTCATTTATACTATATATACTGTAACACAGTGTTGGAATTCAGCCAATTCACACCAGTTCGGCAGAAGCGGTAGCTAATATTTTGTTGCCCAGGCCCAGAATGGACTTCAGGAAGTGACATCCACACAGAGAACTGGTTGTTCACATATTTGAATCCCACCACTGTTGTAACATATTTGTCACATATATTATAGATGCATAATGAGTAATCAATAATGCTTAAAGTGCAACATTTCTTTCATTATTTTAGCTTGGTAAAATAAATGAATTACCATACAGGATTTATCTCTAGTTTGTCCGTTTTCATTTAAGCTTTTCTTTCTGAGTAGCTTTTCAATAACAGACTTCCCCTACTGACTGATATTTTATATAATATTGGGAGTCATTCCTGTAATATGTGTTCATATCCAGCATTGGAAGATTACTCATACTTTTTCTGGCACAGAACTTCATTACATTAGGCAAAAGTGTTGGGGTGTTTACACTACTGTCTTTATATGAATTAATTATGTTTCCTGTTCCTAAAGCACTTGTGGTTCTAGCAAATAATGTCCTTGAACCATAGAAATAAATAACCAATAACAGTTACTTCCTTAGTCATGTGTACCAAGAAGGAATTGTTACTTTCCAAACAGAGCTGGATTTACTAGTTAGTGAATAATGTAAATACTGAAGAAGGCAGTAATTTGAGATCTCAGATGGGAAAACTGGCCTCCCTCCGTGAGTTTCAGAGTTTAAGCCAGCAGACATTAGGGAATCATTGTGAGATCATGGATCAGAGCTTGACTGCCTCCTGAAACTTGGCTAACTTTTGCTCTACGACTACAAAATGTGCTACTTTATTAGGCTCTTCGGAACAAGTGTGCTTTTTGCAGCATTTCTGAGGTGGTCATGACGGGAGATGGCAGTGCAATGTGGAATCTAATGTGGAAATACTGCATTTCAGTCAGGACAATCAGGTACTATTTAAAAGTTACAGCCTGTCCTGTGGGCTCTGTCTGTTTGTCTAGGGCAATGTTCCATTCTGTTGGCTTTCTGTACAATACAGCAAATGCTGACTGAAGAAGAGTGTTATTATTTTCCTTTGGTTGTGCTGGGTATCAAACTGTTTTAGCCCTAAATGTTTAACTCCTTTTGAATGGATAGTACTTACAGGCACCACAAGTGAACTTTGTAGGATATAAGTAAAACCATAGGAGTAACTTAACATATTCCTTTGGGTAGTATTGTCAGAGTCTTACTTGATGCTCTATATGTTTTTAAAACAAGCTATCCATTTGAGTACAGCAAACTGTGGCTGCTGTGCAACAATCCTTTCCTTTTTCTTCTGACCTGTTTGTTACATTAAATGTTTTTCTAAGCTTTGATCCTGTATCTTTGAAAGAAGCTGATGTGAGGAAGGACACCATTAAGAAAGTACTTGAAATGGGCTTAAGGGTTTTTTTCCTTATTTGTTTCATGCTATGATTTCTTTAAACTGCATGGGATTTTTGTAACTCTCAAGGAAATACATGGCCTAAATGATCACTGTATTTCACACTGTAATTATTAACTGTGGTAAAGAAATAGCCTAGTCTGGATATTTGCATGACTTTTCACATTTATTTAAACATATAAGAGGCTTTAAGATTTCACTTTCAATTCTAGAGGGGGGGGAGATCTGTTGTAGCTGTAGATCCCATGGGGTCCAAAGGGCAAAGGGTTACTTAATATATAAAGTAGGATTGATTGCTTGAGCTTTCTTTTCACAAATATAAAGAATAATTTTGGTCGGGATTAGAGGCACTACTGGTGTGACTATGGAATAGTGAAATAGTTTCCATTATCTTAAGAATATTAATTCTGACCTTCAGGATATAAAAAAATATATACCCTTAAATATATGCACAAAAAATAAACAGTAAGGTGGAAGCAGTGAGTCATACACAAGTAAAAGCACTGCAGATTTAAAGAGGATTGGTATTTGTTTAAATAGCTGACAAATAACTATTTCTATCTTTGCTATAAATGTCTGGACTAAATTTAGATTTACCGTGTTTTCAAGTATGGTGATGTTTTAGCTATGCCTCTATCACTGCATTCCAAACTAATGATCTAGATACAGGACTTTAAATATTTGGAATAAATGTTAGTATGAAATGTTAGTTAGATGTCATGAGTCCACTGTGAAGCAGTATTGAAGTTAGCTTTTGCTTATACAAATGTATTCAGAATTCCCCCATGTGATAAGAATTACAAACCCTTAAAGCAGCTTTGTTAATTCTCTACTTTTCTGAAAGAAAATATAAGATAAAACCACAGATAGGCTACCAATAGGCTGCACATGGTATCTAACTCTCTTTATTGTTTCCACTTTCATAAATTTCAGTCTTTTCCATTTGTATATCAGTGTACATCACCTAGCCTATTGGAGCCCCGAACTACCCACCCATAATACCAACTTTGGATTAAGCTCTTTCCACATTGGTCTTTCTTCCCTCCTATCCCATTTCCTTCCTTCCTTCCTTCTTTCCTTCCTTCCTTCTTTCCTTCCTTCTTTCCTTCCTTCCTCCCTCCCTCTCTCCCTCCCTCAAAAAGCTTTGAAATTTTGTTTTTAGATCTAATCAAAAACAAATTATCCCAGAAATTAGCTGCTATAGTCAGCTACTATAGAGATAGACATTCCTTTTTGGCTGAGTTCAGTAAAGAGTTTTAAACATGTTGAATACTTAAATCATGCCATGAGGTCATAATTTCCAGATTATCATATTTCAGAAAAGGATACAACTTGATTATTAACTGTCCATTGATGCAACCACTTTCATTTTCAGCAATGTTTTTTTCTGTCTAGTTGGACCCAAACTTTCATTAAGCAGAAGCATTATCAATTACAGGAACAAGTATACAATTGTGTAAATAAAATCCCTTCATCTCTTGTATGTAAAAGAATCAGTGCTTTTTTTGTTAAAAAAAAAAAAGGTGCCAGAACTCACACACGTCATACAACCCGCCTTGCCTACCCTACAAAGTTCTATCCAAAAAAAGGTGCCAGAACTCCGTTCTGGGCGTTCTATGAGAAAAAAAGCCCTGAAAAGAATCATTTACATACAAGAGATGTCATCTGAAATGTAGTGTTCATAGTAGAACAGGATTATTGTAGATTATTTAAATTAGACTAAAATAATGTTATATTCATTTGCCTAGCCATGCTATTCCAAATCTCCTTTCCTTGTAGGCTTTCCTTGCTTCATTTAACTGCTTCCATCCTACTGATTCTTTCAACTATATTGAAGATCTTCAGGCTTCTCAGGAAGCAATGAATTCTTATCAAAATAATTCATCCATGTATTTGCTAAATTACAATCAGTCCTTTTGTTTACCTATCATATGCTTGCCAGATAATATTTCATTTTTCATTCCACTGATTCATTTTATTATTGCAGTAAAATAATCAAATTATTGTCTTAAATTATTTTCTTACACTAGAGTAGCTAATGATAAATTCTCTGTGTTTCTGCCTGAGCTCTTTGAAGTGTCAAAAGAACTAGTTGGGCCTGCAAAGTTTTCAAATGGAATGGATTTAGTATCCAGAGATATGTATTTCATTCTTAGAGTTTTGGTTTTTATGGTACTGTTATGCATAAAATAATATATGCTGTATATAAATGATACCCAGGACTACATTAAATGCTATAAATTTAAAAAATAAAATTCTTCACAGCATTTCTGTTGTATGTCCTTGCAGTGCTAGCATTTCAGATATACAAAATCATGAAAGTACAAAAGCAATAGTAAACACTGCTAAGAAAGGCATAAAATCAATTAGATATTGCATTACCAATGTTTTTAATAGTAAAGCCTGAAGTAGTTCCCAAATTTGGTTTAGTGGTTGGAAAAGTAGACTGGAATGTTCTTAGTCAACATATTTGCTACCCACAAGGAATAAATTGCAGGGTTTACAAGAGAGTAATACATAGCTTTATGCTTGCATCTTAAAGTTCAATTTTTAAAAAATGAAAGAAAAGATTTGATGGTTTGCTTTCAAAGCTTCACACATCTGGAAAAAGTAAAACATTGTTCTTCTATTGTGAGATGTCATGGTGCTTTCATCGTGTACAGACTTTTTCCATCTTGTTTCAATGAACCTTCTTTCAATTATCATGCTTCATTCTGTTGCAAACAATACACTAGCGTCTTTCTAAATAGTACTGGATTCAAATTTTACTGATAGAAGAGAATATTTGTTGCTCAGAGTTGAGCTGTGGGGGTCTTGGTGATCTCTGAGCTTGGTTGTTTTCTTGCAGATGTTTCTGAAAATTGTATCAGTTAAAATTAAAAAATAAACCAGAAAACATAATTTGTAGATCTCTCTTGGAGGTATTGGAAGAGGAAGAGAAAGAGGAACGTAACTTTTACTAAAGAAACTGACTAATCCCACACTGAGTTCTGCATTTCTGTTTAGCATATGTCAAATATATCTCTAGGATACCTCTGTTTTTATAACCAAGTACAAAACCAAAAATATTGAGGCTGTGTTCATACGATCTGCTTAACTAGATCAATGAAAGCAGTGTTAGTACTTGTGTAAGAAGGAGCTGGAGCACTAAACAGCCCAATGACATTTGGAGCTAAAATAACTTTCCCAGATTCTCCTGTGCTATGCAAATAGAAATAAAAAAATTAAGAGAAATTAATCTCTAATCCAGCAGCCAATTTACTTACAGTTCTGTAGTTGCCATGCAAGCCTTACCGAGTTATTTAAAAAAAAATAAGGCCACAACCTCACAAAGGCTTTCCCCTCTCAGAGATAAACTAAAGCAATGTCCTATGTCCAATGTCCTCATGTCCTATTGTGGTGTGGTCTTAGAACCAGATGCTAGGATATTCAAATGCCTGCAAGAAATTAACTTGTGACACATAGCACACCATGTGTCCCTAAATTAATCTGCTCTTACCATATATGGTAGGAAACAGTCAGCCGTAATGAATGCTACCAACCAAATTGCTTTAGTCCAGGGGTAGGCAACCTTGGCTCTTTTTTGATTTGTGGACTTCAACTCCCAGAATTCATGAGCCAGCCATGCTGGCTCAGGAATTCTGGGAGTTGAAGTCCACGAGCCATAAAAGAGCCAAGGTTGCCTATCCCTGCTTTAGTCTGTGCATAGTGGTGAAGGCTGCCATGTTGATTTTTTTCTTAGGCAGCAAAAACCTTTTGTTCCAGCATCAATAGACTGACTAAGCATATTTTAACTCTCTTATTGCCATCAATAATATTTGAATTGTTTATTTTTGACCATGCTCAAATCTGATTGAACTCAGCATGATGTGTCAACATATTTATGTTTACCTCAACTTTATTCCTGGATTCTCTGTGGTTTCTCAAACTTTTTAATGGATTCCAACAGCCTTCAGTATGCTGAAGATCTGTAGTTTCATGCAGCTGAAACTAGCATTTATACTATGTAACACTAGATGTTAGAAACCTAATCTAGTTGGAGAAGTTACCAAAACAGTTTTATTATTTATTTACACTATGGTTTCACAAAATGTTTCTTAATGTAGAAGCAAAAGGACCAATAGACTGGTAAAACCAGTTGCAGTACTGAGACAAGAGAGTTAGTGTCACAATATTTGGTGATGTTCTCTATGATATGAAACTTTTGCTTGCTTTACTGCTTTTTATCCTCTCTGCACTTCCAGAATACAAGGGTCAGTATCTGTGCTGACATAAGACTGTTACAATTTTCAGCAATTTCTTCATGAAATTAAACTACACATACTGTGTTGTTGGTGTCGATGACAATTAATGTTGCTGAAGAATAGGAGAATGTATGCAGATGTAATATGTTAGGCAGCTTCATGGTGGCATTCTTAAGAAAACTGGCTTTTAAATAGTTGGTAAGTATGGAAATACCTTGTGTACATTGTTATATAGTAACACGACAAGAATTTTTTTAAAATTTTAAAAATTATATTCAGCACATTTTAATAATAAATAATAATCCTGTTTTATTCAATAATTGTTTCCAAAGTGTTATTGTTGATATTTGAAACAGAATTGTGATACCAACCTGTGTTTTTGTCTTACTACCAAAGCAAACTAATTTTTTTACCAGATATATCTTTTACAGAATTTAAATACATAAAGTTCAGTTTTCCTAGTGAACAGCCTATAAGAAAAACATTCTGACAAATATTTATTGCATAATAATCTTTATTCCCTCAAATATTCTTTATTCCTTTGCTTTTTACAAACTTTAGAAATTTAGAATGTGTTTCCCTCTTGGCATTCTTAATAGGAATATTTCAATATGCTTCATTTCATATTTCATTTATGTTCTGAAAATGTACGTGCCATGGATTATTGAATCAGTATAGTTTTGAATTAATTACAGTATGGCCTAACCCTTTAAAAATTCTGACATGTGGATGTACCCTTAAATGATTTATTTTATTCTGTCATATGATGCCATTCTATGATGCTTTTATAACATTAATAACAGTTTGATCTAAAAAAATGCTCTACTTTTTAAATTACTGTTTTGATAACTAATGAAGAAGTATGAATTATTTCAGGTACTCTCTATATACTTTGATATGGAGTATCAAAGTATAGGAGGCAGTGTATGAGAAGCAAATTATATTCCCAAACTCAGAATTCACACTGACATCCTGAATATATATATTGTACAATACATTTATCTTTTTAGTTGAATAAATGTATAAAGAATTTGTTTTGTATGTTATCCAAAGACCTCCAGACTCTCTTTTGTTAAGAAACTTTAGTTTCATGCTGGAGTCTTGAATTATTTACTATCTTTACTTTAGTACATGTACTTTAATATACAAAGTAATTTTCATATCTAAATTAGTTTGGCAATATCTAGACACTCATGCTTATAAATATTATTCTGATAGTTACAAAGTTAATATAAACTAATATGGGAATATATCTGTATGCTGTAATTGTAGACTTTAAATATTATTAACTTTACCATTTCGTGGGCCATATGTACAGTATATATGTATAATTATTTTAACAGAAATAAGTTTAGAAAATAAAGCAGTTTATTACCACACTTTCTTAAAGGACACATCTTACAAGTTCAAACAATATTAAGAATGTTCTTAAGTCAAGTTGTGCTATTTCCTAACACTAATACATTACAAATAATTTTCCTGAAGATATGAGAATATTCAAAGGTTTGCACAAATAATGCTTGTTTTCCCAGTGAATTATATATCAGAGAATTTTCTGGTGACGTGCATTTTAAACCAACGCATTTCAGTTTTTAGAACACCTTGTACAATTACATTCTAAATTCACTTTATTTTTATAACACTTTGATTTGTGTGTAGCTCTTGAAAATGAAAATGAGCAAAACACATGACATAATCTCAAAGATAGCTTAAGGTTTTTTTTTTCCTTTATAGTATTGGTTTCTCTTTCTTTAAAGCACAGATCTTGCTAATTAAACAATTTGGACAACAAACACAGTCCAGCTATGGGTCAGGTCAAATCCCAGATGCTCTCCATCTGCATATAACCTATCTACCAGATGAGTCCCCATCATTATGTATTTTTTCTAGTGTTAAGCCAATTTGTTACAGTGGTCAAATATTTATGAACCTTAAAATTCTGACTTGGATAAATTCAGTCTTGCTGAATACCATTTGTATAGATTTCAATGTATGTGTGAAACTAAATGAGAGAAAATTTTCAGCATTCCCTTAAAGTCTTGGGGTGTTTGAAGGATCATATTAATAACTAAGCATTCATAGCACAAAGCCTAGTGTTATTACATTATGGAAAATCAGCTAAATTGAATCAGAGCCAAACTTATTATTCTGTTTATAACATTTACTAAAAAGAGGTAAGAATATATTTTATATGTAGAATCAGATGCCTGCATGCGTGGTACAAAGCTGCTCCCAATTTATCTCCCTGTTAAACACAATTGTTTCTTATAGCTTTCTTCCAATCAGTGTGAGTAAGTCTGGAAAGAAAGGGCACATCATGCAAGCTTTAGTCTTTCCATGTTTTAATGGGAAATACAGTTATACTTGTGTTCCCGTAATATGCTTAACATTAATAATTGAAGGTAATTACAGCTGAATTATTTAATATAATACTAATTATATTTGGTAAAAACCCAGTTTATATAAAAGCCCTTAGTGTTAATTCAGATATTTGTACTACTCCAATGCACTATGTGTTAAAAAAAACTATGTGTTAAAACTTACTATTGTATAAAACAATACAACGCATTTAGATTTCTGACATGTTCTATAGTGCCATCAGTAAGAAGCGTCTTTAAAATGAAAGCATCGAAATGAAAGGATGCTTAGGAATTGGGTGAAATTGAAATTTAATCCTGCTGAAACAATATTGTGATCTGCCTCTAGGCAGCTTGATTTTAAATATTCACTATGCAGTATCTGATTACAGAGGTTTTTTTCATGCAAGCCTCTATATTAAGCTACTCAAGGACAGAACCTTTTCTCTAGTACTCTTATACATTGTATTAGCTATTTTTTAGTTAAAGGATAAGCTGAACAAGTCTTAGCAAGTTATTTTTCCCCATCTGTATTTCATTTCATTTCATTTTTTATTAAAGTACGATTTTCCAAGAAGCCTAAATAATTCCCAGAGTGCTAAACTCTGGAAGCTAATTAAAAGTAATCTAAATTAATTTTAGAAGCAATATTAAATTGAAAATAAAGACAAGCATTTTTTTATCTGTGTTATTTTAGGCTGTATATTTATCCCTGTGTACCAGAGACAAAATGTTCAGTAAAATGAATTAAGTAAAGATTTTTCCAGGTTACATTTCACTCCAGGCTAGCACACGGAGACAACCATGCAGAGTTTTTTGGCAACAGCAAGGAAGTATTTGCTAATTACCTTCTTACCTGTCTTTTGAGTTCCAAGTCTCACCTAGTTTTACATGGTAGTTTTCCACCTAAGGTACTAACAAAACCTGACCAATCCAAGAAACTCAGCCGTGTGCTAAAATGAAGGGGAACTCTTCCTATATTTGATCTCTTTAAAAGTTCTGAAGAGGACTTTAGCTTTTAATTTGTGGTGTCTATGGAGATTCTCAATCATTTAGGTCAAGGCATGTCAAACTCATGACGTCACGTGATGTTGCGTGATGTATTATGACTTTTTCCCCCATTGCCGGTAATGGGCTGGGCGCGGTTGCAGTATGATGCATCCGGCCCTCGGGCTGGCAGTTTGATATGCCTGATCTAGGTCATGGTTGTCCCAAAAGGGCTTTTTCCAAAATGCAAATTGACTTTCTTGAAAGAAACAAAGTCCAATTGTCTTTTGGAAAAAGCACTTTTGGGGTGTTTTAATTTGTAGCTTTTCTTTCCTAATCCTAGAGTCTCAGTATTGTAAGTGAATGATTCTTGTGAAGCAATACTTTTTTTTAAGCAACATTTATAAATAAAACATGATGGGAAAATTGCCATATGAACATTTTGCTATGACAAATACATACTATAACTAGTTTTAAGAAAGGAAAAAACAGTTTTTGTTTATCTCAAGGAATATGAAAAATTAATGCTACCGTATTTATTTCCTAGTAACCAGTGGCATATTGTTTGAAATTACTGAAGATCCTATGCAAGACTACCTGTATCCAAGATTACCTGTAGCTCTGGCCTATAAAATGCCAAACATTATTTAAGCATATGTTGAGAAAAGTCTTACTCTGAGTCTCATTTTGCATTTCTTCTGGCGTTAATTTATCTTATTTCTTCTATCATAGGTTTTCGAGCATGTAAGAGTAGTACTGATAATTTTCTCTTTTTCCTTGACCTTTCTATATCATGTGTATAAGAACTTCTATGAGAAAACTGATGATATTCACCTTTGAAGTTGCAAAATTCCCTTCTATTTTGACATCTGCCAAAATTGAGGCATGTGTGTTTCCGAAAAACGTAATTACACTGCTTCAGTGTAACCTTGAGCTATTAGTGAATAAGTTACTGACTGTCTAACTCACAGACATCATTTTTGATGTTGCACATATTTATTTAAAAGCATAGATGTAGTTTTCTACACAAAAGTAATTTACTCATCATTTTCCAGTTTGGTCTATTACACTGCAATTTTCTTATGATCTGCTAGCCAAGCCCTACCCTGCTTAGTGTCATTCCTAAGCAGCTTGGTGCCTCAGCAAAATACCCTTTGTAGTAATTGTATCCTATGCTTTAAATGTGAATATCATGGCTATTCTGAAGTGGTTTGTTGCACCGTATTAAAAATCCCACCAGGACTTTCATCCTTGGGATGCAACCTATCTCATATATTTTTTTTAAAGTGTAAAGGAAGAAAATAAAGATATATGTAGAAAAAAACAAGTAATGTTTTCAGCTACAAAATAAAAATCAAATTTTCTCATTTTTGTTCAGCTTTTTCTAGCTTCATAGTTTAACAAATGTATTATGAAGTGCTTCAATACCTACATTTATTGTATATGTTTCATTGAGTAACTTAGTTACAGTTACTAATTACAGTTACTAAATTTGTCCATACTTAGGTTGGAAGTCGCTTCTTTATATTTTTTTCTTTCCTTTTTTTTCATTGTATACTCTCTTTTCTTTTACTTTTTTTCTGGCACTTTTTCTTTCTTTCTGTTCCTTTTTCTTTTGGTTTAGTTTGTATTAGTTTTTACTATTGTAATCAAAATCCTTAATAAAAATCTATAAAAGAAGCAAATGGACTGACTATAAGAGCTGAAGACCTGAGGGAAAAGGAAAGAGTTAAAGAGCTAAGAAACACTTAATATAAAAAAAAATTATGCTAAAAACATAGGCATAGAACATAGAGAAAAATGAATAGAGTAGATACAAATAGATGTAAACTTACAGTGATAGGAAAACTGTAGAATAAGATGAGAGCCACATTAGTGTAGCGGTTAAGGCATCAGGCTAGAAACCAAGAGACTGTGAGCCTCACTAGCCTCACTTTAAGCTAGATGGCTAGATGACTTTGGACTAGTTGTTAAAATTTAGTTGGGAAACGAAAAGTCAAGATATCAATACTAAGGTTCCAAAATATCTAGCACCTCCGGAGAATTCAGTTTTTAACTCTGCTTCTGCACATTGTTAGCAAATATTAACTTGAGGAGAATGGCTTCTTGGAAGAAGCAAACTAGAGATTTCTTGCCCTTTTATGGAACTGTCTAGGAATATTTGACCTTATGGTGGTCTCTGATACCATTAAATGTGAGAGGTCTTATCCTTGACCCATACGTTATGAGATGCCACAGGATTTGATATTTTCTATGTTCCTGTTTAATGTCTATTGTTGTTGTTGTTGTTGTTAACTGCGAAGTCGTGTCCGACCCATCGCGACTCCATGGACAATGTTCCTACAGGTCTTCCTGTCCTCTACCATCTTCTGGAGTCCATTTAAGTTCACACCTACTGCTTCAGTGACTCCATCCAGCCATCTCATTCTCTGTCGTCCCATTCTTCTATTGCCCTCAATCTTTCCCAGCATTAGGGCCTTCTCCAGTGAGTCCTTCCTTCTCATTAGGTGGCCAAAGTATTTGAGTTTCAACTTCAGGATCTGGCCTTCTAAAGAGCAGTCGGGGTTGATCTCTTCTAGGACTGACCGGTTTGAACGCCTTGCAGTCCAAGGGACTCGCAGGAGTCTTCTCCAGCACCATAGTTCAAAGGCCTCAATTCTTTGGCGCTCAGCCTTTCTTATGGTCCAACTTTCACAGTCATACATTGCAACTGGGAAAACCATGGCCTGGACTATACGCACTTTTGTTGGCAGGGTGATATCTCTGCTTTTTAGTATGCTGTCTAGATTTGCCATAGCTTTCCTCCCCAGGAGCAAGCGTCTTTTAATTTCTTGGCTGCAGTCCCCACCTGAGGTGATCTTGGAGCCCAGAAAAATAAAATCTGTCACTACCTCCATTTCTTCCCCATCTATTTGCCAGGAATTGAGAGGGCCGGATGCCATGATTTTGGTTTTCTTAATGTTGAGTTTCAAGCCAACTTTTGCACTCTCCTTCTTCACCCGCATCAAGAGGCTCTTTAGTTCCTCTTCACTTTCTGCCATTAGAGTGGTATCATCTGCATATCTTAGGTTGTTGATATTTCTCCAGGCAATCTTAATTCCAACTTTTGATTCATCTAGCCCTGCCTTTCTCATGATGTGCTCTGCATATAAGTTAAATAGGCAGGGCGACAGTATACAGCCTTGCCAGACTCCATTCCCAATTTTGAACCAATCAAATCCTGCCTGTACTTCTGGTAGTTCTCGATCCACATACTGCTGGAGTCTAACTTGTAGGATTTTAAGCATAACTTTACTAGCAAGTGAAATGAGTGCAATGGTGCGATAGTTTGAACATTCTTTGGCATTGCCTTTCTTTGGAATTGGAATGTAAACTGACCTTTTCCAATCCTGTGGCCACTGTTGAGTTTTCCAAATTTGCTGGCAAATTGAGTGTAGCACTTTTACTGCATCATCTTTTAAGATTTTGAATAGCTCAGCTGGAATACTGTCACCTCCACTAGCTTTGTTGTTGCTCAGATTTTCTAAGGCCCATTTCACTTCACATTCTAGGATGTCTGGTTCGAGGTCAGTGACCATCTCATTGTGGTTATCTGGGATGTTAAGCTCATTCTTGTATAGTTCTTCTGTGTAGTTTTGCCATCTCTTCTTAATCTCTTCTGCCTCTGTTAGGTCTCTGCCATTTTGGTCCTTTATCATGCCCATCTTTGCATGAAACGTTCCCTTCATATCTCCAATTTTCTTGAAGAGATCTCTGGTTCTCCCTATTCTGTTGTTTTCTTCTATTTCTTTGCACTGTTCATTTAAGAAGGCATTCTTATCTCTTCTAGCTACTCTCTGGAATTCTGCATTCAATTGGGTGTATCTTTCTCTTTCTCCTTTGCCTTTCGCTTCCCTTCTTTCCTCAGCTATTTGCAAAGCTTCCTCAGACAGCCATTTTGCTTTCTTGCATTTCTTTTTCTTTGGGATGGTTTTAGTTGCTACCTCTTGTACAATGTTGCGAACTTCCATCCATAGTTCTTCAGGCACTCTGTCTATCAGATCTAATTCCTTAAATCTATTTGTCACCTCTACTGTATATTCATCAGGAATATGATTTAGTTCATACCTGAGTGGCCTAGTGCTTTTCCCTACTTTTTTCAATTTAAGCCTAAATTTTGCAACGAGAAGCTCATGATCTGAGCCACAGTCAGCTCCTGGTCTTGTTTTTACTGACTGTATAGAGCTTCTCCATCTTTGGCTGCAGAGCACATAGTCAATCTGATTTCTATGTTGACCGTCTGGTGATGTCCATGTGTAGAGCCGTCTCTTGGGTTGTTGGAAAAGAGTGTTTGTTATGACCATCGTATTCTCTTGACAAAATTCTATCAGCCTGTGCCCTGCTTCATTTTGTACTCCAAGGCCAAACTTGCCTGTTATTCCGGTTATCTTTTGGCTTCCTACCTTAGCATTCCAATCCCCCATGATGATAAGGACATCATTTTTTGGTGTTAATTCTATAAGGTGCTGTAGGGCTTCATAGAACCGGTCAATTTCATCCTCTTCAGCACCAGTGATTGGGGCATAGATTTGGACTACTGTGATATTGAATGGTTTGCCTTGGATTCGAATTGAGATCATTCTGTCATTTTGGGGATTGTATCCCAGTATTGCTTTTCCTATTCTTTTATTGACTATGAAGACTACTCCATTTCTTCTGAGGGATTCTTGCCCACAGTAGTATACCTGATGGTCATCTGAGTTAAATTCACCCATTCCTGTCCATTTTAGTTCGCTGATTCCTAAGATGTCGATGTTCAGTCTTGTCGTCTCTTTTTTGACTACGTCTAGCTTGCCTTGATTCATGGATCTTACATTCCAGGTTCCTATGGAGAAAAAATTTAATGTCTATATGAAGCCACTGGGTGAGGTCATCCAATGCTGTATATCACTATTCCTGATGAAATAAGCAAAGTTGTGACATCCTGACTTGGTCCTTGTATGGGGAGCAACAGAGTTCAGTTCAGTGCTGCAAGACTGAGTGGATTTGGATTTGGAATCTGCCAGGATCTGAAAATCTACTATCTTTAGTTTTGGACAAGGTGGCACTGCCCAGAGAGACCTGGTGCATAATCTGGGGGGTCCTTCTGAACTTACAACTCCTGATTGATGAGAAGGTGGCAACTGTGGTTATGAGAGCCTTTGTACAACTTTATACCTAGGGGACCTTATTCTCTGTCACTCATGCCCTGGTCACCTCCCACATGGATTATTGTAATGCAATTTTCATGGGGCTCCTCTTGAAGAGTATACAGAAGCTTCAGTTGCTACAAAATGTGGCAGAATGGGCACTTATTTACGCACTTAGATCAGCACACATTACACCTCTATTCTATAAGCTACATTGGTTGTTTCCAGGTTCAATTCAAGATGCTAGTAATGACCTATGAAGCCATATATATTATGGGACTGGGTTATTTGAGGTACTGCCTCCCCCCAATCACATCTCCCCAACCCACCATATTTAGTAAGAAAGACATGTTATCTGATGGGCTGCAGGAGAAACTTTTCTGTCACAGGGGTCTTTTATTACCCCTGAAATCAGAATGGCTCTAAACTTCTGGAAAGACCTCAAAACATGGATTTGCCACCTAATGTTTGTATGTCTCATAGATTACAGGAGTTTTTAATGGTTATTGTTTTTAAATGTTTTTAATAGTTTTTATTAGGGTTTATGGACATTTTGTTGTATTGTTTTTGTGCTTTTAACTTCATACATCACTCAAGCCACATGTGTGACATGAATTCCTGTATAAATATACCAAATAAATCAGTAAATGTTTAACATTGGAAATCCAAGGGAAAACCCTACATATTTAAAATAACAGTTATGATATTCTTTAAATAAATTACAGGACATTCTTGCAGAGAACTCCCTGACAGCAATGGACTTTTAACTCAGGAATTTTTGTCTTGCCTAGCAAAGATCTTTCCCTGCTGGAAAGTTGTTATAGTATAATAATTTTTTGATCCACAAAGAAGAAATTCTACACTTTTTTACCTTTAGAAGAAAGTCAGTTCTTTTCCCTGTGTAGTGTGCAGTTTGATCTGTAGAGAACGTTTTTACACACATACCATTTTCCATTCAGAGACCTAAGCCTAAGAAGATAGCACAAATGTGCTAATGAAACTAAAAGCAATTAAACATAAAATAACAGATTGCATATAAATAGTATTGTTTATAAAAACATTACATTTGGTATATCTTGTAACTATAAAGTTTTGCTACTTCATTAATTCATTTTGCTGATGAATTAAGTTTCTACCCACTTAACACTGAGTTAAAATGGAATGCCATATCTGTACCTGCAAACATAGATGTTTAAATGTCTTTAAAAGCCTTTACTTAACCGTTCAGCAGTGATGGCATGAGAGAAAGCTATTTTGATGCATAGCACTTGAGACTGATGTTACTTGAAGGGTATTTTACCTGGGCAGCAAAAATCTAGATGACCATTAGGTAGCATGAAAGAGTTTGAATACTGGATTCTGTATCTCTTTGTTGCCATCTACCAGTCAGATAATATCCCTAACTGCCTCCTAATTACCAGTAACATCTATATTCAGAAGAAAGTTTAGTGGTTCAGAACATATATGGATATATAGCACCTTTCAGCAACTTCTTAGACCAAAAACATCTAGATCCATTCTATTTTCCTTTAAGATATGCATTTTTACAAAGCAGAATATTTTCAGTCTGATTTGCTAAATGTTGTAGTATGAATTTTCATTCATTATGTGCCATAATGATATTGTATCAACTTTGAGTGGCCATGTAGATAAATTTCCTCTAGGACAATCTGTTCCTGACTAGATTTTTCAGGTGTTCCAGTGATTCACCTTCACCTCTTTAATTCAGTCGATCCACCTTGCTGCTGATCATCCTTTTCCCTTTCCTTCTCCCTTTCCCAACATTATGGATTTGTCAGGAAAGCTAGATTTTCTTCATAATGTTTCTGTAGTATTATAATTTTAGCCTGGTCCTTTATGCTTCAAGTGAAAACTGTAGGTTGACTTGTTCAATGATGAATTTGTTTGTTTTCTGTACTATCCCTGGTATTCTCAGGAGTCTTATCCAATATCAAGGTTCAAAAGCATAAATGTTCCATCCTGCTTATTCAAAGTCATTAATATAAACAGCAAGAGTTGTATAATTGTTTATAGGTTTTCATATGTTTACCCGGAAGTCATTATTAAAAAGTAAGAGGGGACTGTAACATATTTGTTCACATCACTATTTTGGAAAACAAATACCTGCACCAAACCGTGTACCAAGTTATTGGTACCTTTATTGGAGGTTTGATCAAAGCTCTCAATGGAGTGATGCCTTGTTTTAATCAATGGAGAAAAATGCCTGCCCTTCTTTAATTGGAATTCCTCCTCCTGTTGGAGGCATCATTTAAGGCACTTCTGGGGGGAAAGTATTAGCCAGTGAAATCATCATTGCACAGGGAATGCCCATAGAGTCTGCTTTCTTATCTCCATCAAGGAGCTGAAGTGAATGAAGGGAGCTCACCTCACCATGCAGCAGCACTCGGGTCTCAAACGTGGGCTTGCTAGCCTCCAACCCAGTATCCTAACAGTGCTCTTTCTTTAATTGGAATGATAAAATGTGATGCCACATCAAACTAGATCACAGCCAGTACACACTGAACTATAGGATGTTAGTTTTCTGTGATCATATTTATAGACATTTGCATGGATGAGAACGTCTTGATCTCTTTGAGATACAAAGAAACTACTATGTCTGAATAATGACATATTCCTAGTTAATCAGTAAGATGTCTATAAAATAATAATACAGTAGAACAATCTTTTGTACTTTTAAAATTAACTACTTGGCTCATTTAAAAAAAAGGTCTGTAGAGCACAACTTTTGGATAAATGTTAGTTTATTTAATTTTTCTACATGTATCAGTGTGTTCCTTCTGTGTAATTTCTCATTTTGTTATTAAAAGTACTGGTTGATTTTTTAAAAGATTTGAATATTTACTAAATTGAATTTTATTAACAAGGGCAAGAAATAAATACGTGAAACTGGTAGACCTGGGTAGAGTGTCTCAGGTTTGTTTTCACAATGCAATTTTAGGTTTGAAGGCAGCATGATTAGCTTTACTTTGTCAAAGCATTTGATTCTACCTTGTAGAAGAAGGCTGTCCTCAGCCTTCTCCTCCAACACTTGCAAGGATGGATGGCTTAGGACACAGGTCGGCAATCTGCGGCTCTGGAGCTGCATGCGGCTCTTTGAGCCTTCCCCTGTGGCTCCCAGCTTCCTCTGCCATTTGTAGACAGAGACAGAGACAGAGAGAGGCACTTGCGCTTTCCTGCTTCTCTCTCTGTCTCTCTTTGTGTTTGTTTTTGTGTGTTTGTGTTTTTGTATTTGTGTCTGTGTGTGTAAAAGAGAGTAGACTCACGGTGTTCTCCGACAAGCTGAAAAGCTTTTTGGGTGGGGCTCCTCCCTTTGCTGCATCTCTGCAGGAAGCAGGAAGGGCAGGAGAGAGCTAGCTAGCCCAGCTATATTGACTCAGGAATTCTGGGAGTTGAAGTCCATGAGTCATAAAAGAGCCGAGGTTGCCTACCTCTGAGCTTGTTGGAGAACAGCTTGAAGCCAGCTTGCCAGGTGAGCAGAAGATCGGAGAGAGGGAGAGAGGGGGGAGAGAAAGAGAGAGAGAGGGAGGAAGGGGGGGGGAAGAGAGAAAGAGAGTGGGGGAAGAGGACTGGCAGACCAAGGGCAGAAAGAGAGAGAGGGAGCGGGAGAGAGGGAAAGAGAGAGACACACACACACACACACACACACAGAGAGAGAGAGACCCTTTTGACATCTAAAATGAAGATAACACTGCATATATTCTTTTTTACCTTTATGAGATATATATAAAGTAAAGGTAAAAAAGGATATATGCAGTGTTATCTTGATTTTAGATATCAAAAGAGTTTTGCGGCTCCCAGTGTTTTGTTTTCGGTGGGAAACGGGTCCAAGTGTCTCTTTGTGTGGTTTGGGTTGCCTACCCCTGGCTTAGGGATTTCCCATAGTAAACATGAGGTGCCCGACCTGGAAGACCTTCATTGCTCAACAAAAAGATTTTAGGTTGGGCAGGTTGACACACATTGCAAGGTAGCGCACAGCATTTGAAATATGCATTTGCTGAAGCATGGAAGTATTTGGACTCATGCTCAGACAAAAAGCTGAGCAGAGCTCTGAGGTAGACCATGGTAAAGCAACATGCACATTTCATTTTTCAATTGCTTTGTGAAAAATCTTGCAGTGGGGAGATAGGAATGGAGTGCTTTGTTTGAAAATTTATGAAAGCAAACCATCCCTTTGAAGCTTCATGCATTCCTAGTACCAGCCTATTCAAGTAAATAATTGAGTAGGTGGGAAATGAATAGAATCTGGCAAGGAGAAAATAAATTTACACATAGATATTTATTTCAGCTGTGAATAAAACACACAGAGAGAAAGACACACAAACAACACACAAATGCCTAAGTAAGTAAATAAACAGTTTTATTTTTATGGATTGTAGTGAAACTGAAACTTGACAGAATGAGATGAATAACCTGGAGAGTTTCTATAGATGAATAAAAGTAGTAGTGCAACTGTGTATATAACAGAAGGAAAAATAATAAATTAGGTAAAAATTCGTATGAAATATATAGAAATATGCTTGAAGTGAAAACTATGGAGAAATATAGAGCTGAGGTGGCGCAGCAGTTAGAGTGCAGTACTGCAGGCCACTTTAGCTGACTGTGTTCAGCAGGTCAGCGGTTCAAATCTCACCGGCTCTAGGTTGACTCAGCCTTCCATCCTTCCGGGGTAGGTAAAATGAGGACCCAGATTGTTGGGGGCAATGTAAATAGATATATACATTGCTTAGAGAGTGCTTGTACTTAAAGCGGTATATAAGTCTCATAAATAAATAAATAAATATGATTTAAATAAAATAGCAATCATGTATGTATGATATCAGTTAAAGGACCCCCCTGAAAAAACAATTATACTTTTTGTTTAGTAAGTGATACATTATAGAAGAATTTACATAGCCTCAATTCCAATGGCATACCATTCTAAAGCATAGACCCTACTACCTAAAAAAAAAGTTAACTATTGATGTTAGATGTCTCCATAGTAGGACATGAAAAGATCTAAGAACATGCACAGGTCGTCCTCAACTTATGAATGGCCACTTAATCATTCAAAGTTACAACAAACTTCAAAAAAGCTATATAGGACTGTCCTTAAAATTATGACTGCCCTCACCCCCATGGTCACATGATCACATTTCAGGCATGTGACAACCAGCTCTCTTTACGATTATTTGCAGCATTCCAAGGTCATGTGTTCACAATTTGTGACTTTTTTGCCATTTTCCAGCAAAAACACTCATTGAAAATGTTGGATTCATGTAATGACCATGTGATTTACTTAATGATCATATGATTCACATAATGACTACTGTGACTTGCTTTGTATTGTAGAAATGATTGTAAAATACATAGTGACCCACTTAATGACTGCAATGCCTTGCAACCAAAATTCCAGACTCAATTGTGGTCTTAAGCCAATGACTATTTGTAGAGAAGAAGAAAATACTGCAAATAACCTAGACCTAAGCTGTGTGTGTCATGAGCAGCTTATTTAGGTCCAAACAATAGTGAGTAATCACAATGGGAATAATGTGGAACCTCTGATGTGCTATTCAGGCTTATATTTTGAGTGTGGTGAAGTTTATCATGTTAATGATTGGGAAGTTGTTCTTGGGAATGGTAGTAATAAAATCAGTAATAATACAACAATCTGGTGTGGTTACTTACCCTGAATTCTAAGTTGATAGGGTACAGTGCAAAGAACCAGATTAATTTCAATGGATAAAACAGGTCTACAGCAGTACAAGTAGTCCTTAACTTAGAACCAGAATTGGAACCAGATTCTCAGCTATTCAGCGAAATGGTCATTAAATAAGATGCCATGGGACCGCTTCACTCAACGACTGCAGTCCCCGCACTCCTGCTTGCGGTTGTTAAATGATCACATGGGTTGTTAAGCAGATGGGAGTACAGGATACTTCAGGGAGATGCAGAGGAACTTTGGAGCACATACTAGGAGTGCTACAGTGCGATGCAAAGCCACAGCCACCCATGAAAGCAAATTTAGGTTGCTTCATGGCTTCTCCCAACATGGCAAGAGAGATTTCACTGGCTCTCTATTCTTTGCCTAGCCAATATCCACCATGTAGGTTCACATCATCTCTTCTCAATACCAGCCATGGTTCTATCTAGTAAGGGAAGCCTACTACTACGAGTCCACTATTTCTTCATTTATTTTAAAATAGTCATAGCCAATTGAAGCCAACTCTGGGATAAATCCAAGAAAGTATAAAAAAGTGCAAAAACATGTTGGTGATAAAAAATCAATAATAAACTAATAAATATATCAAAAGTACCATGCAACTAATATAAGAGCTGAATGCCCAATGGGAAAGTGTTATTTGGCTTATTTTTTTAAATACCTGTAGAGTAGGAGATACCATACTCTATGGAGAAACTTTATTACTATTGCTAATCTCAGACCTAAATCTGTTAATTAACCTGGTGTACAAGTTCATTTACATCAGAAATGTAGATTCCTTCCATTTTTTAAAAAAATGCATTGCTATAATTATTCCATAGCGGTAAACTATACCTGGTAGGATACAAATATCCATAATTATTTCAGCATCACCGATTTTTGCCCCAACATATGCTACACATACAGTTATTCTAAAGGATTTTTACAAAGAATATCTGTAGCCCTCTTGATCACTCTGCTGAATGGCAGTCCAGGCTAGCATACTCTGAAAGAGAATAGTATGACAGGTACATGCATGCAGTATCTCCAGCATGACAATTGAGGCATTCTGTTACAGCGTTTGGGCACAAATATATCTTATTATTTTGTGTTAGTTAGTCATATGTTCAACATTGCAAAGATTTGGCAAATACTGGAGCTTTTGGTATCAAAGCAGGTGCATTTGACATACAGAGTACTAATTGATGGCTTTGAAGCCAAACCATTAATTAATTGCTTTCTTTTCCATATAATCAACTCCATTGTCATTTATGTAGCCAGGTCTTATAACAACAAACTAACTAGAAATTATAACATAAAGATTTTTTTTCCACATGCTATAATATATTGAGTTATTTTACACTACTGAGAATCCAACTGTAAGGGAGCCACCAGCATGGAAACCTTCTTAATATGATATATAATGATTTTCAATAGCCAAAGAATATCATCTTTTAATATGCGGGACCCTATTTAATGATTTTTGGGAGGCCAAGAGCCACAGTAGATGGGACAGTGATGTAAAGCTTGTATGCTCTTTTCTGTCATTATGATTGATCCTAGAAAGTTGTTACTGAATCTTGCTTTTAAATCACTTTGAAGAAATATTTTATATACCAGCTTAAATTTATATTATACTTAACATCTAATTGGTGTTCCTGTAAATTAACATGCATGGCACCATATAAGAGATTTGCAAGTGTACTTTTTAGCATGTTAAAACAGCCTTATCCTTGTAGTGCTCTGATACTGTTTATCTTACATTTCTGTTCAGTGTTCCTAAATTATACAGCTTTCAGGTGTCTGGGTATTTAATATGTTAGATATTTAACCCTGCATCACTCTTAATAGTAAACATCATGCATAAAGAGACTTTATTAATTTGTAATTAAATGCATTTTTTATATTTCTATTTGGCATTCCACATAGGACGCACAAATCCACCTGCACATTCACCTTCTCATTTTAAAAACTGGTAACAGCCATTATTCCATCCAATGAGATTGTCAGACACACTAAAGAAATTAGATATTGCATGAATCACAGTTGCCTTGAAAGCTGCTGAGTAGAGTTAGAAAAGGCAGAGGTCTAGCACATCATGATAGCATCTGGCAAATATGCTGATCAGTACAGAACATCTCAGCAAAGAATCCTGCACTCTGTTCCAGCTGAGGCACTGACCCAGCTGCATCCTCCTATTGGACATAATAGGGCTTCTCTGTCTCTGTCTCTCTCCTGTCCTTCTCCCTCCCTCTCCCCCCACCCCAAGTTGTTCTTTGATCACCACTGCAAAGGGAAACTGACAGAACTCCACCTGGTTATTTGGAATTATTATTATTTTTATGTCCTCTGGAACTGTGAAATCAGAGGTAGGTGAATGATGCAGTGCAGGAAGGAAGTTACTGCAGCACTAGCTTTTGCTAAGGCTGTAATTAAATGAACCCGTATACCAGTGGAAGATTATGTTCGTACATTCTATTTCTTTTGCATGCATCGGGCTGGAGCTATAGTTCTTTTCAGTCTTTTTTCTGTTGTATGTGAATTGTGCTCAGAATGGAACTGAAGAAAATGAATCCCCCCCCCCCTTTTTTTTTTCTTAAACAGAAAGCAGAAGGCTGTATTTTTTCGAGAACAGAGTGTTTCTCAGCTAAACAGAGTAAGAGTTTTGGGTTGTTCTATACTGTATCAGTTCCTCTCCCGAAATGCTTATTATAAATATACTGACCACATTGATTCCTTTTGCTTCTGTGCTCAAGTTCTTTGCATTTGACCAATTATGTAGGTTTGCTAATTCTGAAACGCTTTTGGTGAGCTTTTTTCCTTCTTTTTTAACCAATAGTTTAAAAGATGGGGGTTGTTTATCACTTCTGCATCTTTTAAAAATATTGTAATGCAATTGGAATAGCAAGGCTATTGATATGAAAAAAGTGTGATATATAATAATAAAGGTAAAACATGACTGTTTTCAAAATCTCTTAATATTGGTCCATATTTCAGGAGGAGCTTATCTTCTAGTTTGCAATCTTCTGTGAACAAATTCTCTTTATGGCCAAATCTGACTATTTGAGGGTAGGAGAAATTTCTAAAACATTCTGTGATGAATCTTAAATACAGCTTTCAAAATGCATTTAGCTACTGGATGATTACTATATCAAGATGTTTTTATAGGTAAGTGATGAATTACAAACCATAAGTATAGCTGAAAGGTAATAACAATATATTTCAAGTTAAAAAAAACACTGAATGTGCTTGTATTTCTATACTAATAAGATCTAACTATATCATTGGGTATGTTTTAATATTTAAACTGATAGAATTTCCTATTAAAACAAAATATTTAATTTTGATGGTTGCATTCACGCTGATATTTGGTTTAGAAGCCATGTTCCCCCAACTACTATTTTGAATAATATTGCAAAACAAAACAATTTCTTATTAGATGAATGGAAAAAGCATACAGTAATACATAAAAATCACAAGGATAAGAAAGTGACAAGGAGAGAAGCAACCTAGAACTAAGGAGAAACTTCCTGACAGTAAGAACAATTAACCAGTGGAACAACCTGCCTCCAGAAGTGGTGAATGTTCCAACACTGGAAGTTTTTAAGAAGAGACTGGACAGCCATTTGTCTGAAATGGTATAGGGTTTCCTGCCTGAGCAGGGGGTTGGACTAGATGACCTCCAAGGTCCCTTCCAACTTTACTATTATTATTATTATTATTATTATTATTATTATTATTATTATTATTATTTATGGCTGGGATTTATTTTTCACAGCTTTTACATTTTAAAAGTTTTAATTCTACACATAATTACTACAAAGTAGCCGCAGTTGCCATAGTGGGATTTATGTCTGAATAAACATGGATTGAAATATATTGCAAACTTAGAAATGTATTTCAAAAAGTAAGAAAAACTAAATATATTTAGTCAGTGGTTTCAAAATAGATGCATAAAATTCATGAGCCAGTACAAGCTTTATGAGAAATTGTGTAAATAGAATAAAATGTGGCCTATTGTAGATGTGAATAGCTACAACATACCACTTAAAATTCTTGATTTTAGGTAACTGTACATTAAAGCATTTTTCTGTGGGAGATTAGATTTTTCCTACCATTTTAATGTATGTGTTTAAAATATTTCTTCAAATTGCACAAAATTGTTATAATCAATTACTCTTGCAATGAAATATAGTTGTAAGTATACTAAATTTTAAAGATGTGAACATTACATTTATTTTGTAGAAGTTCATATAGATTTTCTGTATGAATGAGATTCATTAATGGAAAATATCTATTGATTGTATTTTGTCCTTTAAGCAGCCTAGATTTAATTTTTTTTCTTTCTGATTTGATTCATTTATATTAATATAAATGATTCATATTAATAAATGGTTAGATCTTATGAATAATTGAATACTTAGCAGCTCAGTGCTCTATCATTGTATGTGGGTTGCCATGTAGTTTATTACACTTGGTAAATTTGTATTCCTAGTAGAAATGCCATTCATAAGCAACAAAATGTGCATAAGCAATATACTCATGTTTAGCCTGGCATCCTTTAATAACAAACTTAGTATTCCATTGCTTCCTATTATAAAGTTCTTCTTTATAATTCATCTTTAGCAGCTGTGAATTGTAGTGGCTTCCAGGGCTGACTTTTAGCACTACACCATCAAATGCTAGGCAGCAACTACTGAAAACTTTTAAGTTCTTTTGCCATTTAGAAATAGAATATTGTGAGTTTTCTTATTCAGTGATTGAACTCTGGCAATCTTTCTAGTCGAGAAATTAATTATATACCTTTATTACTAAGGAATTCTTTTAAAAGATGAAACAATTTAGGTTATCAGAGGCAAATACTATAAATAAATCTCTTTTTTGCAAAGTACGCCGTCAGAATAAGAATCCTGACATACCTAATATAAATTGTAAAAGTACAGTTTGAAAAAGATAACTAAGTTATGCAAGAGTATTCATCCTTTTTCTCTGTAACATTGTGCAGCGAAAACAATGTGCATGCATTGTGTATGCCCAAAAGCACGTCTAGAGAAAAGTTGTTTTTTTTTTCCCTCACAATAAACTTTTCAGAATTTGGAATATTCCATATTTTCATTCTGGTTAAAATTCAGCCATGGTTACCAACACAGAAAACAAAACCTTTAAAGGATTTTATGCATATTATTATGTGTAATTTTTACTTTCATTCTAAAATTATTTAAGTTACTGGTTATTATTTTAGAGATCAAGAAATATTTTTAAAAGATTAGCTATGTAGAATTCTAGTGAAGTTTATTTTAACATTGGAAGAAGATAACCAAAATCATGGCTTGTCACAATCAGTAGAAATTATGTTGACTTCTGTTAGCAGTAAACAGACAAAAGGGGGGGGGGCTAGCAATATATACAGGAATTCTCGACTTAACAACCAAATTAAGAATAGCATCTGTCATTGAGCAAAGCAGTCATTAAGTGAGATGTCATGTCTGTCCGTGTGGCTGCCATGCTCAAGGACTGGAATCATGGCATTTCTGCTTGTGGATATTAAGCAATTGTGGGATCATTAAGTGTGTGAAGTTCCAGATAAGGAGCGTAGGGTGCTTTGGAGGACATCCCACTCAGGAATTGCAAATTCTCCTTGCCAGAATCCAACCAGGATTTTCAGCCCCCGAGTGGACAGACACTTGCAAGCTGCCCCTCCACTGCATCTCCCAGGGCCTCCCCCACTCACCTGAGGGGGCCCTACCCTTTACTGTATCTCACCACACTTTACCACACTGATTCCCACTCTGTGCTAGGATTTCAGTTCCCTCTCTTCCCTATTCCAGTTGAAAGAGCTGCTTGCTGAAATAGTTCAGATCCCTTCTGTGCATCCTTTGGCAGATGTAGGAATGGAGCTGAAATCTTCAGGATTTTAGAGATTGCAAATAGCAATTGCATGATCCCAGGATGCTTTGCAAATCATAAATGCGAACCGGTCAATCATTTGGATGATGGTCACATGACGACAGGGGTGAGGGTGCAACATTTTGAGACAGACATAAGTGATTTATAGACCATAAAACATACTCTCAGAGGCCATCATAATTCTGGATCATTATTAAACAAATGACCATAAACCAAGGACTACTTGTAATATTTTCTGTCAGTTTGAAAACAATGACATCCCTATTAGGCTGTCTGTTTTGCAGGACTTGGGAATAGGCACAGTCACCACAATTTCCTGCTAGATCCCATTTCCTCTTTCTATGTCTAGGGAAGAGTGGAGTCAAATGCAACCACACGGAATAAACTGCATTTCAGTTAAGTTACATTTAGCAAATGAACTTGCAGAGTGTGTTCTATTTTAATCATTCTTTTCCATTTTAAATTCTGATTGCTCTTTTGTACAAAGAGAGTGCTGAATTATTTACTTTCATATACAGTAAGTAATGTTTTAATATATAGAAGCATTACAAATAGCAAGCTTTTATATCTCTACATTTTCTGTCTAATATGCATGCACCTATGGGTTCCAGCTGTATTTTTCTACAGTTTAAGCTTCAAATGACGTAACTTTATACAAACTTCAAGCCAACAGTCAGCAGGAATCAAAAGGGACCCAGTCTGAGAAATGGCCCGTCATGACGCTGTGCCTTTATTATGTTTTTTAGAGAGCATAATAGAGGGTGTTAGTTCAGCTGCAAGCCCCATTCTGCTTTATCTAAGGTTGTTGTAAGAGTCTCTTAGAAAAGAAATAATGCTTTTTTTAGATATTAGTTGCTGTACTCTTTTCTTTTCTTTTCTTTCCTTTCCTTTCCTTTTTTTTTTTGTTTTCTTTTCACTGAATTGCTAAATATTTCTTTAACAGCCCAGAAGAAAAAGAGAGAACATTTTCTAGTAAGCATAAAATCACTGAATATCATGTGTTTATGGAACTAGTGGGGAAGAGCCTAGGGGTCAGCATAGATGGACCTTACTACATCTGTTTTTTACTAGTAGTTTTTTTGGAAAGACTGTGGTCCACTAGACCAGGGCTTTTCAACCTTTTCACCCATTGTACCACTTTTAGGATATGGCAACATCCGAGTACCACCAGTCGCCTAGCAAGGTGTCAAAAACTTGATGACAAAAAAAAGGAAAAAAGTGATAAAATACAGGGAGTCCTCGACTTACAGCAGTTCACTTAGTGACTGTTTGAAGTTACAATGGCACTGAAAAAAGTGCCCCCCAAGCCACAGCCGAGCAAGACAGTGCCTGGCGGCACTCTTCCTCCTGTCCGAGGTTTTCATTGTTGTGAGGATTTCTGTTGAGGATTGGCAGCGGGGGTGGGGTGGGGTGTTTGGTTTTTATACCCCCCCCCCATCTGCCGGGTGGTTGCAGCAGGTTTTGGTCACTTCACATGACCCTGGGACATTGTGACCATCATAAATATGAATCAGTTGCCAAGCATCTGAATGTAAGTCACAAGACCCTGGAGATGCTGCAATATTCTAGCTGATCGGCACTTCTTCTGGGCTCAGCAGAAGCACCAGGATCAGTGCTGCTTTCAGCTGATTAGTGCTTCTTCAGGGATCAACTGGAGCCTGGCATTGATCCTGGTGCTTCCACTGAGCCCTGACAGCCCTGAAGCACCGATCAGCTGGAAAGCGGCACTGATCCTAGTTCTTCCGCTGAGCCCTGACAGCCCTGCAGCTCCAGCCATCTCTCGCTCAGGCTTGTGCGGTGCTGCCACCGGTTCAGCTCATTCCCCTCTCCCGCTACCACTTTTCTAGGATGGTCGCGTACCACCTGCCAGGTGCCAATGTACCACAGGTGGTACCCGTACCACTGGTTGAAAAGCCCTGCACTAGAAAGCCAGAACATTCTATAAGTGAAGTGAAGCAGGAAAGCAAATGCTTGTAAAATCTTTGGCCAATACAATAACATGGACAAACTCCATGAATGTACATTGTCCTTTTCCAGAGCTAGAAACTATTGAACTGAGGTCAGTTAAAGAGGGAGGGGGTGTGGGTAAGGATTGGAAGCAAAGGGATTTAGACCTTGATCACTTAGAGCTTGTCAGAAACATACATGCCCCCCCCCCACACACACACACGAATTTTTGGGCAAGACACAAAAATCACTACATTTGTTCTTTTTTCAGTAGAAATTGTGAAGGGAGGTTGAAGCTTGCTTTATGATACGTCTGCTTTGTTCTTAAACAGAATCAGTGGAACAAAAAGCTTTTTTTTAGTATTTGCAAAGAACATTCAGAATGTATATTCACTGCATGCGTGCAATGAAGGCATTATAAAAATTCCATCTCTACAAAAATTGAATGACCTTGAAGGCAATCATTTTCTCTGATGGTCTCCAAAATATGGAACACTTAGCCCAGAGATATATTTACCCCGCCTCCTTTCTTTCCGTAAAGGCAAAGTTGTAAGTATTGTTGTGTTTATGTATGTCCTTGGTGGTTGATTTTTCATTGCTTTTTTTCTTAAGGTTTACAGTGTACAGTCTGTCTTTTGCATTAGATTTGGTTTTAGTTATATTTATATTAGAGTTACATGAGTTTTGTTTTTACAGTTACATTGTTAATTATCTAAAGTTTTGGGATAGTTGGAGCTGGATGGTATATAAATCATCATGTAAATTTCAAGATTTTAAAAATGAATGAAGGATAACTGTATTTTGCTTTGTATACTGATTTGGGAATTTCTCCTTGCCACTTTCTAAACCAGTGGTTCCCAACCTGTGGGTCAGGACCCCATTTGGGGTCGAACGACCATTTCACGGGGCTCGCCAAACAACGCAGTCCACCATTTTTCCCCCTTTTCCTTAGCTGTGCTACTCCCTTCTATTCTATTGGCTTTTGAAAGCCAATAGAATAGACTCTCTTGAATAGAGTCTAATTCTATTGGCTTTCAAAAGCCAATAGGAATTGTCCAGGCTGTCTCTGCCCTGCTGAGCCCGACAAAAGTCCCATTCTGCAAATGGTGCTGCACCAGTTGAGTAGTCCTCGACTTACGACTGGTTGAGTAGTCCTCGACTTACGACCGGTTGGGGGTCGCGGCATTAAAAAGGTTGAGAACCACTGTTCTAAACAATTTCTTTATACAATATAGGAATGAAGATATTGGATAAAGCTGTGCTACGCTATGCTAAGAGCCACTTTGGTGTAGTGGGTAAGGCAATTTGGCAGATACCATTAATTCTAGTCCTGCCTTAGGCACGAAACCAGCTGGATGGTCTTGGGCCGGTCCTTTTTTCTCAGCCCTAGGCAGGAAGCAGTGGCAAACCACTTCTGAAAAATCTTGCCAAGAAAACTTCAAGGACTTGTCAAAAACAGAAGAAGAAATTTAAAATAATTCTTCATAAAGCATAGTTGATTTTGATACGTATGCCAGTGAAGAAGATGGGCATGGACCAAAACAAGTCCTTCAAGACAAGCTTTTAAGAAGGTGTGGCTGTTTGACACTAATTTGTGCCAATTCACCTGCCAACCCTCCTTTCAATTGCTTTCCACAGACCTATTTTAATGCTGTTTTTTTAAAAGCCATTGAATATCTTTGGACCAGAATTCCCCCTTCCATATGAATTTGTTCACTGCTTTCATCGTCTTTGCAGGCATCCCTGACAAATGGAGTGAACTAGATGGTTCCATGGTAGAGAGTTTCTCAGTTGGAATGCCTCTCCCAAGCGCCTGTTTGGCCTCTATTACTCTTTCTGAGGCAGTTTATAGGTGGCATTCAGTTTAATTCAACTGTACACTAGTGAAGAACAGCAAGTTTTATGTTTACTGTATTATTTATTGACTGATTGCGTGTATTGTTTTTCTTTTTTAAAAAAGTTTTTAAAGACTTTTAATGTTTAATGTAGAGTAACACACTCAATTTTTTAAAAAATATTTGTTGTAAGTTACCTCTTTTGACTATCTATTTATCAAACACGTTTGCTAGCTATTTTATAATACTGTTAGGTTTTTAAAACATACTTTTTATTTTATAATTTATTATTAAGACAGTCCTGTATTAATTTATTAATACAGGTTATAATTTTTATGACCAAAATGGAGCCCACAATTTGTGTTGCTAAACAAAACAGTTAAGTGAATTTTGCCCTATTTTACAACCTTTCTTGCCACAGTTGTTAAGTGAATTATTATTGCAGTTATTAAGTTAGTAACACAGTTGTTATGGGAATCTGGCTTCCGCATTGCACTTTCCTTGTCAGAAGATTGCAAAACGTGATCACATGACCCCGGGACACTGCAACCATCATAAATATGAGTCAGTTGCCAAGCATTTGAATTTTGATTGAGTGATCATGGAGATACGACAATGTTCGTTAAGTGTGAAAAATGGTCATAAGTTACTTTTTCAATGCTGTTGTAACATTGAACAGTCACTAAAGGAACTGATGTAACTTGAGGACTACCGTACATTAAGCTTACCAATCAATCAGAATAGAGTTGGAAGGCACCTTGGAGGTCTTTAAGTCCAGGGCTTTTCAACCAGTGGTACATTGGCACCTGTCAGGTGGTATGCGACCATCCTAGAAAAGTGGTAGCGGGTGAGGGGAATGAGCTGAACCGGTGGCAGCACCGCACAAGCCTGAGTGAGAGATGGCTGAAGCTGAGGGCTGTCAGGGCTCAGCGGAAGCGCCAGGATCAGTGCCATTTTCCAGCTGATTGGTGCTTCAGGGCTTTCAGGGCTCAGTGGAAGCACCAGGATCAGTGCCAGGCTCCAGCTGAGCCCTGAAGAAGCACTAATCAGCTGGAAAGCAGCACTGATCCTGGCACTTCTGCTGAGCCCAGAAGAAGCGCCGATCAGCTGGAAAGCAGCACTGATCCTGGCACTTCTGCTGAGCCCAGAAGAAGCGCCGATCAGCTGGAATGTTGCAGCATCTCCAGGGTCTTATGATTTACATTCAGATGCTTGGCAACTGATTCATATTTATGACGGTCACAGTGTCCCAGGGTCATGTGAAGTGACCAAAACCTGCTGCAACCACCCAGCAGACGGAGGGAATAAAAACCAAACACCCCCATCCCACCCCACCCCCATTGCCAATCCTCAACAGAAATGCTCACAACAATGAAAACCTCGGACAGGAGGAAGAGTGCCGCCAGGCGCTGTCTTGCTTGGCTGTGGCTTGGGGGGCACTTTTTTCAGTGCCATTGTAACTTCGAACAGTCACTAAGTGAACTGCTGTAAGTCGAGGACTCCCTGTATTTTATCACTTTTTTCCTTTTTTTTGTCATCAAGTTTTTGACACCTTGCTAGGCGACTGGTGGTACTCGGATGTTGCCATATCCTAAAAGTGGTACAATGGGTGAAAAGGTTGAAAAGCCCTATACTAATCCACCCCCTTCTCAGGCAAGAATCCCTATATTATTTCAGACAAGTAGTTGTCCAGTCTCTTCTTAAAAACCTTGAGTGATGAAGCACCCACAACATCTGAAGGCAAGCTGTTCTACTGGTTAATTGTCCTCACTGTTAAAAAGTTTTTCCTTAATTCCAGGTTGCTTCTCTCCTTGATTAGTTTCCATCCACTTCTTCTCTTGCCTTCTGGTGCTTTGGAAAATAAATTGACCCCCTCCTCTTTGTGGCAGCCTCTCAAATACTGGAATACTGTTATCATATCCCCCTCTAGGCCTTCTTTTCTCTAGACTGGCCATTCCCAAATCCTTGAATCGTTCTTCATATGTTTTAGTCTCCAGGACTTTAATCATTTTAGTTACTCTACTCTTCTTTTTCCAAAGTCTCAACATCTTTTTTGTAATGTGGTGACCAAAACTGGATGCAATATTCCAGTTGTGGCCTTACTAAGGCTTTATAAAGCAGTACTAATACATCACATGATTTTGATTCTATGCCTCTGTTCAAACAACCAAGTATTGTATTAGTTTTTTTGGCTGCTGCCGCACACTGCTGACTCATGTTTAAGTAATTGTCCACTAGGACAGGGCTTTTCAACCTTTTCACAGATTGCACCACTTTTAAGACATGACAATATTGGAGTACCACCAGTGCTTAGCAAGATGTCAAAAACTTGATCTTAAAAAAGGGGGGGGGGGATTTTGGGTTTTACTGATTAGATTCATTTGTTGTTATAGAAATCACTAGTTTATAATATTATGGAAAAGTAAAAAGTTGAGGTTCAGTGTTAATGCTGGAGCCAATCAGCTGGAGCTCTGCCAGCTCCTGGGGCTTCTGCCGAGCCCAAACAGTCCTGCAGCTGCAGCTGCCTCTCCCTCAGGCTTGGGTTGTTCGGGCTCATTCCCCTTCCCTGCTACACTTGGCTAGCAGTCGCATACCACCTGCCACATGGCAAAGTACCACAGGTGGTACACGTACCACTGGTTGAAAAGTCCTGCACTAGGACTCCAAAGTCCCTCTCACAGTTACTGTTTTTAAGCCAGGTTTTGCCTGATCTGTACTTGTACCTTTTGTTTTTCCTGTCCAGGTGTAAAACCTTGCTTTTCTCCACATTAAATATTATTTTGTTAGATAGGACCCATTGTTCAAGTCTGTCAAGATCTTTTTGGATTCTGAGCTTGTTTTCTGGGGTGTTGGCTATTCCTGCCAACTTGGTGTCATCTGCAAATTTGATGAGATCCCCTTCTGTTCCCTCATCTCAGTCATTTATGAAGAAATTGAATAGTACTGGGCCTAAGACAAAACCTTGTGGTACCCCACTGCTTACTTCCCTCCATGTAGATGTAGTACGGTTTGTCAGCCAGTTATAAATCCATCTAATGGTGATGCTTTCAATCCCACATTTTTCTAGATTACCAAGAAGTAGGTTGTGGTCTACTTTGTCCAATGCCTTGCTGGAAGGCAGAGCAGCTAGGCTGAATGTCCTCACCGCCACCTGTAGCCAGATGTGTTGGGAGTCATGCCTCCAGTTGTGAGAGTCAAGCTTATTTGTGGCCTGTTTTCCATACTCTGTTGCAGGAAATGCAGGGGGGGGGGAAGCCAATCAACCAAGACACATGACTTTTGCAATTGCCAGAATAGCAAAAAAGACAAAAATCAGTGGGGCAAATACTATAGTAAATTATATAGATTGCTATCAGAGAAAGTATAATTCTGCAAATTTTTCAAGCCTTATCAAATTTAGGTAGCTGTATAATTTATTTAATGAATTTGTGTTCTGTCTTTTACGATTCAAAACAACTCCTGCAGGCAGCTTTAAAAAGAAACCATAAACACAATGTATCAAACAACAGAATGTAAAAACTAACTACTAACTTAAAATCATTAAAGACTATAACCAAACCAGCTGAGAAAGAATTTCATGCTTCAAACAGAATGTATTACAGCACAAATTTTATTGATAGATTGCATGGTGATACAATATTGGGCTGGAAAAATGCAGAAAAAATGAGCAAGTTCACACTTTAAATACAGATATGTAGGGCAATGCATTGATTAGTTGTAAACTAGTCAGTATGGTTTGCTATTCAAGACTGTTGACTTTCATTGCAAGGACATGTCCTCCAATAACTGTAAAGATCTAAAATGAGCAAGCAGGGTTAAATGAATAGAGTGCCTCTCTAGTTTGCAATTTAATGGAGCCTTTCAATTGAAGCATTTTCCAATTTCAAAAGCAGAGATTTATTTAAGAGAAAGCTAGTGGACAATTTATAATTTTTCTTAGACATTTCCTAGACATTATTTTTTTTAGACATGTAGTAGGTGATGAAATTACCAGTAAGGAAAAATTCCCAAAATTTTGCTCATGAATTGTTTGCATTAAGTTTGCTTTAAAACCTGACATAAAATAGAATTATCAATAGGCACTGGGTAATCCTAACTCTTGTTAAATGTCTTGAAGTTAACAAGTTCTTGAGTTAATAGTTCTATGCCACTTGAAAGCAGGAACGAGCCTCCTAATCATGTATAATACTTTACATACAGGTAGCCTATACTGACTAATTGACAACTAATCAATGCATTGCCCTACATATCTGTATCTAAAGTGTGAACTTGCTCATCTTTTCTGCTTTTTTCCAGCCCACTATTGTATCACCATGCAATGTATCAATAAAATTAGCATTGTAATACTGTTTGAAGCATGAAATTCTTTCTCAGATGGTTTAGTTATTGTCTTTAATGATTTTAAGTTAGTTACGACCTTAATGGAGACTGCCCACTAGGTAGTCTCAAAGATGCTTGCTTTTTCAACTAGACTTTCTTGTTTTTCTTTGAAGACTTGTCGCTTGTCATCCAAAAAGCATCTTGGATGAGAAGCGAAACATCTTCAAAGAAAAACAAGGAAGTCCAGTTGCCTCTTGAAAAAGCACCTTTCAGACAACCAGGACCTGGATAACTGAGGATCTCCATAGATGCCCATTAGGGTAGAATGTTGGGAATTGAAATGAATTGCATCAAGTAATGACCAGCCATCCTTGCTCTCCCCAGCACATTCATTAAAAAAATGCACAGGTTGTTAAGTAGGATCTCGGGTGGGGAAGATCCTGGGAGGGCTAGTGCAGGCACAAGCCCATGCTTCCCATCCTAGGGTACCTCGCACGCCCCATGCCACACAGCTGACTGTCTTCCAGAGAGAAACAATGGGGAAGGAAAATTCTGGGAACCCTGTGTTTCCTAATTCTGCCCTTGGCCTTCCTTCTGCCAAGGTATGCCCTGTCTTTATGGAGCAAAAAAAAAAAAAAAGACCAGTTCCCTAGCCTTTCAGATCTTTCTGCTTCAATTTGGTTACTGATAACGCTCAATAAAACAGTCATAATGAAAAGAAGCAGATAGATCAGTGGTGGCAAACCTATGGCACGGGTGGCCAGAGGCGGCACTCAGAGCCCTCTCTGTGGGCACTCACGCCATGCCCCGGAGATGGCAACCATCACTCTTCAAACAGCCGCCTGCTAACTCGCTGAGGTCCCACATGGCCAGATGCATCCCAGCACGGCTGGTTTCCCTTCCCCTCATCCCATTCCTCCTGGCCTTGCATGCTCTCCTTTTCCCGGGCATGACCTACTGTATCGTCTCCTCAGCTGTTGGCAAACCATCGAGTTCAGAGGCGGCTTCTCTGAACTGCTGGCAGCGGGCTGCGGAGCCCTAGAGTGCGCCGGTTGAGGGGCCAGCAGGCTGTGGCTGTTGACAGATACCGTTGGCCCCTATGCACTGGCCTCTGTGTGCGGGGGCTGATGGTGTCAGGCAGCAGCCGCCCTGGCCCCTGCATCACCTTGCCCTGCGACAATGGCCTCACCTCCCCTCACTCTGCAGGACTCTTGCCCACTGTCCCACCTATCAGAGACCCCCTGGATCTCTCCCAACCCTATCCGGCCCCCACAGGAGTCCCTGCCCACAAAGAACGTCAAGGTGACCATGCCCACCTTGGCCACACCCACCCATTCTGCCATGACCATCACAGCCATGCCCACCCAGTGGGCCATGCCCACCTGGCACTTGGCAATAAATAAGTGGGTTTTGGGTTGCAGTTTGGGCACTCGCTCTCTAAAAGGTTCGCCATCACTGAGATAGATGATTCAGGAGATTAGTGGGATTTCTCTTACCATTCATGAATTTGCTTTGCTATCTGGCTAGAGAATCAATGTTTTGCTATGCTAATAATAAAGAAAACTCCACCTTGATTGTGTAAGATAATTTAAAGTAGAAAGGGAGTTTTCTCCCATTTTCAAGGATCTGTCATAATACCTGAACCACACTAATGTACTTTCCAAGATTCCTAACAATTTCCTGATCTTGCCTACCTCAAAGGGCTGTCAAAGCCTTTTCTACTTTAGAATACACCTAACAGAATTAAGGCAGAGTTATTGTGAGTTGCTTTCTCAAAATGTTTTTCGCACAACTTAAACTTTCTTTAACAGCTCTTCATCCTTCTGACATTCAATCATGTTAGTGTAATTAGTGTTGAAGCAATGCAATCAGTGTAATTAATGTTTAATCTTGACTGGACAAATGCAAGATCCAACTTCCAGGTAATAATGAAGCTCTCTGGTATCCTTGGCTCAGGTTGTTATACTGCTATATAAACTGCTTCACGGGAATATTTTGAAGGTACAGAGGGACATTCCTTATTAACATCTTGCTGAGATCAATTGTGAAAAAATAGGATTAGGAAAATTACTAATTGTTAAAAAAATCTTTGTGGTTTTCCTTAATTACTTAAAAACTTCACACACAGTTGTCCACTGCTGTCCATTCTCATTAGTTCCTGTAGTTGTTGAGTGTGAAAAAACATATGTACTGTATCTTAATGTATATAATATTTTCTCATTTTTACACCATTTTCCGGCCTATGTCATATTTCATTTTCAAACCAATCTGTACAGTATTTTGCAAGTTTCTTTATCAGTGGGTATTTATGATTTACATCTAAATTTTTCATTTGTCATTCATTTAAAATGTACTGATACCATAGGAGGAGAGTCATGTTACTTTATAGTAATCAAAAATCAAAACAAGTCTTTTAATATCTTTTCTAACAAATTTTATCGAAAGACATAAGCTTTCATCTAATGAAGTAGCTGATGAAGTGAGCTACAACTCATGAAAGCTTGTGCCTTTTCATAACATTTGTGTGTGTGGGGGGGGGGAATTTACTTGTCTCCATCTGAATTTTTGACTAGAATTTGCTGTTTATTTTTGTGCTTTCTTGCCATCTCACTAGTAAATTGCCATATCTATCTAAGTTATTCATTCATTTTCAAAGAGTGGCATCTGATACATGGGTTTTTTTTTACTAGATTGTTCTGTTTCACTGTATTTCAGACTAGATGACCTCCAAGGTCCTTTCCAACTTTATTATTATTATTAGTTCCACTTTCCTCTATCAAGCGTTAAGTATACAAACTAGCAGAGTCATAAAAAGAATGAAGGTAAATATGTTCCTTGTCTGATAGTTTTATTTTTGCTTCCTTTCCACATTAACCTAAATGCTGAGCACTTCCATTTTTAGCTCTCTCCAATGTGAAGAATGACAGCTTACTAAAAAAAAAAAAAAAAAAAACCAGAAGGGAAAAACTGTTAGGGACATATGAAGTGCCAAATTGTTGATACCAGGAAAGCTTTGAGCAGTTTTCTTTTGATTCTCTAGGCAGACAGACTCATGTTTTCTTTGACAGTGTCACATAAAATCGTATTTAGTCTATTCTATTTTTAACATGTTGCTCTTCAGACAAAAAACATTACAGTGATATAAAAAGAGAGAATTAGAGTTAAAATGGTTTTTCAAAACCAATTTTGTTTTCAATGTTGCTTGTACATCTGCATCACTATGAATACTTACAGAAAATTAAGATAAACATTTACTATAAATATTGCATTGATTTGGTATATATTTTTAAAGGCAAACCAAAGTCTTCAGGGTGCATCCAGCTGTTATTTCAGTGTTAAAAGGAGATTTTTCTGTCATTCTAATCTGGAAGTACTTTCTATTACTATCATTGTTATTCCTGCATTTAAAGGCAGCCAAAATGAAGTCATGTGACTCTTACAGAAAGTTATACTGAAAATTATTTTTCAGAGATTACTTTATCTGAAAGCCCTTTGATTTTAGGCAGGCATCTTAGATGTGATTATCTGAGAGCAAGGTCCATCCAGTTCAGTAAGGTTTGCTTCTCTATAGATTTCCACAGAATTACATTGTAATCTAATAATATTTGCTTAATAATAATCGATTTTACAATAGTCATAAGTACAATATAAAATACAGAGTGGGAACAACAGCAGCTGTAAGGCTAAACTCAGTAACAATTTTCCTTGCAACACAATTTCCTTGTGGTGCTACAATTGATTCTTCTTTACAATCTTTTGTGAAGAATTGGGGAGTATTTCAGGGCAGATTTGAGGCACACACAAAAGGTGGAAAGAATTTCTCCGTATGAGAAGTATAGTTACATCTTGTGAGGTGTCATTTTGTACTTCAAATAATGACCAAATACTCTTCTCTGGCACCTACAGAATCATTAGTGGACTATATTGTTACCTAAAATACCCTATTATTATGGTTTGCCTTTAGCTGGCACGGCAAAATATTGTAATGTTTCAATAGTATTACGTAGTCATATACTTATCACAAAACAGTATGTTTTAATATAGCATGTCAATGAAGTTTTAAAGTGGTAACAGAATATATAATCTGTACAATATGCTAGGTTATTCCAATTAATTATTAATAATGATGTGGTATGATTCTCAATCCTGGTAGTAATTCAGGAAGTTTATAAATATAGACAGGGGCGAAACTCCTCAATATTTAAAATATACTTAATGTGATTCAAGAGGTAATATGTAGACATCAAGATTATTAGCCATCAATGACTACACAGAAAATCATTTTGCTTTGCTAATGAAGGTGGTGGATGAGGAAACAGGAGAGTCAAGTTTTAGTTCCTCCTCAGTCACAGAAGCTCACTAGGCGATTTGGAGCCAAATCTCTCAGCCCTTCTGTTTCACAGGTTTGCAAAATAGGAGCAGGATACAAGATGTTTGCCACCTTGAGCTTTTACACAAAAGGTAGAATAAATTCCTCTATGAATTTGTCTAATCCAGAGTCACATAATTAAATGAGATGTAACACATATTTATTCGTTTGTTTAATTTTTATAACTGGACATTGCACCCCAGTGACCCTGGGAGGGGAACAAATCTAAAATAATTAAATAGAAAGATACTAACTTTCAGGTTTTGAGATACTTGATAAACATAGTATAATATGGAGATAGATGTTAATCTGTGACTGAATTTGACATGTTTTAATTGTTCTTTAGCTAGTGCAGTTCACAATTTAAACAAAAGGTGGCAAGATTTTCAAACATACCTAGACCAAGGGTATTTGGTGATTACTTATTAGCCTTACAATTTCTTTCAAAGCATGCAAATCAAACATAGTTATAGAAGAATAGAAGCATGCTATTTCATTTGAATAGGCTATATTTATTTACTGAAATTTCCTTTGAAAAATTGGAGTTTAGTCAGAGACAAAAAGCAAAACTCTTTTTTACATAAAGGCTTGCGAAAGCTAATTTAAGTGATTGTTTAAGCAATATTTCAAATTTTGGATTTCTTTGTGAAGTGTTATGCTGAAAAAATTAATAGAACTTCACTATTCTGTTGTTGCTTAGAATAAAAAAAATGACGTGCTAAGAAAAGAAGAGATGAATGAAAGTATATATGGGAGCAAATGAAAATGTATTGTAAAAGTGGAAAGCCCAGCATAAAGAGAGATGATCCCTGAGTTCCAGTATTACAAGTGAAAAATCTCAAATAATGTGTCTGCAGACATTTACATGTGCACATATGCACACTCTGCCAATTCATATTAAGCAAAAGCTTATACAACCAGATTCCTTCTGATTTTGAGCTAACAGACTAACCTGGCTTTTTCCCTACAAATGTTAGGAGACACCATTAGTTTATCCCAATGTTCCTAGTGAAGCATTTTTTATTTTTGGGAAATATTTCTTGTGATGTGTGCGTATCTGCTGATTAGGAAGACTAACAATTAACAACTCAGTTGTCTGATGGTTATAAAGAAGCACTTTGAAGCAGAGGTGTTCAGCCGTTGCAAAGCATGAGATACCGGTAGGGTAAGGCCTAACTCAGGTAGTGACAGCTCCTACCTTCTGCCTTGATAAAGCCAGACAGCTACAACAAACTGAATCTGGTTTACCCATCTTGTGAAGGGTAAAAAAGAACAGTGAAGGCTCAGAGAACATATTCTCAAAATGCTCTTAGGAAACAAAAGGTACTCCTGCTAGGGCAGTGATGGCGAACCTTTTAGAGACTGAGTGCCCAAACTGCAACCCAAAACCCACTTATGCATCGTCGAGTACCGGGTGGGTGTGGCCAATTGGATGGGCGTGGCTGCAGTGGTAACAACAGACTGGGTGGGACTAAAAAGTTCAATCAATCAATTCCAACTTTGCAAGATCTTTTTTTTTCCTGCGAAAGTTGAAAGTTGAAATTTTTTGCACACGGCAGTGGAGGCCTAAAGCAAAAAGGTTTTATAAAACCCAGCTGAAAGCCTAGGACTGGGGTGACGGCACACATGCCCACAGAGAGGGCTTGAGTGCTGCCTCTGGCACCACTGTGCTAGAGGATAATTTTTACTTTCCAGTTGTTATTTTTGTTCCAGCTGCATCAGTAGGAAACCCTTTTCCTTGCTACCAGCTGTTACCTCCTCCTAAAGAAATTGGAATCCTAGGTAGGAGATGGCATGTCATTACAGCCATTTCTTTGCAAATGTGAAAAGGAAGTTTGTTCAGCAAAACACCGAGGATGTACCATAGATTTAAATCGAATATTATCCTGCTTTGATCTATCACTTGATAAATGGTTGTGATTGAAAAATATATATAACAATACAGTAAAAATATAAGACCACATGTGAAGTTCAAAAGACCAGCAAATTCCGTAAAATTTTATTATTAAAAACAAGAGCAGATTAAGCTTTGGTTAAATATAGTTGGAAATGCTTTTAAAAATAATGTATCATCACAGCTTTGGCTGCCAATGCAACATAGCTCATTGATATAATAAGGTTTTGCTCTTTTATATTTCTTTCAAGATACTATGATCAGATTTTCATAGTATTTGCTAGGTCTATTTTTATCTCAACAGATGACGAGTGCAATGTTGCAAATAAAATTAATGCATTGAAAAGGTAGAACTATCTTATTTATAAATGTCATTGATTTATTTCATTCAGTCTTACATACTGCTTCAGTCACAATCAAGTTTAAGTAATCTACACTACACTACTAACATGTTTCAGTAAACATGTTAACATAACTGCACAACAATAATAGAAGAATAGTAATAATACAATTCAAATCACATTGTGCTAAGAAATAGCATACCAGAGTCATTTAGACTGTGATTTACTACAGGGGGAATAAGTCATATCTAATATTTCTTAGCCTTGGTCAGTTGAAAATGTATGGCCTTCAATTTCCAAAATTCCCCAGCCAATATAGCTGTCTGAGAAATTATAGGAGTTGAAGTTCACATATCTTCAAGTGATCAAGATTGAGAAACACTGGTCATATCAGTTCCCAAAAGGTATTTAAATATCTTTAAATACAGCAAATCAGGTCATTTTGAAGCCATAGCTAGCAATATAATGAGAGGAAATGTACAGTAAGTACAACATCTATTATCAAGAATAACAGCAATTTCACTTAAAGCTATTTCATTACTTTCATTTACTTTAACCTTGCAGGATATAACAAATAGTATTCATACTTCAAAAGTACTACTCTTTTTATAGACTAGCGTCAGGTGTACATCCATCTCAATAAATATAATTATACAATCGTGTATCAGCTATTTTTAAAAAGTATACGACTTAGAAGAATATAAAAAATAGATTTTTCTGGATTGCTGCTAACATGAATATTTTATACTTTTGATTTGCCTATTCTGGGGGGAATTGAACAATAATTCTGTTTCAATAAAAAATAATTTTACTCATCACTCCAAAGATTGTCTTTTTAATTAATATAATATTTGTCAGACTTTTTTAGTTTGGATTTACAGTGGCCATGAAATAATTAGTAAGTTCAGGAAAATCAATTCTAGCACTGACATTAATTAATAGAATGTGATTATGAGCATTATTATATTGACATTTATAAAGAGTTATGTAGAATGGTGTTTTTTCTAGTCAGTCCTTATATTCAAACAAATTATTCTGAATTAAAATAATTCTTTCAAATTATTTGGAAGTGTCTTGGCGACGTTTCGACGAAGTCCCATTCGTCATCTTCAGGCTGGTGTTTTCAGCTTCGTGCTTCGAGCAGCAAGCACGAAGCTGAAAACACCAGCCTGAAGATGACGAATGGGACTTCGTCGAAACGTCGCCAAGACACTTCCAATTTTACGCGGGAGAAAACCCGAACAACCAAAGATCTACATACAAACACCCGCAAAAACCTCAGAAAACATACATACATATATATATTTCTGTTGTTAAGTGAGATATTTGTTAAATGGGTTTTGTCCCCTTTTACAACATTTCTTGCCTCAATTGTTAACTGGATCACTGTGATTGATAGATTAGTAATCTGGTTGTTAAGTGGATCTGGCTTCCCCATTGATTGTGCTTGTCAGAAGGCTGCAAAAGGGAATCTCATTACCTTGGGATACAGCAACCATCATAAATATGAACCAGTTGCCAAGCATCTGAATTGTGATCAGGTGATCATTGGGATGCTGCAAAGGTCATAACTGTGAAAAATGGTCACTTTTTCAGTGCTATTGTATGCTGAATGGTCATTAAATGAACTGTTGTAAGTCAAGAACTACTTGTAGTTGGGGGAAAAAATTCTAGCAGAAAAGTAGATATAATAATAAAATATAAATATGAAATGTATTCTGTTATATTTATATATAAATAAAAAATCATAGCACTAAACCAAATTAAGTGTATACACATGAATGTGCTTCTGTGTTTGATGTTTGTTCAAGTAAGAAATGTAAGTTTTTGTCTTGATACCAAAACTGAGTCATACACTCAGAAATTTTTGTATGATTGATGTAGATGAGTGCCATCAATTTCTGTGCAATCATAAAGACATGCAATTTACATTTCTATTATCTTTATGCTATTTTGCAAAGCATTGATGTAATGTAATTCCAAAGACATATTTAAGCAAAAGCAGTGAGGCAAATAATTTTAAATGCATTTAGTGAAATTCTCATTGCCTTAAAAAGACTTTTAGGAAAATTTATCATACCAAAGTCAGTTTATTTCATGCAATAAGATTGGAATTATTGTGTCCATCCATTCAACAATTCTATTGTTATTAAAACGTATGGTTTTACTTATGCTCAGGAGTTTTTTTATTTAAATATTAACCAAATAGCTATGCTTCTATATTTTTCTATGTTCCAACTTGCCAAATTATCAAACAAATAAAAGAGATTCAAACTTTTCAGCTTTTTCTTACAGGAAAATATTGTATTTGAGCATCTAACTATTTAGGCTGCTCTCCTCTCCATTTTCACTACTTCTATTATATCTCTTTTCAAATATGATAATTAAAAGCATACACAGTGTTCTAGTGGATATGTCATAGATTTGTATTAGGGTCATTACAATATTGACACTTCTATTTCAATCTCTTTTCTAATAATCTCTTGCATTAAGCTTTTCTTCTTCACATACTACTATGTACTATGAAATAAATACCTTTTTTATAGCTTCAGGTAGTTCAGAATATGTAAAGATGAGAGAGTGGGGAAATTGTCCAGTGTGCATCAGTTTACACTTACTTAAACTGAACTCCAGGTTCCTTGGCCTTTCATCCAGTTTAAAAATAATCTACTGCTCTTCAATTTAGATTGCTGTTTTTATTAGAGTCCTTTAAGTGAATCCTGACTGTTAGTGACCATAGATACAAATGGTTTTCTTGGCAACATTTATCGAAGGAAGTATTCTGCCAATACCTTTTTCCTATAGCTGAAAGAGAGTGTCTGATCCAGAATCATCCAGCTGACTTACATGTCTAAGGCAGTTCACAGTTTCCCCACCTCTATTTCAGCACCTTTAGCCATTATGCCAAATTATCTCTTATTTTTATTATCCTGAATAATTTATATCATAAACAAATTTGGCCAACTTGCATCTTATCCCTAAGTTAAGATAATTTACAAATGAGTTAAAAAGCAAGATAATTTGCAAACAAGTTAAAAAGCACCATTCCCAGTATAAATCCTTGACAGAGTCTATTTCTTACTTCCATCCTGTTTTTCTCAAACTTGTTCCAATTCAGCTGAATCCTTCTTGAAATGTGTTCAGTACTGAACAATATATGAGGTCTGATGAATGCAGAATAAAGTGAACAATTATTTCATATGATTGGAAATTACATCTCTGTTGATGCAGCTTAAAACTGCATTAGTCTTTTAGGTAACCATTCTTTTGCTTCTATTGCAAAGCTAGATATGCCAAGCTGTTCATTGATTTAATTTCTTAAATGAAGTACTTTATTTTTGTTTGTATTGTGGTTCATTCTATTATTTTCATGCTGCATCTTTAACCTGTCAAGATTGTATTGAACTGTGTTATTATCTTCACACTCAACATTGCCAGATAACCGTCTATTCCATAGATCCTTTCATTACTTTTGCACCCTTCATTAGTTCTCTAAGATTTTAATCTGACCACTTAAGCTTTTCAGTACATCCCATTTTGCAAATGTACACATAGATAGGTTTGTAGGTCCTTGGTTGTTCGGGTTTTCTCCCGCGTAAAATTGGAAGTGTCTTGGCGACGTTTCGACGAAGTCCCATTCGTCATCTTCAGGCTGGTGTTTTCAGCTTTGTGCTTTGAGCAGCATAGATAGGTTTATGCCTAGTCCTATGTATTCAAAACAATAGCTCTTTTCTTCAGCAACTAACAAATCATTCTAATTCACTGCTGAATTTTTCCACCAATCCACTCTCATCACCTAACATTTTCTCCTGATCACAAGATTTCAGAATGTTGACAAGTTTTCCCCAAACTCATGTCTGGTTCCTTCATTATTATTAATTTAAACATAACGTGGAATTACTATAAACCAGCACATTCTTAATTTCATACAGTTGTTGTTGTTCAGTCACTAAGTCATGTCTGACTTTTCGCGGCCCCATTGATTATAGCACGCTGGCCTTCCTGTCCTCCACTGTCTCTTGAAGATTGCCAGAGTCCATGTTCATTGCATTGAAGACACTACCTAGCCAGAGTGCAATAAATGCAACTTGTAATTACACTTTGTGTTACGTGTCATCTAGATCAACAGTAATCATTAATCTTAGTTAAGAATAATTCAGAACTAAAAAGCTGAACATATTTGAACTGGCAAAATGTCAAAATAGACATTTTTATTTTCTATATAATTTAGGGAATATATTACAGAAAATAATAGAAATGTCACTTAAAAATAATTTACATTACTATACCCTTATTATTCCATAAGTGACATAAAAGGCACTGTTGAGAATAACATTAAGGGTTTTTGATAACCACATAGAAAACATTGCTTCCAGGTTAGGAAGAATTCTAAACAAAGTTACAATAAATTCATCTGATTTTGGCTCTGGGTTAATCTGGCAGAAAGAATTAATCTATTCTTTGTCTTTTTACTTAATTATATTACTTTGAAAGAATGTACTCTTCATTTATTTCCCAAGGGTCATGAATAGAAAAGGTACTATTTCATACTTGTTTGGGAGAACTCAAAATGAGTCCTTGCTCTGTGCACTGATGATGATACCTGAAGATGAAACATCTGTAAGCAAACCAAAACGCTCGGAAAGCCCCAAGGACCCCACAGTTCAACTCCTGACCTATAAATATTCTCTTCTATGGGAACTCAAATATGAACTTAAGAAGAGAGAGCACAGAGAATGTAGTAGCCACAATAACAGTTACGTCTAATGCAATGAGCAGCTGAGCAGCTGAAGATACCCGGCCCCAGTTTCTTTTTAGTGCCAATTCTGTTGATAGAAAGGAAAACAATGATACCAGCAGATCAGTTTGCCTACCCAAAGAGCCCATTACTTGACTGAGTGCTCATTTCTGAATGCAAGGGTAGCTGTCCATGGTTGATTGTATTTTTCCTGAGTTCATTAGAGCTATGGCACATGGAGTGCACAGTAGCCAGGAAGATTTAAGAGCAGATTATTAAATTATTGGTACCTAGTTAAATTTTTATATAGTTGTTGCATTGTGATAAACAGGGGGGGGAAAGATGCACCAATTGTAGCATTAGCTGAATGAACAGAGACAGAATATAGACTGTTTACATTATACAAAATTTCTTCATTTATAACATAGTATTATGGAAATGATCTAGAGGTTTCCATGCAACAAGCAATTTTTGAAAAAAAAAACAGTTTAAAGAAATATGAGAGCTGCCCAAATCAGGAAAATAATTCCATGCACAAGGTCTGCAAGGAAACCTGGGCAGCAACCTTTCATTTAGGATATAACATTTGTGGTGACAGTTGTGATGCAGAATGAGCTAGGCAGCCAGATTAACATGATTAAGATGGACTGATTTTTATTTATTTATTCTTCATTCTTTTTTTAAAAAAAAGTTCTATGAGCTGTAAAGGATGTACCTCAGAATCTCAGTGAATGATTATATGAAGATACCCATCAAAAATAAAATATGTCACTGAGGGTTTGACATAAGTCATTTAATGGCTTTAAACCTAGATGGTGCTTTCCCTTTCCATTCTTTAGCTCAGTCTTTGTCAGGTTGTTTTCAGTTTATCTGAACCAGGATCTTATCCATGGTTTTAATTGAAATTCTTTGCATGAGAATATATTTGTGTACATTGACAGTCTGTGCTGAGGTGTTTGGGATTTTCTAGTGGACAGTTCCAGCCAGTCTTGGATTGCACTGAATTTCATTATATATTTCCAATTAAGATTTAGAGTTGGAATATGAATTGTCTTGGTCACTTGGTGGGATAATTTATGCTTGGAAAAGGCAGTGTGCTCTTTCATTTCCCAGTGATTGTCAGTATCATAATCATAAATTAGTGTTGGTTCCATTTTTACTAATATGGTGGATGACGAAGGAAGGAAGGATTTTTTTCTTAAAAGGACAATTTTCTTTTAGTTTTCTCGGGCACTATATTTTTAACATGATTGGATTGATTTTACTCTGCTAATAATAATCAAATAAATTAGTTAAAAATCTGACTACAAGCTTTGTGTGTTGTGTTAGTGTAAATCTACTAAATCTTTAGTATATTAAACCCTTGAAAACAATGAAATGTGTATGGATTTAACTTTGCCTTAGACCAGTGGTTCTCAACCTGTGGGTCGGGACCCCATTTGGGGTTGAACGACCATTTCACGGGGGTCGCCAAACAACGCAGTCCGCCATTTTTTTCCCCTTTTCCTTAGCTGTGTTACTCCCTTTTATTCTATTGGCTTTTGAAAGCCAATAGAATAGACTCTCTTGAATAGAGTCTAATTCTATTGGCTTTTTTCTTGAATAGAGTCTAATTCTATTGGCTTTCAAAAGCCAATAGGAATTGTCCAGGCTGTCTCTGCCCTGCTGAGCCCGCCAAAAGTCCCATTCTGCAAATGGTGCTGCACCAGTTGAGTAGTCCTCGACTTACGACCGGTTGAGTAGTCCTTGACTTACGACCGGTTGGGGGTCGCGGCATTAAAAAGGTTGAGAACCACTGCCTTAGACTGTATCAAATACAGTAATTTTCATGGACTAGCAAATCTAAATGCATATATTTTTCTTAGCCTTATCGATTGTGGCATCCTTAAATCAAACTAGGTACAAGTAGCTTATGAGCATTCGTTTAATGACTATACAAAGTTATAAATGGAATTACTTGTGCTGCATATCAAAACATAGAGGGACAAGCTTCAGAAGAATCTAATTTATTCCTAACTGTTTTCCCAACTAGCCAATGACGTTTTTGCGTAAGGGAAGTTTGTATCATGAACAAAAAGCATTTACAGAGCATGGGGATGCTTTACACTTAAAGCACAAAGAGAAATCTATGTTAGATGTCTTGATTTTAAAAAATACAGCAAACATACACATGCAGTCAACACAGCAGTGCTTAGCAAAAGGTAGATAAATCTTTGTGTCTCCATGTTTAATAAAAGTACAAATAAGAATAGAATATTTAATAGACATCTTCTTTCACAAAGCAGCTGTTTGCCTTGCTTCAGAAATATAACAGCTGAGAGATCCAATAGATTGTGGGAACAATTTTAATTGGTTTCCATAGCCGAGGGTAGACTTGAATTTGAGGGCACCCATCCTAATCCAATACTGATGCAACTTAATATATCTGCATGGTTTTGGATTCATGTGTTATAGTTTGAAAATCATGATTTATGTCTTAGTTCAGTGATGAATCAAACTATTTTTTAAAATATATTTTATTGATTTTACAATCACAATCCCTAGTGCAGTGGTTCTCAACCTTTCTAATGCCGCGACCGCATAATACAGTTCCCCATGTTGTGGTGACCCCCAACCACTTATACATCACTGAGTGCCAGGGGCATGGCCAAAGAAAAGGGGGAAAAAATAGCGGACAGCCTTGTTTGGAGACCCCCGTGAAATGGTCGTTCGACCCCAAATGGGGTCCCGACCCACAGGTTGAGAACCACTGCCCTAGTGCCTAGTGAACAGCATGTTGTCTTGGTTCATATATTTTTTAAAAAATCAATAATAATTAACTAACAGTCAATAATGATTAATTTTTATAATTCCATAATTAGTGTATTAATTAGTAGTATATTTCTTTGATCTTCTCTTCTTTGGATAGTATTCTCCTTCGTCAACCTTAAACTAGTATAATTCTTAATAATTCAGTATAATGCATAAATTATTAAATATAGGCATTATATTTAATTTACTTTATAGTATTATAAATTTTATTGCAATATATTTCTTTCCCCCTTAAAAGTTAATTTGCCGCTTCTATCTATGGAAGAGTGGGGATGTAGTCCCCTTCCTTCACTTTCAGAGAATTTCTTCTCTTCCAGGGAATCAATTACAAAATAGAAAAGAGAAGATTGATACTCTCACCAATTCCAAGCACGCTGTTCACCACTGTTCTAGTTCATGCTCTTGGACTTTGGCTGCAAATAGCTTCGGCTAGACACTGGTGTACAGTTAACCTTTCTCTTGTCAGGTTAGAGGGCTTCTTCCAGATCAAACAGATCAACCGCCGTCATTCCGTGATTGTTGGAGCACCCCTCTTTCTTTATCGCCTCTCTGGGGCAACCTTTGACCCATTTAGAGTCCCTTGGCAGGGCAAAACTAGCCATGGGGTGCGGAGCTCCGCAATCCTGTGGCAGTGCACTATAGCACAAAACTGGAAATCTGGCTGATGAATCAAACCATTTGTGATGTATACCTGGACAGTGAACTAAAATGCCTTCTAAGCCACTAAATTATCTTGAGAAGGTGCTTGTCTCAACAAAACATCTGTTATCAATTTGCAGTTTCAACAGCACTTGTAAAAATTAAAAGAGGCTTCTGTAGATGCTTAGTGTAGTGGCAGACCAAAAAGAGCTGACATAGTGTATCCCTGGCCCTTTAGAAGTGAGGGAGCCTAGGGCTTTGTGAAGCAGCTTTCAAAGGATACTTCCACGGAATTTTCACTGACTGGAGTTGGCTTCTAGAAGACCTGCACAGCCCCATTATGTACATAACTCACTTTGACCATGTCAAAATGGTCGGTAATACATGTAGAGAACTATTTTCTATTTTTAAAATTATGATTTCTTTATTCTGAACATAGAATTTAATAGTGCCTTGAATAATTACTTCGAACTTGACAGTATGGTTTTTGTAGTATTATGTAAGCCAAATCATATTTTCAAATCCACGTGCCTGGAACAAATGTGTGAAATAAGGCAGGTTTTTTTTATTTCCAGTCTTTGCACACTAGCTGACTATGGTAAATTTATGTGAGCAATCTTTTATCTATAGTTTTCCCTCCTTTTTTTAAAAGGGTGCCTGAGAACATTTTCTGCCTACAAAATCCAGGCTCTTGTGACCTATTGTCTGGACTACACAATGCATTCTTTATGGGACTGTTCTTGAAGAGCATTTATAAGTTGCAGCTGCTGCAGAATGCAGGTGCACATGTAATAAAGGTGTTGGGTATTCAACACATGTAACTCCACTGCTTCATGAACTGCATTAGTTGTTACGGTGTGGCTGGAAAGTGCAATTCATTGTTAAATCTCTTCAGGGTTTGGAGTCAGCTACCGAAAGATGGTCTTCTCCTAGTTATCTCATCCAATTTGGTCAGGCAATTTGGGCATGCTGCAGGTCCCATCAGCCAAGAAGGTCAACTGGCAGGAACCAGGAGACACGCCTTCTCTGCCATAGGCCCTGCCTTCTGGAATATTCTCCTTACAGATATCAGGATGATCCCAAATCCTGTTGGCCTTTCATAAGGCAATGAGGAGTTGTTTGGGTGCCTGGGCCTTAGGCCTTGGGTCTTGAGTGTGTTAAGGGCCCCATTTCCTTGTTGTATTAACATCCACAGTAATAGCTTGGCTTGGTGCTGTACATATTTATTTTGTACTGTTCAAATTGTTTTAATAGCTTTAATTTTAGTTTTCATGTCTTATGATGTATGGCACCTAGAGTCGCTAGTTGAGATGGGTGGCTGTAAAAATCAAATAAATAAATAAATTTGGGCTATTATTCAAAAAAATTAAAAAGTTAGCCAGAGAAGTGATTTGTTTTTGAGGTTATGAATACATTGTTAAAAGAATAGTCAAAAGAAACAAAAACTTAATGGAACAAACTTATTTTAAGCAATTAAAAATGAGTTAAAATAATATTAAAATGAAAAAATGAAAAGATTGTGTAAAATATATATATTAGTTTCTTTCAAAATAATTTCAAACTATGGAGATTGTTACATAGTATTTTGAATGAGCTTTAGTGAGAACATACAAAGATACAAATAAAGATTGTTTAGAAGACATGTCAATCTGTTTCCTACTGGGATGGGCAAACTTTCAAATGACATGGTAAATTTTGTCATGACTCAGAATCACATCTTTTTGCAACCTAGCATAAGAGTTACTTTTCCAGGATGGTAAACAGGAATCACGATATGTGACATAGTCAGGCAAGACCAATAGTCACTTCAGCATATTTAATAAGACTTAATAAATTATAGTTAGTTATATTATAATGTTAATTATTTAGAGGAAGTAACTGTCTATCAAATTTTTGTGCCTACTTTTGTGGCATGTTTTTTCTCCTCAGGTATCCATTAGCTTCTTATGACATCTTTTGTACTATATTTATGCCAATTCATCATTACCTCAACTGGTATCCCATAAATGACATAACACTATGAAAGAAGGAAAGGAGCAGCTCTTAAAAAATTGAGCAGTTGTATGAAATATAATTGGTATAATAAAATCCAAACAAAATTTTTAAACAGGTGACTTTAATATTACATCTATATTTTTTGAGATGGTGACAACAAAAGGCAAATATGTACCTCTATACTGCATTTGTCACCAGCTTTCTCAACCCTACAGTGGAGTTAGATTTGTGGTTTTTAATCAAACCATTACAACTATGGCTTGGCTTCAATACGTTTCCTGCATATTCTAGCTAGACATGGTAAAATATGGGCTAAGGATCTTACTTTTACCTTAGTTAGATGTATATTTGTTGATGGATCATGACACCTCAACCCAAGAAAACCTATTAATGATTCATCAGTTTGGAGATATATACATGTGGGCTTCTACAGAATTCTATCCTGGAATTAGTATAATATAACATTTTTATGAAACAACTATGCCATATTTTCCTTAACCATGTCTAATTTTAGGCACTATAAAGTTATCAAGAAACTGGCATATATGCATAGGAAAAATAATATGAGAGTCTAGGTCATATGAGGGGGAAAAAACAAAAATAATTATGTATACCATGAAGAAGATAAATCTGACAGATGAAAAAGCAGCCATCTTTAAACACTGAAGCACCTGAAAGTTAAATGTATGCTTAATAAATTTACTTTGTATAAGCAAATGGATTCGAAGTACAAAAAACTATTAATAAATATTAAGATGAAGATTAGAGGCATCAGCATTTCTTTTGGCACTTAAACATTTATACCTATAGGATTGGGGTTTTTTTAAAAAAAAAAACTTTTTTCATGAAAATAAATAAAGCTTGCACCCACCCTCCTGTAACATTTATTCATAGAATGCCTCTGAGCCCCAGAGAAGCCCTGGCTACACAGAGTTTCCAATGGAGATGAAGGAAAGTTTTCAGGGAGTTATCCCAATAATGTATCTTCGGGAAAATTGATATTTTACAATTTGATACGCTTTCAGCATAGGCATTTTGTGACAGTGTTTATGACATAGTCTCAGAATTCCTGATGTGTTTACTGGCTAGGAACAGATGAACAGAGTAAAATTTCTTTCATGGGAGATTTTAAGCATCCCGAAACAATAAACTTTCTGCGTAAGCAGGTGTATGAGCCAAATTAATTTAAAATCCATTCCAAATCATAATTGTAAATTATCTCCCAAGAAACTAATATGGCTTTGGACTGCATCTGATAGCTCTGGAATAGCCTTCTGCCTTCCAGAAATGTTGATTATAATTCCCATATTTCCCAGTCAAAATATGCGTGGGGGAATTCTGGGACTTGCATTCTAGCACTTCTGAAACGTACAGTATCAGATTGCTGAAGGCTGCTCAGAAGCTATACGGATGGGTAAAGAAAAAGCTCCTACATACTTCATTTTTCAAAACCAGATACATTCATCTTATTCATTCATCTCTGCTTAAGTGGATTTAGAACAGCTAAAACCCCAAATCTACTCGAGCAGGACATAGTTAAGGTAGTCAATTTGCAATTAAAAGGTGTTCTGTGGTCTTTTTGTTTTGAGTTTTAATAAACTTTGAAGGACAATTTTGTGCCCAAAGTGCTCTTACGAAACGTAACAATTATATTGGCAAAGAAAAGAGAACTCAAAGAAGAGGAACGGTCTCCTTTTCAAAATAGCTCCAAGCCGTTTCATGCCGATACAAACATTTGTTGCTATCAAAGCGAACCGCCGGCCCGAGGAAACAGCCGCTACTAGGGTCGCCGAAGCTGCTGAATAGCAAAGAAGTTTGCTTTTCTCAGTCTGAATGTCACTATTAATAGTATCGCCTCCACTCTTTCCGTCACGTGAAAAGAAGCAGGGAGAAAAGTATGAGTGGGAGGAGGAGGAGGAGGCGGCTGCCGCTGCTTGTGCATTCTCCTCCTCTTCGCAGTCACATGCCTGCAATGTCCAGAGAGGACAAGGAAAGCTTGCGCTTTTTTTTTTTCTTCACCCCGACAATGCTCTGTTCCTGGGGTGACTACCGCCCCCTTTTTTTGTTTCCCCACTAGCCCCTGCCTTGGCATTTGCTCCGTAAATCAACTATAAGATAGCCCCCCCCCTCAATCTCTGCCATTGGTATTCTCAGCTCGCGCTGTTGGCGGAACGGATGCGTGTGAGAGGCTAACTGAGCGAGGGCACGCGCGTGCACAAGAGCGCGCGCTGTGGCTGGAAAGGGTGGACCTCCGAGTGCTCGTGCCTTTCCGGACCCCCCTCCCCCTCCCTCTCGCTCTGCACTCGCTCTGGAGACTAGCAGGACGTTTCTTGGTGTATCCTCTAGTTACTCTTTCTGCAGTCTCAGGGCAAGGCGAAAGTGGTGGGCGAGCCCGCGGGGGGGGGGAATATGCTATAAATTTTTTGGGGGGGGGCGCCTAACTTCTTTTCTCCAGCCATGTGGTGCTTGCACTGTAATTCAGAGAAGACTCAATCATTGCTGGAGCTGGAGCTTGACAGCTGGTAAGCCATTACCGCCTATTGGAAACAGCGTGGGTTTTCCTAAAGCTAAACAACCAGTCTGGAGGGGAAGGAATTTTTTTCCCTTGTGTTTCAATTGCAAATTTCAGAACAGCTTTGTTTAGTCCTGAACGATGGTTTTGTGTGATTAGTGAGGAGAGAGAGGGAGAGAGAGAGAGACTGAGGCAGTGTGGTTAAGAAAATGATCAGCTGCACATCTAAATACTATTCCGGTGACACAAAGGGTTTCAGTGTTTGGTTTCAATGACTGGTTGTTGTTGTTTTTTTTTTTTTACTGTAACAGTTACAGCATTCTTGGAAGAAATATTTTCTAACAAATATAAGAACTAGCACAAATAATAACGAATAAATGATAACTCTTTATTGGCATCAATCTACCCATAAACAGAAAATGTGTAAGCACATGTAGAATACATAGTGTGGTATTCTTGTCTTTTTAGGCAACATATTGAGACAATGATTTATTCTGAATATTATATATATGTATAATGTTAATCTGTTTTAAATGTTGTATAAAGGTATCTTAAGTATAAGCAAGTATAGTTTTTTCTATATATATAGAAAATATCTCCTGTTAGACACTTTTATATTCAATAGTACACTTGTTTAGTTTCAAAAACAAAACTACGGCATTTGCATCCATCCTTCAGGATTAAGATGTATAGCTTAGTCATCTGAACATGGAGGCAAAAGTTATTTAACTCTACAGCAATACTATTGTTTCAATATAGCAGGGGCTACACTTATCTTTTTAAAATGTGTGTAATTGCAGTTATATGATTGCCTTCTTCAGTTTACCTGAACACAGAACCTTCTTTATTCATTTTTGTTAATTTTTTAAAAAAATATGAGATCCTGAATTTAAATGCGAATCTCTGCATTTCAAAAGCCACAATCCAAAATTAAGTAATTGTTGAAACCAGTTGGATTTACAGCTGCATAAGCACTTAGAATTTAGAATAAGATCTTTAGAAAAAGCTACTCTTTATGGTATTAACCACCTATTTGAAAAAAAGGATATTTAATACTATTGTGTTTATTTGAAGAAAAAAAGCACAGTAGAGAGGATTTGAAGTTCAGAATTGGGCCACTTAGAAGGAGAATTCTGCTGAGCAAATAATGAGAGGATAAAGTGCCTGATGCTTCTGTTAACAAGACTGTATGCTGCACTTTCAGAGAGAAAGCATATTAAGCATACTAGGATTATGTAGTGTTTCGGACTAAGTTCCATAAAGATGATTCAAGAGTGTATCATAACATGAACATAGCACCTGTCTATGGTTTTTCAAAGCAATTTGTATTTTCCAAGATTATATAGCAGTTGCAGAGGACAATTATGTGAGCCCAGAAAAAGAGTGAAAATACTGTAGGTGTTGTGCTCATGCTCTGGCACACTTCGAAGTGGACACTTTTTAGAAACCAAATACAAAGTTCTGAACTGCTCTGTAGATGTTGCTTATTTTGCTGACTTGCATACTTCCTACTTAGCTCTGGAAGTAAGTTATCCAGTGAAACAAAAAGCAATTTTGAGAAAGGATGACTGTTGCTTTCCAGCCAGTGACAGCCTACAGTTACTCGACTTTTCCCTATCTAAGGATTGAATGAATGATGGCTGCCATTCTTCACCCAAGAAGCAGAAGGAGATAATGTCCAAATAATAAATGATATTACTGATCTGTATGGAAGAGGAAATAAAAACAGCTTTGTAAGCTGCTATGTAGAGGATCAACCACACCATTTAGTGACTTATCTGCTTTCTTCCAGGGCAGCATAAGGAGAGATTGCTCTTTGAGCTGAGTTGGCAGCTTTTCATTCCGGATAAGTTGACTTAGGTACTCTTTGATATAGCCCAGTGAAAAGAATAAATGCTTTGATTCCAAATACATTGTGTTAATTCTTCATGCCTAAATTGGTACTGTATGAGACAGTAAAATAATGAAAATTATGGATTAGGTTGCTAACCTAGCATGTATATAATCAATGAATCAGTGAGGGTTCTCAGAGGCTCTGTGAGGACTTCTGGTTCAGCTTGGGGTCTAGAGAAGAACTGGGATTGCTTTTCCTGTACTGCCTTCTGTACTCTACGGTATCATTCCTGCTTGAACTGCTGCATTCCATTTCTAGGCTGCCTTTAAAGATATGAAGTCTATTAATCTGTTGGGCAAGAATGAGTCTCAGGCAACATAGGAGTTTATGTCCTCCATGGATATCATGAACCATGAACTTGCCTGTTGCATTTGGAGATTACACTTTAGAAATAATTTTTATTTGCTACAGGAAAAGATAGAGCATGTAGTCCCTCATTTGTGGGTGATTCGCGACTCAGCATTGTCATTGCTTTTATTTAACATCCACATGAAATGACTACGTAAGATTTTCCCCTGATTTGGGATCAGGTATCATCAGTGTGCTGATGACATTCATTTGTATATCATGACCCTAATTGACCAAGTAATAGTTGTGAGGTCCTATCCTAGTCTTTGAGGCTGTGTAGATCTAGATGGAAAGGAACATATACAGGCTCAATCCTGCCAAGTTGAGTGGCTGGATATTTCAACCTCCAATTCTGGAGACTTCCTATCTTTAATCTTGGATGAAGTTGCACTTCCCCATTCAAGAATGATGTGCAATCTGGAGGTCATTTTGGACTTAACGGCTGCTGTTTGAAGAGTGGATGACAACTGGGACTAGGACAGCCTTCATTCGTCTTGTACAGGGGTGTCAAACTCGCAACGTCACATGCGCGTCGTGACGTATCACGACTTTTTCCCCATTGCCGGCAATCGGGTGGATGCGGTTTTGGCGTGACACATCTGGCCCGTGGGCCGGCAGTTTGATACCCTTGATCTAGTACACCAACTTGTGCCTATTTCTGGATTGAGAGGCCCTTCAGACATGAGACCCTTCACTCATGTCCTAGTTATCTCACAAATGGACTACTGTATTTCACTCTGCATAGGGCTATCTTTCTGTACCATGTGGAAGCTGCAGAACGTTCAGAATGCAGTTATGCAGGTAGTCATAGGCATGCCAGGATATGCCCATGTGACATAGCTGCTTCATGACTGGTTACCAGTTATTTTCAGGTGCAATCACTTGAGAGTCTCCTGGAAAGCCCTTCATTGTCTCGCTGTTGGACAGAGTAAGAGAACTTCAAATCCCTTTGATAAAACAATGTTATCTACTGGTTTCCCAGAAGTTTGCCTTCTCTGATGCAGCTCCTATCCCTGGAACAGAATCCCACCAGGGATTTGTACAGTTCTCACTTTGATGATGTTGAAAAAGTCATTGAAAACATGGCTGTCCGCCCAAGACTTGGGGCAGAATGATGGTTAAACCCTATTGAGTTTCCTTCTGGATATTTATGATCTATTTCTTTGTGGTGTTCTTGCCTTTTAAATACAAGACAGCAAGAGTAAACAGGATTTGTTGTTACTTTATAATTGAACTGAAATGGGCCATCAAAAATGTATGAATTCATCACATGGTTGTATGATTATGTACAGTTTATGGCATGCACTGTATTAATGGGGCAGATGTGGCAAACATAGTATGCATCCCTATTGTATGATTTTCTGAACCCCTTGTATGACTGATGTACAGATTGGATTTTAGTGGTGATGGACAAAAGACAGGTGGAGTTTTGACTAGGAGTTGTGGAGCAGATAGAAACTATAGGAGAGAATAAAAATACCATCTTAGATAGGAAATCAAATACCACCAGAATAGTATCCATCTGCTTGTTCTGGAAACTAGAAATGCAATACATGAAAATTAAAACAAGAAAAAAATTGTGCCCAGTGGACCTAGTTTTGTGTAAGCTTGTGAGAAGTTTGTAAGCATTATAAATGCTTGTCATTGTATATCTAATTAATGTATTCTACATCTTTTAAGAGATAGCACAAAAGCTGTTTTTGATGGCTAAAAGCTCCTGTTATCCTTATTGTAAAATTATGGAGTGAATTATAAAACCCCTTACTCTCAAGGAAAATGTATCGGCCTGTTCAATATATGGCTTGTTGGTATATGATGAAGGGTATTTATTTCAATCAAAGAAAGATTTGTTGAGCATCAGAATCACAATTACAGGAAACTCCCTTCTTGGTAAGGAAGCCAGCAGTGTGGTTTTTTTGCCCCACCCCCCACCCCCAAAATGCAGTAATCCCAGTAGTCCAAATAGGCCAATCAAAGCCTTACATCACTGGCTTTAATATAACAAATAATCCTGGAAGTGTTGAAAAATTGCTTGAACTTGATTATTTTGGAAAGTAACTTCTACTGAGTAGATTAATAGATAAACATGGTAACTACAAATTTCTACGAAAATATGAAAAATATTATAGATTTCATGAGGACAAATGCGACATAGGATTAGTCTAGAAGCCATTACAGTATATTCAGACTTTCCATATTGGAAATGATTCATGACCTTCTCTCACACAAATCAAACTGTAAGAGACATTTTGATAAAAAAAAATGTATGCTTTCTGCAGAAATTTTCAAGAGTTCAGAAATGAGATTAGAAGATAACAATCCCTAATGATTACCATTACTACAGAGAAAGCCATCTCTTTTTTTTTAACAAAGAAGATAGTAGCATTAATGGGGAGGATTAGTGGGTAAGAAAGGCTTTCTACAAATTATCATCAGTACACACTTTCAAATAGGCCTGTTATATATTAAATATTAGATAATGGTGTTTTGCAGGACCTGAATTCCTGAAATAAAACTGATAGTATAGTGCAAACATACTTTCCAAACATATCAGTTTAGCCTACGTATTTATCAGGCAAGGTAGGAGGGACCTTCAGCTGATGATTGGTAGTGATGGGAGTTGGAAGGATTGCAGGCTATGAATTTTGCATGTTGTAAAATCAAACATTATGTTATGACCAGCAAATATGTAGGTTCAAAGCCAATTTGCTTCTGAATTATAAGAAAACATAACAGGAGGCTAAATAAAGGTTGCAATGGCTTCTGTTGTTTGCTGATGTGGATTTCAGAGCATAGTAGATCCTATGTTGGATCCTAAGTATCAGCCAGCATTAACTATCAATAATCTCCAAGCAGTCTGGGTGGGTAGAACATATTTGCATATAATGGAGATTTCAAGAAAGTTGCTGGCAATGCCTGAGTTGAATAGGACCTGCAGTTCTGTTTCAGAGTTCTGTATGTACAGAAATGGGAATTATTAAATATTTTGGGATAGCTTCCCATCTCTGGACTCCATTTAATTTTTATTGCTCCATCTAACAAGCCCATGGAGGCTGAGACAGGCAGGCCTCAGTGGGAATGTTTGAGACATTTAATTGCATATTATATAGGTATGGCATTTAGTTGATGCTTCCAAAGCAAGAATGTAGAGTTGAGCTTGTGGGTTGGTTTCTGAATGTTTTGTTACTAGGCTAGATAACATCTTCAGTGGGGTTTAAGGGATGTCAATGTTCTTCTGTTTGTAAGGGCTTTTTGTGGTCAATAAGTCTTGTGATGGGTCAGGTATGGGTGTGTCAAGTGAGGGTTTTTATAATGGGTCTTATGATGGGTCAGAGGGAGTCTTGTGATAGGTAAGTTATCAGGGTCATTGGCAGGTCCTGGTTGAGGAGGGGCTTGCGTGGGTAGTGCTGTCTTTCATTGGTTGTGTGGTTGATTTGGATTCTGAGGGGTTTATAGGCTAGTTGTAGGTCAATCTGTCTATTGATGGAATTGATGGAATTGCTTGAGGAGCACCAGGCTTCGATGAATTCACAAGCAGGGTGGGTGGTAGCATAGCCAATATTTTTTGTGTTGCTCCAATTGAACTGGTGCTGTCGATGAGGGTAGATTTAAGGATTTGGGATTGTGCTGTTTGACTGCCAGTCTGTGTTTGTGGATCCTGGTTTTTAATTGATATGATGTTTGTCCCACATAGAATTGATTGCAATTGTTGCAGTCAATTTTGTAGATTACATTGTTTCTTTCATCCTTCTGTATCTTGTCTTTGGTTCTGGATAATTCCTGGCAGAGTGTGCTGTGGGTTTGTGGGCTATTGCTATTCCTAGAGGTTGGAGAGTTATGGATGTTATTTGTAGAGTTATCAGGTTATCTAGATTTTACCATCTTTTCTTGGGCAGAGAGCACAGATGTGTTGGCTCTCATTCTCAGAGATAATGATGGTATCTTCCTTTCTCACCCACACTCTGCCACATTGATTTTCTATGAATACCCAAGAAGACATGGAAAATACAGAAGAAGTCTCTGGAATGCCCTGGTGAATTAGTTTGTCTCATATTTCATATGATTGAACCTCTTTAAATTGTCCAATTAGGATTTTTTTTTCTTGAAAGACCTAGCTACATACTGAGCTAATAGCAAGGAGTCGGAAGTATATTCCTGCATCAGGTATTTACCATGTAAAAGGTAACAGAGTTCACAGTGAGAAATGCTGTTTCGACCTCTCTTTAATAATATAATTTACAGCTCTTTTAAGAACAAGCACTTTAATATTATTAGTTACGTTTCATTCCTATTTCTCTCAGCCTTGTTAAATATGATTTTGTTAAAAAAATCATTATCTACTCATATTACATGCCCTTGATATATGAGTTTCTACCTGTTGATCATTGCTACAGGAGTACAATCAATCTATTTGGACATGTAATTGATTGAATATTCTTGCAGTCCATTGTACTATTAGTAACAGTATCCAATGCATAATTTGAAGGCCTTGATCTGCTTTCCCTATTTCTGAGTGCCCAACTTTAACAATCATATGTTATCCCTGGAGAGATCATTGTTTTAACTATTCTGATCCTTGTTATAAAAAAAATACTTTTGTGATCATGTCATAGGTCATTGCTTCTCTCCTTGGAATTATCTCCTCTTTATTCTCCAGTTCACTGTCTTTATTACTTTTTCTTTTTCCTTCTTCATTAAGTCACATAGCTTTGTTCCTTATTTGTTATCATAGGATACTTAATAATTATGTTAGAAGATTTTCCTCACATCCTTAAGTTGGGAAGAAAAGATATCAAGATAAATTGCATTGACCATTCAATTACTGTGCTGTCCTGCTTACTCACATATACACACATAATGGTGGTTTAATGGGTTTATTAATATTCCCCAGGAGTTCCCTTTGCCACAAACCCAGAATTGTCCCAATTAAGTCCAGCCAAAAACAGACCAATGTTAGTCCATAGAGCAATAGCTAATGAGTCTACAAGCAAAATTAATTACAAGAAGGTTCACGAGGCACAATCCATCTGGTCGTGATGCTATCTATCCCACCATCTGGTCGTGATGCTATCTATCCCACATTTTTCTAGTTTACCAAGAAGCAGGTTATGGTCTACTTTGTTGAATGCCTTGCTGAAGACTAAGTATACCATGTGCACAGCATTTCACTGGTCTACTAATTTAGTCACTTTGTCAAAGAATGAAATAAGATTAGTTTGGCATGATCTGTTTTTAACAAACCCGTGCTGGCTACTAGTTATAACTTTGTTTCTAGATGTTTACAGATCTGCTTTTTGATTATTTTAAACCTAATTATTTTAACCTAACTTCACTTCTTTCTAAAACATTCAAATTAATAAGTTTTATTTACATTTTAACAATTTTGGGCTTTCCTTTGTTCATGTATCTAGTGTTTCAATTTTATATATCCCTTGTAAAATAAAGAATCCTTTCTTTATAAGTAGACTACTCTTTCAGTGACTAATCTCATGGTTCCGACAGACAGAGATGAATAAAGCAGAACTCCGAGGCTTGCAAATTCCTAAAGGAACATGTTTATTGGTTACAAAGTATCAGCACATCAAAAGTGAAACCAAGTCTGGAGACACACGTAACAATTCCCCAATACAGAGTTAAAAAATCCCACCCCTAAAACTATGCAAGCAACTACGTTCCCCAATACATCTTCTTAGTGGGCTTTTTACGCAACGCACAGCCTGCAGTCCTGGGAGCAGCTGATGACCTTGGTTTCCACGGGACAAAAGATTATTTTGACTAGCGAAGCACCTGGACAACCCCCCCCCCCGTTCAATGTGGCAACCAAAAATGAGTAGGAAAAATGGCTGCAGCCATGCTCATTTTTAGAGTTGACAACTATTTGAAGTTGCAATGACACTAAATGAGTGATACTTATGATTAGTCCTCAAAGTTTTGGGCATTGCAGGAGTCCCACAATCATATGACAATGATTTAGGCTCTGACTTGCACTTATAAGTGCAAGACATTGGGTATGTCTAGTTTAATGAAGAGAAGGACGAGGGGGGGGACATGAAAGCAGTGTTCCAATATCTCAGGGGCTGCCATAAAGAAGAGGGTGTCAAGCTATTTTCCAAAGTGCCTGAAGGCAGGACAAGAAGCAATGGGTGGAAACTAAGCAAGGAGAGAAGCAACCTGGAACTAAGGAGAAACTTGCTGACAGTTGGAACAATTAACCAGTGGAACAGCCTGCCTCCAGAAACGGTGAATGCTCCAACACTGGAGATTTTTAAGAAGAGACTGGACAGCCATTTGTCCGAAATGGTATAGGGTTTCCTGTCAGAGCAGGGGGTTGGACTAGATGACCTCCAAGGTCCCTTCCAATTTCACTATTATTATTATTATAATGATTGCAGAGTCCTTTGGTCATGTGACTACCATTTGCCACCTTCCCTGCTGGCTTCCCAAAAGCAAAGTCAATGGGGAAACCAGTAGGAAAGACTGCATCTCTTTGGTAAGTCCCCTTTATCTTCCTGTGTGTGACATGCGAGCTTCCTTGTTTTTCGAAAGTTTCTTTGATAGTTCAATTGGCAATCTTAATCTTGCATAAGCTATTTTTGACTTTAAAAATACAAATTTTGTTAATGATCTGTAAAGATCATGTGTGTGACTATGAATTCAGTAGCAGATATGACAAATAATAATGTTATCCTGATTATTTTATTTAGTATTTTAGAATTGGGATTGGATTAGTGATAGATCAATATATGGAAATATTTGAATTCCCAGGAAAAAGGGTCAAATTCATATTCAGAAGTTGAAGATAATATGTGGCTGGTTCAGTCTGCTCTTCATATGAATTTATTGACTAGTATATGAAATCAAATGCAACCAGGGTTTTCTAAACTGTATTTTTTCAACACTCAAGATCTTAAGCAAGCTGGCTTTATTAGTTGATATGTTGTCTTATATTTATGTTACTCTAAAAGATTTTTTCAAGCAATTTTTAAACTAAATAAGGTTTTTGAACAACAGTATATTATAACTGAAGCATAAATTGGACGGAGCTATATTGGTGTTTAAGTCTAACTTTATGCCAAGTTAAGGAATCTGTCTTAAAAGAATAAATCAAAACAAAGTGCAGTAATTCCTGCCATTCCCTTCTCCCCCAACAACAGCTGTGTATATATACTTTACTCTTCTTTCAGGACTATACTCATGGTATTTCATAAGATGAAATGTAATCCACAAAAGCATATGTGGTAATGTATTGGTGAGTCCTTAACATTTATCAAAACTCTTTCATTTTTATAACTTCTTTATTTTACATTTTCTTTTTAATGAAACTATTTGGGGCTCTAAATTCCCTAATAATGAAGTGTTTTTTTTTTTCTTAAAACATTCTTTGCCTTGTTCTCTGATTTCCCCAGCAACCAGGCCTTGGGCTATACTGTATAGCCATCCAAACTCTGCTCACTTTTCCATTTGTGTTTAATAAATGAAATGTAAAAATGGTGCTTGTCTTCTCTTCATCTTTTTTAATCCTAATTGATTATATGCCATAAATAGGGTATCAGCTTTAACAATCACCTACATAGACCTTTTCTAAGTTAGGAACAGAACATTTAGAATTGGCTTTGAAGAGTTACTTAAGTTACTTCTTTATGTTTATAAATGAAGGGTTATTTTCTTATGCCGCCCTATTTGTATAAAATAAACTTGTAAATAATTTGTCTGAGCTAATTATTCCCTTATTATAAGAGCAGCCACTTGTTGAGCTTTGTCCTTTTGTTTAATAGGCAACAGTACAAGTTTGAGTTTATTTTCCATCAGTTTGGTAGGAAGTAACTTACATTTTACATGCATACTTGTCAGGCTTATCCTTTCAACATAAGCAACATTATGCAAAGTGCAAAAAAGTTACAAGAAAAACAAACCGAAGAGATGAAATGTATACCTAAGAAAAACAAAAGGAAATATAGCTAAATCTAGTTTACCCTAACAGTCTTCACTATCTCTCTTAATTTCATTGTATTCTTGCAAGTTCCCTCCATGAATCTTCTTATGCCCCTCTTTTTCAGGGTTTCACCAGTTCTATCTCACCACAACTTTATTTCTTTCTCTTTGTAGAATAGCCCTTTCCTAATCACTTTTCCCTCTTACCACCAAACTTTCACAATGTGCTTCTTTCAGAGCAGCCACTTATTTTTGCATTCAGTCCATGTGCATTCAGTATCTATTGCCCTGTTTTGTATTTCTTAAATATCCCATTCCCATTATATTCAATATATTTTTATATTTCTTCTTCGACCCAATTTCAATTTCCCTATTACAAGGTGGACAAGAAGTAAAGATCTTATCTATAATCATTTTTATTTTTGGTGAATATTGATTCCTCACAAAATTCCACAAACTACATTTCTGTATAAATTTTTATAGAGCTAGTGTACATGCTAGCTACTGTACTGTCAACATTTATATGTCTTAAATATTTTCTAATTTTTTAATCCCACCTTTATTGTTTTTATAAATGACCCAACAAACATGCCTAATACTCCTTCACCCTCTTATTTTCCTTGCAACAAAGCTGTGACTGAGATGAGCTAAGAGAATCCTGTCCTTCTAGGGAATGGGGGGGGGGCTCTTACTCTTTTCTAATTCTTTTTGGGTTCTGCCATTCCCCTGGGGAAGAGGGGGAAGCTTGGAGTGCTGATGTGTATTTCCTTTGCTTTGCCTCTTGCTTTATCCCCTGTGATGTTTCTCTAATGGGGTGAGAATGGAATATACCTCCAACCATCTGCCTTATCTCCAGCTGCAGAAGGACTGGCACAGACACCTAACAGCCTTAGAAGTGGCACCTTATCATTCTGTTCCCACGGCATTTTCACACCTGCAGGTTGGCTTGTTTGAACTGTCCGGATGACCACTTTTGATTACTTGTTTTCCTGCGGGAGACCCTGAGATCGTATCTTCTATTCCTGCTGTTAATATCTCCCAATAAAAGTTCCTTTTGAAATGATGCCATTTCAAGAGTTCTGCTTTCTTGGGAGCACAAATTGAGGCAGATCCTTACAGATTGGCCCAAAGTCATCCAGCCAGCAGAACTAGAACTCCTGGCCTGCACTTTTATAGTTCCCAATCTTTAGTAAACATTCTACCAAAATATAAGTATTCATCTACTTAATCTGATTTTCCACCATTTGTGTATCACTTGTAATTGTTCACTGTATATTCCCTAAAAAAAAACCAGCTGTCTCAATTTTTGCTATATTAAGTTTCACATTCATGTATCATATCAAAATATTTCAAAAATTCACTTGACTGTCTGAGCTAAGTAAAGATGGGTAATCTCAGTCTTAGAAAAATACATGGAAGTTGTGTTAAAATGCATCCAAAAGTGTAATCGTAATAGATAACGTGAATTGTACAGTTAAGTTGAATCACAAGGGCAAAACATATGCAAAGGAATATCTCAAGACAAAACTGCCATAGTCTGTGCAATCTTCAATTTAAATAAATTACACTAGAGATGTTTCTGGAAGGCCTTAGTATTTATATTGTCCCAGAACATCTGTTATTGCTCAAGATTTGACATCTCTTTCCGTAAAAGTTAAGTACCCTTAATTTTGATCAGATTCACATAAGGAAATATTTATGTGTTTCATGTATAGTGTTGAAAATAATTTGTTTACAAACCTGAACTACTGGCAATCTACTGAAGAATAATTATAGCATATTTACAACATATTCTTTCAATATTATTGAAGTCCACAAAATAATTTTGTTTAATACAGAAATCATTATTATATGCTACTGTTACTGTGCTATCATACCATGTTGGGGAGGAGGGTAGAGAAGATCACGATTGTGAAATAGCATATTAGTTTCCGAGGAATTGCAGCAATAGCTTCTAACAAAAGAGCAATCAGCATATTTAATTTTAGATTTTCCCAGGAGAATTTTTTTTGTGCAGACATCTGTCTTTATGCCTACAATATGGAATGAAATCTTTTTCACAATGAAACACTTACTACAACACTTACTTCTTAAGGGACTACCTGATAAATCACTGGTGCTGGAATCTAATTAAACTATCTTTCCTGAATTACTCTGGCATACACTAGTTTGGTCCAGATGCTGAATACAGAGACACAGAATGGGATTATAACCATGATTTTCTGGTTTTGTTTCTCAGTAGCTTGCACTGAATTTTGTGTCATAAAGTAAGTTATGGTTTTGATTTAAGTGCTAGGACTATCAAGCATCAATATTAGGAATATGAATATATGTCTCCGCAGTCCTACTTCAAATCCTTAATTCCTATGCCAGGGTTTCCCAAAATGTAAGAGAAACTCTGAGTCCAAGAGCAGCATGAATAACTTTTTAATTATATTGCTACAATAAATCCACCTTTCCTGAGGTTTCATTTTATTGTTTTCACTGTTCATTTGTGTTTGTTTCGATATTTGGATTTTTAGGGGAGCTATGATAACAAAAAGTTTAGGAACCCATGCCCTATGCCTTATATATTACTGGCAGTGATATTTGAAAATTCTAGATATCTTTTATGCCTCTACTGCCCAGAATCTCTTTGGATAATGAGGTGTGTGGCATATAAATTTAATAAAAAAAAATAAACGTGAAAGATAAAGACTAGAGCAAGCTGTTGTTTCTAAAATATATTTTGAAAAATCTTTGCTTTGCTGACTCTGAGATGTGTTCCAAGGTGGAATGCTACTCATCAAATTGTTCATTTGAATAGTTTAAGAAGCCCTGGACAATAAATTGAACAATTAACTTTATGTGATTTTATACAGGTTTAGAAAAAGGTTTAATTTAAAAAAAACATACAAGACCATGGGATTAACTTTTCAAAATTGGCATGCTTTGGGTCCAGTAAGCTAAAGAATTCCATTTGGTAGATCTTTCCTGCTGTGCAATCCACCCTATGGAACATGATTCCTTTGGAGATCAGAATGGTCCCTGCCCTACTGGCTTTTCATAAGTTGTGGCTGCATGCCTCGGTCTGGGTCAGAGATGCTGAGTGTATGCAAGAACCTGTTTCTTGATTATTTTAGTGATTATGGTATGTGATTTATTCTCCCCTGATAACATATATATTCATTTTTGTATTGTTGTAATTGTTTTTATTTTATTTCTCAATACAAATTGAATGAATGAATGAATGAATGAATGAAATATATTTTGAAGTGTGTCACAGTAAATTACTGTATGTGTAGCCCATAGTGCAGAGGTCCCCAACCCCGGGCTGCAGCATTCCAGAAATCAAGCTGCGCGAAGCCCCTCTATGGGATGCAGGCAGCTTCCTCCGGTGTGTGTAAAAACTTCTCCCCGCAGAACCAATCCCTGGTGCCTAAAAGGTTGGGAGCCTCTGCCATAGTGCTTTGGAGCTGCAAATCTATATTGCAAGCATTGTACAGCAGAATGTTGGTGAAGATTTTTATTATGCAATGTAGCTTTAGAGTTTATTATTTCTAGAGGTTTCTGGTTTGTACTTAAAATGATTTTGTTCAGCCTATAAATATAAATATTATTTGAAAAGGGAGTACAATTTGGTCAAAATTGTTCCCAACTGCGCTATCTCTTATGAGCAGTTTTTTTTCAAATAGCAATGGAGAAAATACTGCTAGATTGAATCAAGTAGCAGATTTTATCAGCTTGATTTGATTTATATCTTAATTACATTGTTTAACATTACCTTAACACACAAAGCTTTGCATGAAATTTAATCAATGCTTGAAGACTTTTCTGAAGGTCAGTAAATGACTCCAGTGTTAAAATATGAAGAGGCTTCTACAAAGCAGGAAGTTTATTATTTGCCTCCCAAAGTGTCTAAATTGAATATTTTAAGATTGAGGATAATATCCAAAGTTGCCTCTTATTCTAGAGGGCTCAGCAGAGCAGGGGAGCACATAAGTAATGAAGTGAAAATAATGTTGGCTTGGAAGAGGGAAAAGATTCTTCTACTGAAGCAAGTGCTATCCCAGGGGTGCATGCAGCTAATTGCGTTCTAGCATCCAAAGAAACCATTTTTCTCCCTTTGTTTAGAGAAATATACTGTATGCATATATATACACGGGACAGAAAAACAGGGCACAAACATTCCCTCACCCCATTCTCTCTCTCCCACATATAAACTTAGGAAACTCTTCCATCATATACAGATATTTTCAGTACATGTTCAATACATTTCTTGGTCCTATTGCTGAAAAAAAAATCTGAGGCTAAACAACTACAAAGACATTATTCTTTCTGTTTATTTTAAAGCCAGTTGCAGCAGTGAAGCCAGAAAGATAGTGGGTGTCTTAAGCTTAAACCACAATTGTTTTTTATAGTAGCAACAAGAATGGAGACTAGACTTATCTTGACTGTCTTTGCAGATCTTTGCAGTTCTTCCCAGGTGCCCTTTCATTACTTTTATGCAAAGTAAGTAAGTGTGAAGTTGACAAGAATAATCTTTTTTTCCCATCCTCTTTGACTGGAGACCAACTGGCTTCAAAGTACTAGGCTGCTGCTTAGATACATTGCAAACTGACATTTTGTGCAGGAGACAGGAGAAAAATGGTTGCTTGTGATGAGGTAACCGCATCCTACTGATGAGAAAAGCAAATGACTACCAAGCAGCAATTCAAAGTGTTGCCAGAGAAAATAGTCATACCAAGTGGCAACACTTGGCCAACTTTTTTCTGGGTTTGGAAGTGAGCAGGGTTCTTTTCCAATAAATCCGTTCTGTTATGAATGCTATGGTATTCCAAAACTGTTTTCAAATGGACCTCAAATTTTGTATGAATGAACCTAATATTGCAAGATGTTTTATACAGAACTTGTGTTGTATACAGAACTTGAGAATACATTGTTTTCCGTTGTAGAAGCTAGAGGTAGAAAACAGATTTCTATCTTGTGAAAATATAAATAAGTTCTGGAAGACAAAAAATTACATTTACAAATAATTTGAACGTTTTTGCTTTTAAATATTGCTAAATATTATTAAATAGTTTTAACCCATGAATATTCTGTTTCCTATGTACTTGTTGTTGTTAACTGCGAAGTCGTGTCCGACCCATCGCGACCCCATGGACAACATTCCTCCAGGTCTTCCTGTCCTCTACCATCTTCTGGAGTCCATTTAAATTCACACCTACTGCTTCAGTGACTCCATCCAGCCATCTCATTCTCTGTCGTCCCCTTCTTCTACTGCCCTCAATCTTTCCCAGCATTAGGCTCTTCTCCAGTGACTCCTTCCTTCTCAGTAGGTGGCCAAAGTACTTGAGTTTCAACTTCAGGATCTGGCCTTCTAAAGAGCAGTCGGGGTTGATCTCTTCTAGGACGGACCGGTTTGAACGCCTTGCAGTCCAAGGGACTCGCAGGAGTCTTCTCCAGCACCATAGTTCAAAGGCCTCAATTCTTTTGCGCTCAGCCTTTCTTATGGTCCACCTTTCACAGCCATACATTGCAACTGGGAAAACCATGGCCTGGACTATACGCACTTTTGTTGGCAGGGTGATGTCTCTGCTTTTAGTATGCTGTCTAGATTTGCCATAGCTTTCCTCCCCAGGAGCAAGCGTCTTTTAATTTCTTGGCTGCAGTCCCCATCTGAGGTGATCTTGGAGCCCAGAAAAATAAAATCTGTCACTACCTCCATTTCTTCCCCATCTACTTGCCAGGAATTGAGAGGGCCGGATGCCATGATTTTGGTTTTCTTAATGTTGAGTTTCAAGCCAACTTTTGCTATGTACTAGCACAGTAATAACCCCAGCTTCCTTGCTAGAGTTCATTTTCTGATGTGGTAAAGAAGAGAGAAAAGAAATCTTAGGAAAAGTCTAGGATATATAAGGCAACATAGTGACCTTATTGTTGAAACATGGTAAACATCAAAACTGTATGTATCTCTTTGGAAAGAAACACCAACAAATTCTGTGTGAATACTTTCAAGAAAATGAGTAGAGACATAGTGTTGGAGATACAGTTTAAAAAGAATGAAGATCAGGATGTCCTTGGTTTTATGTCCCTTACCATTGAGGATCACCCTATCAGTTCACTTTTCATCAGCATCAGTGTTCAAAGTCATTGGAGCTACTGAATCCCTCCATGATGTTAAAAATAATTGAGCATCTCTGGAATTTATTTTTCTTTTAAATTGTTTAAGTGTTTAGTTTGAAAAGGCCCATTAAACAACAGTAGGATTTCATGGGTTGAAAACAGAGTTTTAAATTAATTAAGCTTGCTAATTCACCTGGAATCTTAATGTAATGCTAACAACATTCTTTTTAGATTAATATTATTAATACTTAAGAATTGTAGCATCTAAAAAGTGGAAAAAAATTACAGGAAGAGGGTGTTTGGAGCGGAATGTTTAGACTATCACTGCGAGGCATACTATCTTGTGCCCCTTATAGTTCAATTAACCATTTACTTTTATCCTTGGTACTTTCTGTTGAGTGGTTGTTGCCTGAAGCATATATTTATTTGTTTTTCTATTTATTTAGATATTGTCCACGTCATTCTCAGAGATGTTCATATGAAATCTATGCATGTAACTGAAAAGTGATTTGCAATCCACATATGGGCATTCTGCCCTGGAATCCTTGTCTTTGATCTTAGAAAGCAATTCCTGTGCAACTAGTTTGCACAACTGTATAGACCTCTGATTATAAATTAGCATAAACCTTTCTGACAACTTTTGATTTTCTTACCATTTCATCTCCTTGAAATGCTGCATTTTGTTGAGATCTAGCTTTAAACCATTTTATTTCAGAAAAAAATAGCTGATATGCAGCTCTATTGTGTTGTGGCTTTGAAGATTTCCTTTCTTTGGTTTTGGCACAGTTAGACTTTTGAATTTCTAAGAAAAACAGGCTTTCTTTTTGCTGACAAGTGTTTTTGGTAAAACACAGTAAACACATGTAGTTATCCTATGAACTCTGAACGACATACCCACAAAGGGAATAGTTAATGGATAAAATTGCTGATTTAAAGCAATATTTTGTTTAAATATTTTCACTGTTTATTTAAATCTTACCAAACAATCAAATTTTCCTCAAATTTGTTCAAGATAGTTAAGAAGAATAACCCCTGAATAGCCATCCAAAATAATTTTTGCAGAAATTTCTTTAACAGTCTCATGACAACTTACAATAGTGATTGCAGTGTTACTTGTTTATGCTAAGATGTTTGTTTTATACCCAATAAGCTATATTCTAGATAATGCTGAATAAGATAATAAGAAATTATCTGTATCTGAACTAATTTCCTCAGTTGTTGATCAGAATATTATGTGGTTTATTATTTCATTTATGTTACTGTGCCCTCAGTAAATCATGGTGAATGTATGTATCCAAATCAGCACAATAAGCACAGATCATTTCCAGTTTTTTTAAATAGAATCCCAGCACTGAAAACAGACCCAAGCCTCATAATATATTCCAAGAGAATATTTGTTTAAATTATGTCATGAAGTATCATATAAAAATAAAGAAAAGAAAACATTTGAAAGTACATACCATTTACTATTAAGTTTTTCACTGATCATTTTTCAGGAAGTCCTTCATGAGATCTCCTTTATGAATTTTTCCTTCAATGAATTATCTTCCTTTGTAATCTTGCTTGCTATAGGATTTGGTCCCCAAAATAGCACCATCAGCATTTTATCAAATCTTTGACAACTAGGTCATTGTCGTTTATAAAGCTAAGTACACTGTGTAAAGAGTTCAATTCCCATTAATAAAGTTAAAACCACATTAGGTCTAATACTAACAATAATAGCTATGTGTATCTAAATGAGTTCCAGTAAAGATAAAACCTTAAACTGCCTCCTGGCTGATAGTTTTTTTATACTTTCCCCCAAAAATCAGCTTACAGTCTTCTAAATACAGTAACAGCTACATGTTCTGTTTCTTCAAATGTGTTTCATTGCTGATCATTGAAATGTTATTATTTTTCATGATATGTAATAAGAAACAGGTCTTGAATCTGTTTCAGAAAGTAAAATTTAGAAACAATAGGGTATTTTGAAGAGAAAGAATAACTGCTCTGAATCTTCTGGAATGTTCTATAAAGTTTATATATTCTGTGGCGTCTATAATGTTAAAGTAAAACTTAGCTTTAGCACTGTAATACTTCTGCATTATCAATGCAGGCAGATATATGCCAGAACAAATGTTTAGTATGTGCTTAACTAAATATTGACAGTATTTGACTGGAACACCTTTAATACAAATAGGCAGAGTTTTACTATTTGGTTTATGTTCTCTTAGTTATTATTGTTGTGCAGTGCATGCAGGTTAATTCAGAGAAGAAACAAGCCCAATAGATATTTATGAAATCTTGTGTTGGTTAAAATAATTGATGGACAGCCGGCTTCCTTTGAGAAAGCTACAGGCCAGCCAGTATGAAATTAGTTCTCCCTCTTGTGGTGCACGGGTGCAACAAACAAACTAGTGATGGTTGGCTGCCAGAACTTCTGTGTGTACAACATTGCAGCCTCCCTTGCCTTCTATGCCACACACTAAATTATTATTGATGATGATGATGATAATTAATGATGATGATGATGCCAGATATCGCAGTTGTAGAGAACCGAAGCATACAGCTGATTGATATCATTGTACCAGGAGATGCCAGAGTCGAAGAAAAAGAACTGGAAAAAATTACAAAGTATTGCGATCAGGCCATCGATACTGCGCGATTATGGATGAAATGTGTAACAGTGATACCCATTGTCATCGGGGCACTGAGAACTATGTCCAAAAACTTTGCAAAATATTTCAAGAAACCAGCTTTCTGCAATAACTTCAGCAATGCTACAAAAAATTGCGCTACTCAGAACATCTTACATTCTAAGGAGGTACCTGGTTGTACCTAGGATGCTGGCAGCAACCCATGTCAACCAACAGCGCCAGTCAATTTGAATGTTCAGCTGACTGAGGTTTACTGCAATTGAACTGATGGCAAATCTGTCAATGCCAATGCTGTTCAAGTGGTGCTCCAGTTGTTTTGAGATTGCACCTAAGGTGCCTATTACTTTTTCATTTTCTATGATTTGCTCTATTTTATGGTCCCACCAGTTTTTGCTTGCAGGCAAATGATATTTCTTGCAGACCTTCCAATGCACTATTGTTGTTACTTTGTCATGCCGCTCCTTGTAGTCAGTCTGTTGTTGTTGTTGGTAGTAGTAGTAGTAGTAGTTTTCCCGAAAATAAACCCCACCCCCCCAAAAAGACCTATCCTGATTTGTGGGGGCGGGCCTAATATAAGCCCTACTCCCAAAAAGCCCTAATTAGGACACTGCCCACTCCATCCCACCTGGTTGCTGCAATGGGATAGGAGACCGCGCAGCACATTGCACCACTGCCGCCACAATGAGTGAGGCAGGTGGGGGAGGAGTGGAGCTGTCCCACACATGCAGCACCCCTCCCAGCCAGGCCATTCCTTGCTCCCTTTCACTCCCTTCCTGAGCCAGACTGCCATACTATTATATGGAGGATAGGCGGGGTAGGCCTGGTCGCCCTCCGTCATTTTGGAGCCAGGGAAGAGTGATGGAGAAAGGATCCACTGCCACTGTGTGCCACTGGAGGGGCTTTCTTCATGCTCCACCCCACAGATCACCTGTCCAGCGGCAGCTACCTGCTGCCGCCTCCTCTGCCAACTCTCCCGTGGCTTGCGCCATGACTGGGCAGCACAAAGCTCCCCCACCACCTCCCTCTGCCAGCCCTCCCTTACCACCATTGGAGAGAATGGAGAATGGGAAGCAGAATGTCTCTGTGCAGCGATGCAGAGCAGAGAAGAGCACTTGCTCCTGCCCTGCATTGCCCTGCATCTACTTTCTCCATTCTCAAAATGGCAGCCCCATTTCATGCCGCTTTTCCTCCTGGCACTGCTATAAAGCTTGGAGCAACATCTCCCAGCTCCTCCCTCTTCCCCAAAGCAAAAACAATCAACACTAACCTACTTTCCAGCTCTTGCACATTTCTCTCCTGCTGTAGGGAAATGGAGTTCGTGAGACTAAAAACAGTTCAGTTTTTTAGTCTCACAAACTCTGTTTCAGCAGTGATGGATGGCACAAGCTACGGGAGAATTGGTGGAGGAGGAGGAGGCGGCAGGTGTCTGCCACCGGGCAGGTGATCTGTGGGCAGTGTATGAAGAAAGCCCCTCCAGTGGCACACAGCAGCAGCAGAGTCTTTCGCCATCACTCCCCCCTGCCTCTGAAATGGCGGAGGGCGATCAGGCCTACCTTGCCCATCCTCTGTACAATAGCATGGCAGTCTGGCTCAGGAGGGAAGTGAAATGGAGCAAGGAATGGCCTGGCTGGGGGGAAGCTAAAGGGACCGGGTGTGGATCTTTTTGGTCTTGCCCCTCCCACAGGCTCTGTAGTAACCATACTTTCAACTTTATCACCACTCTTCTGCAACTGCTCTTTTTCTTTATGTTTATGGGTGGCTCGTGTCATCCTTTGCTCTTTTATGTCAAAATTCTGTGCAGCTTGTTCCATAACCATCATTGATGAAGCTCCTGCCACAAGAGACTCTTCCATTATCCTTATTTGTGGGGGTGATGACGATCTTGCTTTTAAAATAGACTGATAAAAATCTCTTGCCTTAGAGACAGTAGTTAATCTGTGACGTATCCCCTCATAATTTACTATTATTCCTCTTGGAATCTCCCATCTGAACTGAATTTGACGATGTTTTAGCTCATCAGACAAAAAAGTAAAATCTTTTCTGGCTCTTAAAATTTTTGGAGGTATTTCCTTTTTCCCAGGGAGGAGATTCAAGCCACGGGACAGCTGATTGTCAAAGTCCCGCGGCGTTTACACGGACCAGGAACGGGCGGCTTTGTAAAACGCCGCCATCGTCATCGCTGGAACCACCGGAAGAGCTTAGGAATATTCTTGATCCTTGTTCAATTTTTCTTTCAAAATATTTTTTACCTTGCATGGGTAAAATTTAAATGATTGAGCATGTTTTTAATTAGTAGTATCACATTAAGAATAGTATAACCCATTTTAGTAAGCAAGACATGTTGGCACATAAAGAATTTAGAAGATTTTGCTTTTTCTTCCATAGTTTGTTTGCAGAGTGCAGGGTTTTCCAAAGATACAACCATTGCAAATATAACTGAGCCACGGGCCGGTTGCATCATATGGATGCCACGCCCACCCCAGCTCCAGCAATGCAAAAAAAGTTGTGATATGTTGCGCCACGTCATGTGATACGGCGAGTTTGACACCCGTGTTCTATTGATTATAATGTCTTTCAAGACTGCTTGTTTACCAAATTGCTATAACTTGTATAAGAATCAAGGGTCCACATTAACCCACTTCATATACTACTGGTCTTTGGTCAGTGGCTTATGGGATTCAGATCTGGCAAGAGAGGCATATTACTGGTCCCATCTGCTAAGGAATGTCATCATTTGGGACCCAGGAAGAAAGCCCGTTCCTGCTATGGCACCTGTCCTTTGAAGCCTCATTCCCCTTGAACTTAGATTGAGTCCTGCCTTTCTGGGCTCTTTAAGAAGGGCCTGATGATCTGACTTACATCACCAGGCTTGTGGAGTCCAAGGATAGTCATGAGAATTTTCAGTGGTTATAGTGCGTGAGATGTATTGTTTGCTCACTGTGATTATGTTTTTAGTTTTTAATTGGGGTTTTAATGTGGTGTTATGCTTGTTTTTTTAAGTTTTTATACATTATTTTATATTTTTATTCTCTTTTTTTTTCAGTCATTGTGAGCTACCCAGAATCACATATGTGAGAGGGGTAGCTATACAAATTGAATAACTAAATAAATAAATTCTATTCTTGCTGGCTACTGTGATCCTTCATTCATCTCCACAGAGATTTGGCAGGAACTTGTTTTTCTTGTGGGTTTGGCATGTTTCTAAATCCTGTTGATAAAGCACTTTAGAACCATTATGAACTATTTATATTTTGGCAAGAAAGAAGCAACTTGAATACTTATTTTTACTTTATAAAGTTGTAACGGTAAGACTGAAAATAAAAGTGGAACGGAGAATTAATTAAAGTAAAAATGAGATAATTAGTTTGAAACCTGTGCAATATTCATGTTTCTGTAATGTATAATTCATTATATTATTTCATGAGTTGGAGTATTTCACTTCTCCTGCAACATTTATTGAAACCTCAACACTGATTATTAAAATCATGCTTGATCTTTCATGAGAAATCCCAAATCTCATAACATATTGGTATCTACAAATAATTTATTGCATAATAAATGTTCTGGTGTCAGATCTGCAAAACCTGATGGACCGTTTATTGTGTTTTATGGGGAAAGCTGAATTTTTTCTAGGCTTGCAATGGGTACAACTTTGTTCTCTTATATTACTGGATACTGGTTCCCATAGTTTCATTAAGCTAATTCCAGAAATGATTGATTAGTTTACTGCTTTTATTGCTACATGTATACATAATATACATATATCACATAGATATTTTTAGAGATTTCTTTTAAAAATTACATGAAGCAAAGTTTAGAGTTGCCAAGGAAATGGTAGTAATGTTTGAAATGTCTAAATCTGCATTTTATCTATGTTGCATTGTATTACATTACAAGCAAACCAAATATTTGAGGAAAAAGTGCCAGAAATTTGCAAACATGATCATTTCTAGCTTCATAAAATGTGTATCTGAAAGTGAATATTTTAGACATGATTAATAGTTCATAATTAATAGTTTAATTGTGAGCTGCCCAGAATCGTTTGCTAAGATGGGCATATATAGAAATCAATCAGTCAAACTAATTAGCCAGCATTTATTATATATGGAGTTGCAGCAGTAAAAAGCTATACTATACTATACATCTTAACCATGATGCGTTTTACTCTCTCTTTTTTTTTTTTTTCAGTGTTGAGGGTGAAGCTCCTGGAAATGAAACTGGCGCATCCCTGGATAGTTCATCTGCTTATCATCAAGGAACTATAACTCACAGTTCAGCTCTAAGTCCAGATCATTATGACCATTCTCCATATGGTCTATATTCTGTCTCCCCTGGACAGCAAAGGCCCCGGAGGCCAAAGCTTCAGCACTCAACATCCATATTAAGAAAACAAGCAGAAGAAGAAGCTATTAAAAGGTCACGGTCCCTTTCAGAAAGCTATGAACTCTCATCTGACTTGCAGGATAAACAGGTATTTGAGCTGTACTGCTGTATTAATCAAACTAAAAAAAGAAATGTGCTAATTATCAGATTTCTTGAGATTTTTTTTTTCATGAGCCTCTAGAATTGTGTATAGATAGTTCTTGATTTGCAACCACAATTATAACCTAAATATCTGTGGCTAAGCAAGGTGATTGTTAACGTGAGTCGTGCTTTTTGCCCCAGTTGCTAAGCAAATCGCTGCAGTTGTTAAATGAATAACATGTTTGTTAATCAAATTCTGGCTTTTCTTGTTCACTTTGCTTATTGGAAGCCAGCTGGGAAGGTTGAAAATGGCAATCATGTGACCCCAAGATGTTGTAACCATCATAAAGTCGTGCTGGTTTCCATTGCCCAAATTCTAATAACGTGACTATAGGGAAACTATGATGGTCATAAGTCCAAAGATCAGTCATAAGTCACTTTTTTTCAGTGCTGTTGTAACTTCAAACAACATCGAGGTATTGTAATAGTTTTGACTTGGAACCTCCCAGTTTACAGCTGGCAGAGTAGCACTAAGAAAGCATCTTTATTCCTGACAATTGGTATTTTGCCCTCCCTGTGCTGGAAGCACCTGTCGTCCTGGCCAGTTTCTCTGGAGTTTGCCAAAAGATGCCATATCATTGCTTCCCCCCCCCCCTTCTCTGTTTTCTGAACTTTCTCTCATAACACAACTAATGACTGTAGTGCATAAGGAAGACCTGAGTGACTCCAGCTACTTCACCTACCGAGCTGTTCCCTAGCTCCTTGGCGAACATGGTTGCCGAATAGCTTCCAGGAGGGAAATACTGCTAGTAACAAGGAGTTGTTGCACTGCTGAAAAGGAGAGGAGAAAAAGCCAGGATCTCTTTGCTTTCCATTGCTTTTAAAGTCTTTTCAGCAGTATTGCTCATCTTAGGTGGAAAACAGAGGGAAAACAATAATCACTGTTACTTAGAACTTGTATGCTATGGCTGTTAAGTTGTAAGACAATGCTTGCTTTGGGAAAGGAAGGCAGAGGGAAAAACAAAAGTAGTGTCCTATCCCTCAGCGATTTGGCCAGGAAGGGAGCTCCTAACAATAGGAGGATGAACCATCATCATCCCTGGTCAAGCCGCAGGAACAAGTATGGGCTTCTGGTATGGGCTCTGCCACAGCACTCTGCCATTTGGAGATGCAGGGAAGAATCAGATACCATCTCTTCAGCTTCCAAAATATTCCTCACCATTGCTCCAAGGAACTAGCCACATATATATAGCACTGGTATATAGCCTTCCTGGTACTATTTCTTCGTGGAAAGTGCAAGTTACCCCAAAAGTCTCTTTATATTTCAAGGTCACTATTTTCCATCTGCAACAGCCTTATGAGGGAGAAGCACCATAGGCTGAACTGATTGGGAACCTCAAAAGTTCCTGCTTTCCAAGTAATTATAAGTGGAGAATACCAAATAGCAATTGGTTTTCTTTTTTTTTTTTCTGTGACAGAATGCATTTGATCATTTTTTAGCCTGCATTCTCATTAAAAATAATCAGAAAATAAGCTACAATTGCAGGAATTATAACCTCAGGAAAGAGTGACACATACCAAATTGAAAACAAAACATTTTTTTCATCAGACAACTGCCAATATCTGTTTCTTGGCAGAATTGGAAATGATTTTCAGGCGTAGTTGCTTCTTCTTAAGGGGATTACATTCAGGTTTCAGATGATAGGATTCAGATCAGAGAATTTATGTTGTCATTCATGAAATAATGGTGATCTGGTTATTTAAAAAGCAATGCCATGTAGATGGCCAAAGTGAGATGGTGAAAAAAAAAGATTTCATAGTGAAGCTTTTTATTTAATAAGTTTGTGGGTAATGGCCTATATAATGATTCCCTCCCTTTCTGACTCATAAGACTTTTGTATTATATATGAAAGGGTTTCTCTGTTGCAGTTCTCAGGTTAATGAACTCCTCCTCATACAGCCCTTATGATGATTTGAGTTTGAAACCCATGCTTTAGAGATTACATATTACAAAATACATTTTCTTTTTAGGTTGAAATGCTAGAACGAAAATATGGAGGCCGTCTCATAACTAGACATGCTGCTCGTACTATACAGACTGCTTTCCGCCAGTATCAGATGAACAAAAACTTTGAGCGGCTTAGAAGTTCTATGTCTGAAAATCGTATGTCAAGACGCATTGTACTATCCAATATGAGAATGCAGTTTTCATTTGAAGGACCTGAGAAAGTTCACAGTTCCTACTTTGAGGGGAAGCAAGTTTCTGTTACAAATGATGGATCAAAAATAGGAGCCCTTGTCCAGTCTGGATGTAATGATCTTGCTGAATCGACTACAATGAAATCTCCAGCAGCTTCCACAGACTTTGCTGATGCCATAACAGAATTGGAGGATGCTTTTTCAAGACAAGTAAAATCTCTTGCAGAATCCATTGATGATGCATTAAACTGTCGTAGTTTACACTCTGATGAGGTACAGATACCTGACCAAGTCAGAAGTCGTGAAATAGAAAGAGATAGTTGTGGTCCAACTAAATCAGCAAGCCATAATGTTGATCATAGGAAACTTGATGAAATGACTGCTTCCTATAGTGATGTTACGTTATATATTGATGAGGAAGAGTTATCCCCACCACTTCCCCTTACTCATCCTGTAGAAAGACCATCGAGCACAGAGTCTGACTTGAGACTTAGATCAATAAACCCTTCTCAAGAATACTGGTCTATGACACATAAAGACCATAAAATAGACACTGACACAAGTTGTAGGAGTACCCCTTCATTGGAATCCCAAGAACAGAGAATGAGGATGGATCATCTTCCTTTGCTAACCATAGAACCACCAAGTGACAGTTCAGTTGATTTAAGTGACCGTTCTGAAAGAGGATCACTGAAGAGACAAAATGCATATGATCGGGGAATTAGTAGTCAGCAAGGTAGCCCAAAGCACATATCACATGGCCTCCCTAGCAAAGTAATATCCCGAGAAGATCCAGAAACTAGGCATAGACCTAGGCCTATTGACAGCCACTTGGCTATTAATGGTACAGCAAACAGGCAAAGCAAATCTGAATCTGATTATTCTGATGGAGATAATGATAGCATCAACAGCACTTCCAATTCTAATGACACAATAAATTGCAGTTCAGAATCATCTTCTCGAGACAGCTTAAGGGAACAAACTTTGAGCAAGCAAACATACCACAAAGAAACTCGTAATAGTTGGGATTCCCCTGCCTTCAGTAATGATATCATCAGGAAACGTCATTATAGAATTGGACTGAACCTTTTTAATAAGTGAGTACAGTGCTTTTTCCTTTTTTATGAAATGGTATTTACTTGATGCCTTGGGGTTCTTATATACTGTATACCAAGAAGTAATTTATCTCTATAGTAATAACTAAAACAGGCTATAATCCCCTTGTAATCTATCTATCTATCTATCTATCTATCTATCTATCTATCTATCTATCTATCTATCTATCTATCTCAAACCTGTCTTTTACTTACTTCATTGAAGTAGGTGTGATTTCTGCCTTGGTAACCTTGCATCATTTCTCCTAATTTCATGGTGTGCATTTTTATCAGGCGGTTTTTTTAAACTTTTAAATACTTCGTGTTTTCCTTTGTATCAATTTCAAAAGAAATTAAATATTGAAGGCATATTTAAAGAACTCAAGTAGACAATGCAAAAATAGAAAATCAATTAAGCAAGAAGTCACATTCTCCATTTTCATCATTTTATCATTCTCGTCCACCTGTGATGTTCCATGTGCCATCTAAAAAACAGACAAAATTAAAATGGATCATTCATAATAGTAATTAGCAGTCATTACAGTTATTTGTGCTGGCCAAAGACTAGGATTAAGACTAGGGATGCCTTCAAAATACAATATGCATTTATAAATAGCTGCAATATTTTTATGTTGTTGTTTTACGTAGCTAAGACTGTCATCCTATACAGTTAGAACTTCTGATTACTATTGTCTAAATTATACTACATGTATAATAAAACTTTCTCTCTTCACTTTAATCAATGTTTTCAAAGCAATTTAATTTAAAATAGTTCTATATTCTGATTGGAAGGCAATTAAAATAATAGCAAAAACTTTTAATATCTATTTTTTAAAAAAATCTATAAAATGTGAAATATTTTATATATTACTGACTTACAACCACAATTGAACCTGGAATTTTGGTCATGAGTCATTGTCATTAAACTGGTCACCATGTGACCTGGCTCAATTTTATGATCGTATCCTGGCTTTCCCAGGCACCATCATTAATCAGCCGCACTGGTCCGTTAAGCAGAGTGTATGGTGACACAAGGTAGGGGAGTCCCTGGGGGGCCTGGCACAAATCTGCTTCAGTCTCCTCTAGGAATGTGGGCTTGATGGTTTGAACCCACGAAAGACAAGCCAAAATTTCTGCATAAAAACATTGAGCTTATGAGGTGCGCCCAGCCCGGCCCTTTGTGAAGAAGAAAGAAAAGAAATGTTAAAGGTAGCCAATTGTTTTCTGTTAGAATTGAGGGTGCTCTGTTCAGGAGAGCTGTGCTCTTTGCAGAGCCTTTAGAACAGGGGTGCCAAACTCACAATGTCACATGACGTGTCGTGACATATGACTTTTTTTCCATTGCCGGCAACGGGATGGGTGCGGTTTCGCCATGACGCATATTTGACACCCCTGCTTTAGAAAGTGAGGCCAGTTCTTTCTTTTTCTTTTCACCTTCACCTCCAAGGTGAAGGTCATCTTGTATGTGGAATGCAGGGTGGTGAGGGTGGTTGTACTGGCACGTCCCAGGCATTTGGCACTTCATGGGGAAATAGATGCTTCGCAACCCAGTATACCCTTGGTGTCCCTCAGATGTTTGGAAATTCCCCATAGGCGGATGTTTTCCTGGATGTTCAGCCCTTCATAAGTGGGAGCCTTGGCTGCTTCATACTGCCAATTGGAACTTCCCTGGTGTTTCAAGGCACAGATGGGGGGGTGGAATAGACAGGTCTGGGGGCTGCAGCAACTCTGCAACTAGTCATAAGTGCAGGTAGGCTGACAAGCACAGGTTGGACACAGGTTTTAAATCCCTTCGTTCAGCACCATTGTAATTTTGGTCATTAAATGAATTGTCATTAAATGGGAACTACCTGCATTAAGCTGTGAATTTTCTTCTTGCTTTTCTTGCCTATTAGTTAATGTGCTCTGCAGTTTAAATAAATTCTAAACTGCTATTAAAAATTCACATTATTTTTTTTAACTATCTGATGCGAGTTAACACTGGAATACCTATTGTGATATACATTAATCTCGATGTACTCATTTTAATAATTATATCCCTAAGATTGAATGAGAGTTTTGTCCACTGAGTTATATCCAGTGAAATTACATCTATTCATTTAGACATACTTAATTCACCATACTATGATAAACAAGCATGTTATAGGAACTATACAAATTATAATTCTTAATCTCCTACAATAATCTGTAGATATAGTACACCCCAAAGGAAATTAGACTTAATGTATAGCCAGAAAATAAACTATTTTACTGTATAACACAAACAAGCTTGGCTAATGACTTCACATAATTGTTAAGGATTGTCTAAGATACTGTATATATGAACAAATATTCAGTGTGAAGCATCACGACAGCTTTAACATTTGTTTAGCAAACACAGTTGGGACTGTCAACTCAGTCTTTAACATGATCAGTGAGCAAAACTGACTAAGCGTATGATCTTACTTCAAAAGCTTTCCTTTGCTTTTATAGACCTTGCAAATGTCATAAAAATGAGGATTGGTCATAAAGTTATTTTTTCATTATCATCATAACTGAATGGTTGCTAAACAAGGTAGTTGCTAAACTATGATTATCTATAGATATCCAACACTGTATGCACCAACAGTTCTATACTACTCAACAGGAAAGGCATCTGGTCTAGGGGAAGGATGTTGTCCAGTTTCATAGTTTGCAAGTCAATTGGCTATGATATTTGATGTGTTCCTTATCTTCAGTTAAAATTAGTACATAGCTTATTTATAGCAAATCAGAATTTAAAAATATTCAATTTCATTCAAGATTCACAACTTGGTTAAATAAATATTTTTGAATAATTCTAATATAAGATTTTCCTTCTCTGTCTCAAACTCTGTAGATTTTCATGTAATCCCCTGTGTTTGCTGATTTATTTTGCTTTGACATCAGTACAAAATCAATCAAAATTTATTATAGTCATCAGTACACATATTTTGTAGTCTCACAAAAAAAAGTTTGTACAGATAAATAAGGAGAACCTTTGAGGAATTATCAGATGTTCTATCACTTGGTGTCTTGACAATGTGAGATTGTTAATGAATATTAGATCCTAAAATAATGTTCCTTCAAAGGAGGGTTGACTTTCATAAACTGCTAGAATTGTTTTTCTCAACTGATATGCAGAAGAAAATATGCTTTTTTGTTAACGACAAGGACAAGGTAATTTTGAAAAAAACTAGACTAGGAATTCTTTGCAATAACTTAGTTTGCTACTTCATGAGACATTTTAGCTCACTTTTTCCAATTCAGCTTTCTTGTCTAGTTGGTTTCCTCATTTTTCCAACTAATGCTGAATAATACATATTCCAGGAATAGGGCAGACAAGTATGACTTCAAAGCATGCAGTTTGGTGAATCACAGTGGAAAGTTTGGACTTCACATATTTATTTATATACCTTACCTTATGAAATACTTTTTTAAGAATTGACTACCGGTAATCATTTGTATTCTATAGCACCAAGGTCTGGGGAAAAAAAACAACAATCACTGCTGATTTGCATACGTTTGATACTCATTTAAATTTGACCCATCTGCACAAAATTAAAGTGGGATAACCAATTGAGCAGCCTGCACCTAGTATACATGTTACTTGAATATTCCGTCAAAGAAATGATATAGAAAAGAACTATTTACATAGTTTGCTAAAACAAATAATCTAATGAGCTTCAAATCTCAGGGCTGTATTCTATACTAATTTTTAGTTGGGGTGCAAGAATGAATATCATCCTGAAGTGATTAGGATATGAGGAAAGCAAACAATTACAATACTGTATGAAACAATGTATTATTCTATACCAGTGTTTCTCAACCTGTGGATCGCGACCCCATTTGGGGTCGAACGACCATTTCACGGGGGTCGCCGAACAACGCAGTCCGCCATTTTTTCCCCCTTTCCCTTAGCTGTGCTACTCCCTTTTATTCTATTGGCTTTTGAAAGCCAATACAATAGACTCTCTTGAATAGAGTCTAATTCTATTGGCTTTCAAAAGCCAATAGGAATTGTCCAGGCTGTCTCTGCCCTGCTGAGCCCGCCAAAAGCCCCAGTCTGCAAACGGTGCTGCAAGTTGTCTGCAGCGAAAGCAAGCTGTCTGGAAGCTTCCACCCCTCCCTGCTGAGCAACTACTAAAAATGTAAGTAAAAGAGGGCCAGAGGTGGGAGGCCGGTGGGTGCAGGGAGGGTTGCTGGCACGCATGGGGCCCGGCGGGTGCCTTATCTCCCTTGGGCTGGGCCAGCTGGTGGCCCAGCCAGTGGTTGCCCTGTGCCATCGCTGCCCCTTGCCAGCTATGCCTCAGCCGGCACAGGGGGCAGCACCACGCATGCGCGGCGCTCCCAGACAGGGAAAGTCCTTGACTTACAACCGGTTGGGTAGTCCTTGACTTACGACCGGTTGGGTAGTCCTTGCCTTACGACCGGTTGGACGACCGGTTGGGGTCGCGGCATTAAAAAGGTTGAGAACCACTGTTCTATACAGCTATATATATGAGTGTACATATGTTTAAACCCTCCATTATACTATTTTTGTTCATAAATTGATCAGCTAAAGCTTTAAACAACTTTGACCTTGATTAAAATGGTTATAAATTTGAGATGTTATAATCTGTTCATCTTGAGCTGAATATTTTTGTTCCTGTGTGTTCCAATATTGCCTCTTTCAATGTAAAGCTATGCAGTGCTTCAGATACAAAAAAAATCCAAAAAAATGTTCTTTAGAGCATGGGTGTCAAACTCTCAATGTCATGTGATGTGTTACAACATATCACAATTTTTCCCTATCGCAATTTTTTCCTCATTGCCGGCAATGGGATAGGCACAGTTTTAGCGTGACACATCTGGCTCGCGGGCCGGTAGTTTGACACCCCTGCTTTAGAGCATGTAGAGCACAGATGTAGTACCTGTGTCTTAACTCTTTAAAGTAGCAGTATCTTTTCCAAAATGGTAAAGCTGTTCTTAGAGCATGTGATCCTTGAACAAAATTCAAGTATTTTAAATGATCATCAACACATTCTGCATGTATGTTTCTCCAGATTCTGAAGTACCTTTTCCTCATTATTTCTGAAATACTATACAGATTTTTTAGTAGTCTGGACAATAGATATTTTAAAGACTAAATTAATTAGAATTCATTATAAATTTACTTGTGTTTTGGGGTGGGTGGGTTTTTATTTACTTATACATCCTTACAGTTAATATAAAGCATTTTTATTGTTTTTCACTTAATTATTCTTGAATAACGTATATTATCCCAAAAGCCAAGCTAACAATTTCATTAAAATCTATGACAAATACAGACATCCAGACATCCCTATTTCCTGGCATTCTTTAATCCTCCCCACCACCACCACCCCAAATAGAATTTAGCAAGTCTGTTTTATAGATTCAGTAAGATGCATTTGTTCTCTTTTTTTTGTGAACTTCTCAAAAATTTCTTGAAAACTTTAGCAGATTTCCAATAAAGAAAATTACTGATAATAACTCTTTTCTGGTTTGATAGTTATATATCTCCTTTAAACATTTGAAAGTCCAGTACATTTTCTGCATCCTTCTCATTACTTGCCACATTTAACATTAACAATAATAATAATAGAATCGGAAGGAACCTTGGAGGTCTTCTAGTCCAACCCCCTGCTCAGGCAGGAAACCTATACCATTTCAGATAAATAGCTGTCCAGTCTCTTCTTAAAAACTTCCAGTGTTGGAGCATTCACAATTTCTGGAGGCAGGTTGTTCCACTGGTTAATTGTTCTCACTGTCAGGAAGTTTCTCCTTAGTTCTATCCTTGATTAGTTTCCATCCGTTGCTTCTTGTCCTGCCTTCAGGTGCTTTGGAGAATAGCTTGACTCCCTCTTCTTTGTGGCAGCCCCTGAGATATTGGAACACTGCTGTATGTCCCCCCTAGTCCTGGTTTATATACACATTCAGATTAATTTTAAACTTATCCAGAATATCTTGTTCTTCTTTCATTTCTGAAATCTATATTCTAAGCACCCTTTTGCTGTTTAATACAGAAAGTACGGTAATATTTTTTCAAATGTGTTTAAAACCATATTAAACATTCTTTCTCTAAGGAGAAGGCAACAACTAGTAAGTGCAGTATAACTTGCTGTTCTGAAAGATCTTAATTTTTCTAAACGAATCAAAAAAAGCAGAAATCCAAAGTATTAAAACATAGCTGTTTAATGTCCCTAAAAAAGTATGCATTGATGACTGAACAAAGATGGGTCCACTTTCACCCCTCCTAACTCCCAATCATTCAACCCTTAAGATAATGTAAAACAGCAATTCCTGCAGTTTACTCTTGAGGAGTAGCTGTACAGGGTCCTATGGGCTCCCTGAAGATTTTTTTCTTACTCCAGGGAGATATTGGTGGCTTGAATTCTGCATCAAGCTGTCTTCTCCATCATAACATGTAAGCCAAATAAATAAATAAAATTGTCTTTTCTCCAGCAGGATGGCTGTAGAGTCCAATGAATGGGTTCTATGACAGCCTTCCTGCCCGGCAGACTGGGTAAAAACTTTGGCCACACCCCTTCCTTTGGGCGTGACCCCAGTTTTGACTCAGTCTCGAAGCCTGGTAGAAGTGCGAGAATCAGCTCTTAGAAAAGAAAGAATTTCACCCCAAAAAGAGACAAAATCTCCTCTTCCAGATTCTGAATTAGCAAGCAAGGATTACTGGCAGCTGACTCGGAGCCATTACCGGACACCCATCAGGATCGTCGGAGTGGTGAGAGTATCCTCAGGGCGGCTAGCCAGGGGGGCTCGGGCCGGTCACCGGATCGTTCGCCGATCTCCGGCCCGCCAAACAGCTGTTTGGCGCGGGGACCTCCACACCGGATCGCTCGCCGATCCCCGGCCCGCCAAACAGCTGATTGGCGCGGGGAACTCCACTCCGTTCGGCCGGCAGAGCCGAGGCGCCGCTCGGCGCTAAACAGCTGAGCGGCGTGGGAAATAACAGCCCCAGCGACCAACAGAGCCGCGGCGCCGCTCGGCATTAAACAGCTGAGCGGCGCGAGAAGCACGTCCTGACCGGCCGGCAGAGCCGCAGCGCCGTTCTTCTCCTCAGCGGAGAGGCGCAGCCCCCTTAAGGCCAAAAGAGCAACTTAAACCGGCAATTTACCTTCTTGCTGGATAGTAAGGAGTTCAGAGCGGCAGTTAGGATCCGCCATTGTTTGAGCCTCGTGGCTTCCACCGGCTACTATTGGGAGGCGTGGCTTCCTCCCATTCGCCATTTTAAACGAGCGGATTAACCCGCCGTTTTTTCCTTTGTGGGTGGGCCTACCATCCGGAGCTGTTTCCCTTGCCTATAAAGAAGAAATCCTTTGTGCAATTTGCCTGACGGAGGTTACCCTTAATACATTGTGGCAAGAGGAAGGAAGAGGGGAGAAAAAGACGAACTGCCATCAGTTCTGATCGTGGTCTGTTGCCACAGCCACAGATTGGGGAGAAATATATTGACTACATTGAGTCTGGACCTAAGTGAGGAGGTGAGGAGGAATAATTTTTATCTAACTGTTCCTATTGTGACCTTTAGTCACCGCCTTACAGGATCCTCTTGCCCAAAGGATCCCGTCTGTCCGGCCATTGTTTGTCTGTGCAGAGGAGGACTTTCAGTCCCAATTATCTGCGACTGATCTGCGTAACCTAATTCCCCACTCCAGGTATTGCCTACTCGGGGTACCTGGCACAATGGCAGACAATGTCTCGTATTCAGCCACACAGGTCCCTCAATTGTCCCCCCCACAACAGCAGCAAAAGCGCAGATCCTCTGAGCCAGAGGTGGGGGGGAAGAAGAAGGCTAAAACAAAGCACCTTACTCAAAAGGGACAATCTAAAACGGCTGAGCGAGAGGCTCTGAGGAGACATTTGGCTCTAGAACGACAATTTACCAGGGCACAGAGGACCAGTTCCAATGGGACAAGCATGGTTTCCCCTGTCCCATTGGTGGCACCCATCTCAGAACCTACTGCCCAGGAAGTTCTCAAAACTTGGTCTCCTCCTGGGGAAACTGAACAGTTAGATTCCTCCAATCCCTCCTCACCAGCATCTTCACCTGACCACACTCCCACTGCTGCAACGTCCAGTGACAGAGCGCAGGAGGACATATGGTCGGCACAATTTAAGGCATTCATGCAGGATGCCTTTTCCCAGTTCATGGCTTCTAAGGGGCAAGTAGCCTTTCACACACCCCATAAGGGACGAAGTAGGCCGCCCCTACTAACATTTCTGAGACTTCCTCTCAAATAGGAGAGGATGACTCATTAGACCTGGATATGTCAGACATGCCCCTTTCGTAGGATGAGGGCACCGCACCCGAGCAGGCGACGAGCTCTGGCCTCTTTGATCCAGTGCTCCTCAAGTCACTTCTGGTAAAGGCAGTCTCTACGGTCAGCCTGACATCAGTACAGGAAGAGAAGCCTTCTACAAGCAAGGAGGCCAACCCTCTATTTGCCAAAAAAAGTCCCACAGGACAAGTACATTCCATGTCCGGAGGTCTTCCTGACCACGGTAGAGGAACAATGGTCTTCCCTTGCAAGCCCACTGGCACCCAATAGCGTGGAAAGAAAGCTTTTCAATCTCTCTCCCTCCTTCTTGAACATGTTAGAGGTTCCTACAGTAGATAACCCTTTGATCTCATTATTTTCTACCTCCGCAATTCCAGGAGACATGGCGGAGGCCTTGAAACCTGAGGAAAAGAAATTTGAACACTCCCTCTGTCGTTCCCACATGGCCGCAGCCTGGGCGGCCAAAGCAGCTACTTCATCATCATTCTTCGCGAGGGCCTGTATTATGTGGTTGAGGGAACTGCAAAACACGGTGCCTCCAGATCAGGTCAGAATACACCAAACCTTGGCCAAGATCCTCGCGGCCTCTCAATTCATGGCTGACGCTTCACTGTACGCAACAAAGTACGCGGCAAGATCCATCGCGGCCACAGTGGCCTCGCGTAGACTACTGTGGCTCAAAAATTGGAAGACAGACCTGAGGTCCAAGTGGCGTCTCTCAACGTCCAAATACAGTGGAGCATTCTTATTTGGATCCATACTGGACCCACATGTCAGTGAAGGCAGAGATAAGAGAAAGATCCTAGTACACCCATCAAAGAAGTTAGATAGGAGAGGCAATCAGGAGTTCCGGAGGCAGGGCTTCCGTCCAGGAAGCCCCTGGGACTGGAGACAGCCCTTTTGGTCAGGGCAATCCTGGGACTGGCCCAGAGGCTCACGATCCTTCTACCCGAGGCAGGATCGGCCCCAGGATCGCCAAAACACGGGAGCCAGAGGCCAGTTCCAGTCCAGACGCCCATACAGGGGATCGGGAGGCAGATCCTTTAAGCGCACCAAGTGACGCCAGACAGGACACATCCATAGGGAGTCGGTTAGGGAATTTCATCGAGGTCTGGGAGCAGACCACTACCGACGCCTGGGTCTTGGAGACGATCAGACATGGCCTGACCTTAGACTTTTGCTCTCCCCGGTTCATCAGATGTCCCATCTCCAGAAAGGTACACAAGGCAAGGTCGGTAACCTCGGCCATAGCTCACCTCCTGTCAATCCAAGCCATAGAGAGGGTACCAAAAGGAGAAGAGGGAAGAGGATTCTATTCCATCCTCTTTGTGATCCCGAAGACATCCGAAGGGTGGAGGGCAATATTGGACCTGAAGGGCCTGAATTATTATGTAAATTACAGGAGGTTCAAGATGCAGTCCTTGAAATCCATCCTAGCCAGCGTCAGGAAGGGCGACCTCCTGTCCTCAATAGATCTCACGGAGGCGTACCTGCATATCCCCATCCACCCCAGTTACCGGAAATTCCTCAGATTTACGTACGCGGGCAGGCATTACCAATACAGGGCCCTACCCTTCGGGCTGTCCTCAGCCCCAAGGGTATTTACCAAGATCCTAGCGGTAATAGCGGCCCATCTCAGGCTGATGCCGGTACGCGTACAGTTTTATCTGGACGACATCTTGATTCAGTCCAGATCGCAGGAGCAAGCAAAGGCAGATCTCCAGACCACAATCCGAACCCTACAAGGACATGGATTCTCGGTCAATATAGACAAGAGCCACCTCACTCCCTCAAGGAGACTGCAGCACCTAGGCGCAGTGATAGACTCGGCGCAGTGCAGGGTATACCTTTCCCAGGAGCGGCAGACCAGCATTTCCAAGCTAATTCACCAAATTCAGAGAATCAGGAGAGTGCCCTTGATACAGCTCTCGAAACTCCTGGGAATGATGATATCTTGCATGGGCATTGTCCCATAGGCAAGACTCCACTTGAGGGAGTTGCAGTGGTTCCTCCTACCCTACCAGAGGAGGAATCTCAGTACCTCCAACAGGAAGGTATTGATACCAGTACAGGTGACGAGATCACTGAAATGGTGGATATCCCCCATGATACTCAAGGGGAGTATATTCAGGGAGCCGAACAGGGTCACGCTCACGTCAGACGCGAGCCTATTCGGATGGGGAGCCCATCTGGGAACCCAGATAGCGCAGGGCCAGTGGAACCAGAAGGACCTTTCACACAGCATCAACTGGCTAGAGCTTCGGGCCATCCACCTGGCTCTACGTCATTTCTCCCACCTAGTAACAAGAAGACACGTCCTCGTACTAACAGACAATGTAGCAGCCAAGGCACATGTAAACAAGGAGGGGGGAACGCGATCAGCGGAACTAATGAAGGAGGCATTAGCTCTGGCGTGGTGGGCAGAAACCAACGTGAGTTCCATCAGAGCGGAACACATCTCAGGGGAGACAAATACCCAGGCAGACTCCCTGAGCAGAGCCAAGGTGGATCAGTCGGAATGGCGTCTGGATCCGGCCCTGTTCGAGGAGATCTCCCGGAGGTTCGGACAACCGCATCTGGACCTATTTGCCAACCACAAGAACACACAACTCCCCAGGTTCTTCTCCAGGTTCCCGTCTCCGGGGGCGGAGGGAACAGACGCCCTCAGGTGTCGGTGGCCGGTGCAACTCCTGTACGCATTTCCACCGCTGCCCTTAATACCGGTGACCATACGCAAGTTGATCCTGGAAGGCGCAGAGATAGTCTGCATTGCCCGGCATTGGCCACGGCGCCCGTGGTTTGCCGACCTCGTGGACCTTTCGATATCACCCCCATGGAGGATTCCCCCGGACAGAGTAAGTCTCAGCCAGGGCAAGTTTTTGCACCCAGATCCCCAGTGGCTACAACTAGCCGTTTGGCATTTGAGCGGCAGAGCCTAGCCAAGCAATCCTACTCGGAGGGGGTGGTATCGATCATATAAGCATCACGACGATCGTCCACTAACAGGATTTACGATGCTACATGGAAAGGTTTTTGCAGGTGGTGCGTCCCTCTTCACCTAGATCCATCCCCAATGTCCTAGATTATCTCTTGGAGGGTCTTAATAAGGGCCTATCAGTCAGCACTATTCGCAGACAGGTATCGGCCCTCTCAACTGTACTCTCCTGTGACAACTTAACCTCCCTAGCACAGCATCCAGCGATTAGCGCCTTTTTAAAAGGGGCGACCAACACAAAACCTCCAGTCATACACAGGTACCCATCTTGGAACTTGCCTAAAGTTCTTCTGGCCTTGACATCGGCACCCTTTGAGCCTCTTGAATCATGTTCTCTTCATCACCTATCGCTGAAGGTAGCCTTTTTTGTGGCAATTACCTCAGCAAGGAGAATTTCAGAACTAGCGGCACTGTCAGTAAGGGAGGATCTTTGTACCTTCTTCAAGGACAAGGTCGTTCTTAGACCAGATCCGGCTTTCATTCCGAAGGTAAACAGCATCTTCCACAGATCTCAGGAACTGACTCTTCCTGATTTCTGCCCAAAACCCAAACATAGGCTAGAGCATAGATGGCACAGGTTGGACGTGCGTAGAGCGCTGTGTTTCTACGTGAAACGCACTTCGTCCTTCCGCAAGACGGAAGCATTATTTGTTTCCTTTCAACCATCAACTATGGGGAAGAAGGTGTCATCTTCTACCATAGGTAGGTGAATCAGAGCCTGCATAGCCCAAGCCTACGTCTCGCAGGAACTTCCAGTACCCACACATGTGACTGCCCATTCAACACGGAGCGCAGCCACATCTGCGGCGTGGCTGACACAAGCGTCGGTGGAAGAAATTTGCAAGGCCGCAACTTGGTCTTCGCCTTCTGTCTTCATTCGGCATTACCGTTTAGACTCCTTTGCCGCAGCGGATGCTGCCTTTGGTAGAAGAGTGCTACAGCAAGTCGTATCTGCTCAGGATTCGGGAGCCTAGACATTCCCTCCCAGGGGGACATGAGGGCTTTGGTATGTCCTATCCATTGGACTCTACAGCCATCCTGCTGGAGAAGGGGCGTTGTCTTACCTGAACGCCTTTTCTCAGCAGGATGATGTAGAGTCCAAGCCCACCCAGGGGTTAGGTCTAGGCAGGTATAAGATAAAAGAGCTACAGTATTAATTCCAACAAAGTTTCTCGCCTAAGTCAAAACTGGGGTCACGCCCAAAGGAAGGGGTGTGGCCAAAGTTTTTACCCAGTCTGCCGGGCAGGAAGGCTGTCATAGAACCCATCCATTGGACTCTACATCATCCTGCTGAGAAAAGGCGTTCAGGTAAGACAACGCCCCATTTATATGTGCCTTACATATTACTCAACAACAGCAATATAAGTAACAATACTTCCTTTTACATTTAAATAATCAAAAATCATAAAAAGGAATAAGGTTTTTTTAGGCCATGGATGGATTCAAGCTACAGATGAATGGAAGGACAGGTTCTTTTTTAAGATAAGGGTACCAGAATGAAAGTTCTTTTTATAATCATATAAAGAAAGTATGTAAATGTTCCCAAATGTTGAAAAAGTCTATTTCATTGAGAAAACCCTGGAAACTGAAATTATTATATCATTCCTAGCCTATCAGGCCCATGCCTTTGTCATATGAAACAGTTTAGGCAAATTATTTGCTCAAAGAGATATCTGGGTTACGATTCAGCAAAATGTCATCATTTCAGTGCCTTCATCAGTGACCAGGATTGTGAAATGCTAACCAGAAAGGAGCTTGATGGTTGACACAGTTATGCAATTGTTAGATTAACACATATAATGTGTTATTGCATTTCTTATTCTTTGCAATTCAGCCTAGTAGGGCTTCCTTGGAAAAATAGAGGCAGTTATTTAAAAAAATCACTTTAAAAATAAGAAACAAAAAGCAAGAGGCAAACAGTAGTATTGTATCAATGTGATAAAGAGCAAATAAAAACAAGAGAATTATAATCAATATATTGAATCTAAAACACTATATGTATAATCAGAGTAAACAGTTGATAACCATGATAGCCTTCAAACATGCATCTCACCAAGTGCAAAACACTATTTACTGTGCAATGCTTTGTGCAATTGGTTGTGTCAGTTTATCTAACTTTAAATATTAAATATTACAGTAACTCATGATTACAAATCTCTGAAACAGATTTTTACCAGTTCCATGTACCAGGGGTGTCAATCTTCCTATTTGATTATAGTAAAAAGGGGGTGGTGATTATCCTCTTTGGTTTCTTTGCCCATGCAGATCTTGATAGAACTTAAATACTTTAAAGAAGGATTACATTTTAACACCATCTTCCCTCTCTTGGGCCCTCTCCAAAAATGAATTTGTATTCCAAATTTTTTAGCAATGGCATTCTGATAAAGCAGTTTATATACCTGGAGATCATCCATAGCTTCAGATAGCTGTTTACAGTGCTGGTTATAATGGCTAAGTATTAATTCTAGTACTAGAACTAATGTGTCTTCCAATATCATTGCTGGGATAGAGGAGTTATAGTCACATTCTGCTTGTGGTTGTCTGTATTAGAGTAATAACATACCAGGTTGGTACTGTAGTTACCAGTTTATGTATTATTGTATGCACTGAAAAATCTAATCCAGATAAATCCTTCTGCAACTTTTTACATGACTCAAATTTCCCTCCAAATTATCTGAAACCTGGAGAAAATATTGATGAGATGTAAGCAATCTTTCTTAGAAATCACTTGGGCAAGAAAACTCACACAATTTTATACAAGTGTGTCATAACCTGCTACAAGATTTTGGCTTTTTTGTTCAAGTCTTTGTGAGAATTGATGATTTTTATAAAATTTTAGCAATTTATAAAACTATTTATGTTATTAGAACTATTTAATTTTAGGGAGTTCTAAATACCATTATGATTGAAATATTACTATCTGCACAATGTTGATTACTAGTACTATGACTTTATCAATTTTTATTTAACATCCCCATCCCAAAAAGAAAAGGGGAGAGACTGAACTGATGTTGGACCGAGCTATATATTGCTTCAATAAAGTGGTATCTTCAGCTGAGTAAGATTTAATAATAATGCATGGACTACATTTTCAACTGAGAAGCAGAGGGTTTTCCTTCATTTCATCCAGTGGTGGGATTCAAATATGTGAACAACCAGTTCTCTGTGTGGAGGCTGCTTCCGGAAGTCCATTCTGGGCCTGGGCAACAAAAAATTAGCTATTGGTTCGGCTGAAGTGGTGTGAACTGGCTGAATCCCACCACTGGTTTCATCTATAAACCTTGCTTATTCCAGATTTTGAACATCTTTGCATTTCAGGATTAAAAAAAAAAGTCTTGTTTTGTCAAGTGGAGGAAAGTGTAATACAGTCTACCTACATACCTGCCATTCTGTTTTAAAAGATGTACAAATAGTCTTTGGACCTTTTCCCTTTCTTCTGTGTGATTATCATTGAACATATGACACCCCCAGAAGACTGCTGAGAAACTATTATTTTAAATATCTCACAGTGCCATGGAATTATAATACTTCAAGGCCTCTATTAAGTTTAGATTCCCAGCTGCTCACTGCTGCTGCTAACCAGCACAGCTCATGGACACTGGAGGGGGCTCAACAAATGGCTTTTTGCTGAGGTTCCCTACCATTTTATAAGCTACCCTTATTATTTGCAACTCAGTGGTCAGAAAAAATGGGAATCACAGAACATTTCATTATTCTCATCAGAAACTTGTATAAAGGTCAGACAGTCGCAGTAGAACCAGAACATGGTGAAAAAGACTGACTTGGCAAAGGAATGAGATAAAACTGTATACTCACTAAAGTGATGACATTGCCTTGATTATTGAAAATTCAAAGATTCTGCAAGTTCTAGTAATAAAAATCAAGGCATACAATGAAAAAATGGATCTAAAATTAAATATATAGATGAACAAATTAATGACAAGATTAACCAGCCTTAGAAGTGAAAATGAAAACATTGAACTGGAAAAAATCTGCCTTTTAGGATCGACCATCAACAGTAAAAGAACAACCAATCAAGAAATACAGTGCAGACTAACACTTGGTAGAGCAGCCATGAAAACCTTGAAAAAGATATTCAAATGCATGATGTACTTTTATAAATATCAGAATTGTGTAGGCCATGGTATTTCCTGTGACAGTGTTATGGAAGTGAAAGTTGGACTTCGAAGAGGCAAGATAGGAAGAATATTGACACTTTTGATCTTTGGTGTTGGAGAAGGATCCTGAGAATACCATATTTAGACAAGAAAACAAACCAATGGATCATAAATGATTCAACAAGAATTCTTACAGAAATGACCAGGTTCAAATTATCCTACATTATGCAAGGGACTAGCTCCCTGAGGAAGGTTCTAATGGTGGGAAAGGTTGAAGGAAAGAGAAGAAGAGGATGACCAACAGTGAAGTGAAGAGACTCAGTTACAATAGATGTGCCTTTGGAAGACCTGAAGGATCTAGTTAGGGACAGATCATAATAGAGGAATGATCACACTGTCAATATGATCCCTAAGAGTCTACAATATGTTAATGGCACATGATCAATATTATTTGCAGCATTAGATAAAAGTAATGATTCCTTGTCATGCTCTATTCCTGGTAACATGTTGACTGCACAAAATAGAAGTAATTTGCTGTGGTACTTCCACCCCATCCCCTGTTCCATCCTTGTTTAACTTTTTAGACTAGCCAAGATTGACTAGGTCAGGAGTATCAAATTGCCAGCCCACAGGCCGGACGCGTCACAAGGAAACTGTGCCCACCCCATTGCCGGCAATGGGGGAAAAGCTCCAATACGTCGTGTGACATCACATGATGTTGCGAGTTAGATATGTATGGACTAGGTGGTACCACCTGCTGTGACCTAGAAGTAGATAAAAGGTCTTATTTTTTTCATTTAAAGCTGTTAGTTTTAGGGGGGAAAACAGCATTATGGTCTTTAGATCCTGTGTTGGTCAGTTATGACAAGGTTAGCAGATCATGTTCTGTCTGTGTCTCTTTAAAATAGAAGGGATAATAAATCATATGAATGATAATCTGTCACAATCTGCATATCTTCGTTTCATAAATCAAAAGTGTTTTTTGTCTTATAAATGTTGATGTGAATTATATTGCTTCTTTATTTCATTTGAAATCAGACCAGGCTATCTTCATCACATAGCATAATACACAATATTATTTGCATAAGCCTGTCAAGAACTACTACTTAGGTGGTTTTGCACATAAACTGTTTTTCTATAATATATTATTTTCAAAGTGTATAACACTGTGAAAAAAATCTTTGCCCTCTGTTATAGATGTATCTATCCTTTTTAATCTTCTTTCATGTGTCTCATTTACATAACTAAAACTTTTACCCAGCAAACTACTATGACTGTGGATCTTCTCCCTTTTCTTGTAGCAATTAATTGATTTTCTGTTCAAATGCATTTAATCACTATTTTGAAAGACTAACATTATGCTAATAAATATAATCTTTGATTTTTGTCTGTTCCCTTCTGTTTTTCTGGGAAAGTTCAGTATTTCTTCCATATTCCTTAATCTTTTATTCACATGCTACTTTGTAACATTTGTTAATCTTGTGGTGTTTGGAAAAGATAAACTTTCTAAAAATAGTATTATAAAATACTGATACATTTAACTGTTTGCAGACTACCCCAAATTTTGAAACCTTAGAGCTTTTCAATCAAATGTTTTACACTTAGACATTAAAAAAGAATGTTATAAAATATATATTTTAAAATGATATAACTAATTGTGTTGTCAGTGATACTGATCATAATAATAACATCTCACCAATCAAATATTGTAGGAAGAGACCTATGTTAGTTTATAATAGTCAAAACTCAGGAGACTGGTGGCAGTGTTTCCAACTAATATATTTTATTAAAAATTAGCTTTCGTAAGCTGCAGCTCACCAGCTAAAATCCTCTTTTGCCCAATTCACAGCTACTATTAAATATATTTCTTCATAAAAGTAAGAAATTCATGCAGCAAGCCATTTATGATTAGATGATTCATAATCATATTGAACATGAAGATTGAACATTCTTCCATTTTATTTAAGATATCCAGTTTTAAGCAAGGAAAAATGAGCACTAAGCTGTTATTTGAATCCCTTTGTTTCAGTTCCTAAGGTACATTCTAATTAGATCCAGATTTTTTTTTTGTATTGCCGCATAATACAGTGTCATGTTTCCACTTTTTGAATTTACATTGTACACATATACTGTGTGATAATAATAAGCATAATTCATGCTATATAATGGAATAATCTTCTTCTGCAGTCTCTTGTGGTGACTAATATGCAGACTAATCAAAACCAAAGTCAATCGTTTCTTCAAGGGCAAATCCCTGCCAGAACCTTTTGCTGTCTGTTTTCTCCTTGGGACACTGTTTTTCCATTCCTTCTGATGATGGATTTTGGTATACTAGTAAAAATTATCCTATTCTAAAAATAATATTGCAAAACATAACAGGATCGTACTGATAGAAGAAATCTAAGTTCAAATCAGCTGAATATGAATCTCTCTTTGGATAATTCTTCATGTTCACTGTTTCTAACATAAAGGGTATGTCTATATTCATAAGGGTGTTAAAAGAGAAAATAGAGGTAAAACTGAATTGGATCTAGAGCTCTGTATAAATGATGATCATATTATTGCCCAGATGTGTAAGCCTTTGTTAAAAATTGAAATAGAAGACAAATAAGTTAAAGATTGTATATAAAATACACGAAAATATTTCAGAAATAATACAAAGTTGGTCTAATGGAATATAATACATGAAGAAAGTGTTGAAATTTATATTGAATTATAATTTTGAAGATAATTTTTATAAAATGATACGTTGTCGATACATGACATCGAATAAAATGTCAAAAATATGTAAGGGAATTTAAAATATTTGTTGGAAATGTACTCAGACTTGAGGCAACTGAAGTGATTATTTTCCTCTTTGGTGCACTTGCCACAAAGCTAGAAATATTGGGACCAAATATGTATTTTGATGCAGAAAATTTTAAAAGTTAATATACAATTGAAATCAAGGGCCTTTCTTTTGGGCTTAATGGACATACAAATGGAAACTTCTTACAGAACTTTGTTTTTATATATTATAACAACAGCAAGACATTCATATGGTCAAAGATGGAAGACTTACAAATACCTACAATGGATGAATGAATGGTGAAACTGGTAGAATTGGAGGAGATGGTGAAATTGACAGTTTGATGAAAGAGAAGACTTTGACAAATTTTATTTCTACTTGAAAACCATTTTTGAATTTTTTGTCAGAAGCTGAAAGGAATGAAAAGTTGATTTGGGGATTTGATCAGTAGACATGTGGGATAATGGAAACAATGTAAATGAATCTTAGTGCTTGATTTACATGTCTTTTTTTAACCTACATTGGTACTAAAGAAAGTCAGAAGTCATTTTTCTTTCCTTCTTTCTGTCTTGCACTTTCATCCTTTTACTTTCCTGAGCTTTTTCTTTTTTCAGATTTTTATTTGTTTATTTCAACTTTTTATTTTTTAATTAATAAAGATATATAGATAAGGAAACATTTAAAATGTTTACTTTGTGGTAAAGTATTATACAAAAGTGTTTCTTGTTCTTTATTGTTGTAATTGTTGCTTATGTACAAAACAGATTTTTGATTGAATTACTCATGTTAATTAAATATTGATGTACAGATGAGATGTAAACAATTAGAATTAATGGTTTTTATATATTTTAGGGGATATGAATTTCTCAGAATTTTGCAAATTTACATGAGCTTTTATGATATAATGTTGATTGTTGAAGTTATTATGATAATTTCAAGGTGAAGCATGTCTTAATGTATCATACCAGATAATTGATAACACAAATACCCTTTAAAGCCTACTATGCGCTTTTCAGACAAATTGAAATCCCAATGGAAGAATTATTTTTGCTAGAATATTCATTTGACTTTAGTTGTCTAGTTTCCAAATAGAAAAAATGCAGAAAACTTCAAGCTCAAAACAATTTTGAAAACTTAATGTATTCAGTATTCAAAAGAGTTTTCACATTGTATGAGTTGGCTTGCACAACGTAAGAGATAATTATCACCTTTCCTTTGACTATTGCAAAAATCCATGAGGTTGGCAGAATATGGCTATGTAAGTTGAAGTTGTTGCATTTGTTTATGTATAAGATGAGTGAGATGTTCTGATTTACAGTAAAAGCTGAATGTGGATAATGAACGCTAAGTTCTGTTTAATTTTTTGCCTCTACCCAATCTCTGCATTTCTTCAGCTTAGCTCAAATAAAAAGTAAAAAAAATCTTTCAATGTACAGGTTTAAACAGAAATGTTTGGATTATAAGCCTTTTAGGACAACCCAGAGCCTGTAAAACACGGAATCTTGTATTTGTGTTTTTTTCCTTTAGAAAACCAGAAAAAGGAATCCAGTACTTGATCGACAGAGGCTTTGTGCCAGATACGCCTGTTGGAGTTGCCCATTTCCTGTTACAGAGAAAAGGTCTCAGCAGACAAATGATTGGAGAGTTCTTGGGAAATCGACAAAAGCAGTTTAACAGGGATGTTTTAGAGTAAGTAACATATATAAAACTTTTGTTACACATTTAAGTATGTGCTACATTAAAAGAAAAAAGGTGATGCTGAGTATCTTTTGTTTAAGTCAAAAGTAATTTTTCTTCTTTTATGTATAAATCTCTAAATCAGAGGTCCCCAACCTTTTGAGCACCAGGGACCGGTTCCATGGAGAGAATTTTTTTGCAGATCAGAGGGAACATGGTTTCATGTACTGTCCCACTCAGGGGCAGGGCAATGCTAGCGCCGGCAGGATGCTTGGGGTGGGCCATGCTAGCCCAGTGGCCAAACGGCCAGGGCCCGGTAGTGGGCTGTGGCCCACAGGTTGGAGACCCGGCTCTAAATCACTTAGACAATGAGATTGGCAGTTTATAAATTTATAAAAATATTATTAATAAAATAAATACAATCAAAGTGAAGAAATTGTTCCATTTACTATCACATCCATGCATGCCACTCAGCAGGACTAATGCAGATAAAGGTATAGAAAGGGTTTGTTTTTTTGCTATTTTGTACTTTATAATTATTTTTTACAAATTTTATTAGTTTATTGAAATATGAAATACAAAGAAAAATGAAAATAATGGGAAAGTAGGGGAGGAAAAAGAGAAGAGGAAGCAATGTAGGGTAAAAGAGGAAAGAAAAAGAAAAGCATTCACTTACAGCTCTTTTTAGCACCATAGAATAAGGTAATAACATGCAACTTCAATTTTTATTTTCACATAGTAATATATACTAGCCACTATAACAACAACCTGTCTTATCAGCAAAACCCAAATTAAAGTTTCATTTTTTTTCTGCCTCAAGCCCAAAATACAGAAGTGTTTCCAACTAAAAATAAAGTTAATTGTATTTTTTTCTTTAATTAAAGCATCTCTGCTAACTCCATCAGCCTTTGAGCCAAATTTATGATTATTTAAAATAAATAGGCACAGGTTCATTCAGTTGCAAATGGTGCATTTGTTGTTTTTTAAAGCAACATAAGGTTTTTCTTTAGAAAAATGATTATATAAGTGAACAGTGCCTTATCTAATGATTGGAGCTAATCAATGATATTTGCTGCCAGTCTCAAAATGCTAACAGCGCCATGAATCAGACAGTCCTCCATCCTGTTGATCGGTGGGAAAGTGCAAAGAACATTCGGTCAGTGCCCTTTTCCAAGGAGCTCCTGATCTGTAACAACATTAAAGTGCGCGTGCACGTGCCATTCTAACATATATCCCCTCCACCTTTCAATAAATATATTCATTAAATATATTCATTTACCAGGTTGTTAAAAAAAACAAACCTGAGTGGTGTGTTTAAGAGAAGATTAATTGGCTGCAAAGCAATTCTGGCATGAAAGAGTGCCTCAGAAACAGCAAAAATTAAATTATATCATGCCAGCCCTTTTGCAGCCAGATGTTTTTCCAGGAGCTACAATCTGTTATGGAAATGGAATAGGAGAAGCTGCATTCTAAACAATGATTGTAGATAAGCACCAGATTTTAAGACACTTAAAACCTATTCCTTGTTGAGAATAGATAATACTGATTCCTTGAGTCTGGCTGAGGAATTCTGGGAGTTGAAGTCCAAAAGTCATAAAAGGGCCAAGTTTGAAGACCTGTGATATAAAGTAAGAATCCCCATCAGTGGAAAAACACCTATAAGTTTTGTGGAATTACAGTGATTCAAAGGAAAGAGCCAGCTTTGCCTTAGTTTCAAATACATTAACACAGAGCCAGAAATAGATAAGCTTCACAAGAACAGACAAGTCCAGTAGGACTGAAAGAATATGCCAAATACTTAATGAAGCATCACTGTGGAAAATAAAAGTTCATTTGGTGTTGAAGGGATATGAGCAGGCAATATGTCGTTTCTTGTGCTTTTTTGTGTAGCTATTGAGCCTCTTCATTGTCATCTGAAATCTTAGAAGTATACAATATAGTAGTTTGCCTCCATGAGATGATTTTCTGGACTATGAAGCTAAGAATAGTCAAATATAATTGATTCACTGATCGGAGACCACTAATAAACACCATAGTAGGGTAAACTGGAAAATCTAAAACCATTCCAGGAGATGACAGTGATGAACTCACTTGCATACTTTTGCCAAGAATGTTGCATGGAAGTGTCTCTAGTCATCTGAGCTGAATTAAGTAGACTAGCTTTTTATGCAGTAATTGGGAAACATAATTTATATTATATGCAAGTCCCTTGTGAGCTCTTCCTGGACTGATATGTCCTATTTGTTTCATATTCATATTCATCTGAATACTGAAGCAAACCGTACTTAAAAAATATTTTCCCTGATCTTTAATCTTTCCTGAAAAAAAGCTACATTTCAGTTCAGTTCTATTCCAAAGCTCTATATTTATAACAGTAGCCTGTAGTTTCAAATGCTGATGGAAAAACTTATTTAAAACTATCAGATAAAATATTTTGTATAGGAATTGGACTACCTAAAAATACTGATACCTTTTTATATTCTGCATAAAATTAGGAAAGTTATTTCTTATGCCACTTCTTTATAGTTGCTCTAGTTATTCAAACTTTTATGGATTAAACATTGATTACTTTATTCTTCTTTTAAGCCATGCAGTAGAGATTGAGTTACTTAAAGCAGCACTGGAATTCAGCCAAAACATTAAATTAAATATGCCATCACAACCTGCACTTAAATCAATCAGTATTAATTAGCTTATATTTTAGCATGTTACTTTGTGCTATGGACTTTATATAGGGCAAGAAAGCAGAAAAATATTCACACACTATAGTGGTTCATATTTTCTTCCTTCATGTAAATGTCAGAATTTTTTAAAAAAACAAAATTAATTAGATATTAAATGCCACTCAAAAGGCTAAGTTTCGTTGCAGTATGATAGCTACATCCTAGCTTAGTTTTCATTTAACCATCTATTTATTTTATGTATTGCTACCATAGCTAATTAGGTTGTGGGGGAAATTTTCCAATGACTAAATTGCAAAATAGTAAATCAGAAATAGATTAAAAATTAGTTTGATGTTCAGGCATTCCATTAATTGTTTAATGGCTGACCTCCCCACCATGCTAAGGATATAATCAAGATAAATTCAATCCAGAGAGTGTCTTTAATGGCATGTTATGGATGGAGAAGCAGGTTTTCACCTTTCCTTCAAAAACTGGTTCCCATTTGCCTTATCGTGGTTGTGGGTCCATACAAATTACAGCATTTTAGGAAAATTCCATGTCAGAAGAAAATGAACCCAGAGAGACCTTGGAAACCAACAATACATTGAATAAGGGTAAACATTACTTATCAGGGAAAAACTGGGCCTCGTGAATGCAGGCTGATTTAGACTCAAACCCTGCAGGAACAATGGTATCCTCATGCAGAGAATCAAAAGATTTGCACATTTAAAACTGCAGGATTTATAAGAAAAAGTTAACTGAGGAGTATTGATCTACTCAGAAGACACTATTGGTTCTGAATAGACTTGCATTCTGAACTGCGTTAGATATGTGCCAATTTTATTGTAAGTTAATCTTTTTATATAAGGCTTTCTGTCTGAGATAAAGCCAATGTTAGAAATATTCATATTTTGTATACTAATCAGACCCACTCTCTTGAATAAGCTGACTATTTAAACTTTGTCCAGATTTGGAATTTGACTCATCCCTTTTAGACTAGAGTTTTGATTACTTTGTAACTATGTCTGCTCTGCTTATCCAGTGGCTGAAATAGGACAGTACAGTTCCTACAAGAATCATTGGGAAACATGTGGTATACAAGTTTTAAACATTGTTATTATAATTGCTTACCTTTTTGTTTAAATTTAAAACAAAAACCTAATAACAGTCAATCCAGAGGAATATCAGTGACATCAGCTCATGTCAGAGAAGTCTCTGAATTTGTTGCTGACATGTTGTGTGACAAATATAATGGCAATATAAATAGCAATTCTTTATGTGACCAATAAACTATCCTATTCTACTCTACTCTACTCTACTCTACACTACTCTACTCTACTCTACCCGATCCCATCCCAACCCAACCTATCCTATCCTATTCTATCCTATCCTATCCTATCCTATCCTATCCTATCCTATAGACCAGTTAAATTTACCAAAAAAAAAAAAAACCCGGTTAGGATAAACCAAGATAAATTAATGCTTTCTTTGCTCTAGCTGCGTTGTGGATGAGATGGACTTCTCAGCTATGGAACTGGATGAAGCTCTCAGGAAATTTCAAGCTCATATCCGTGTCCAAGGAGAAGCTCAGAAAGTAGAACGACTCATTGAAGCTTTTAGGTATGACACAGCAAGTTACAGCAACTGATTGAAAATGTATAACTCTCAGGAATAGTGTGGTTGAATATAGTTACTTTTTAAAAAAATTGCAAAGTGATTGTTCAGATAATCTGTTAAGATAAAATTATGTATATAATTATGTATATGTATATAGATTGTAATTTCTGGTAGCTTAATTTGGTTATTCTTTTGTCATTTATTTTAAACAGAAGCAACAGAATGGTACTATTTCAGTTTAAACCTTTAAAAAGAAGTTAAATATATAGTCTCGAATTAACATGCATTGACTTATGCAGTTACTATAATAACCTTGAATTAAGCAGTTCAGCTTAGCGGAGCAAGCAAAGATATTCGCTCATTAAAACCTATTCAAATGTTCTTTTTCCTGATAGAGATGTGACAAGAAATGTAAAAGTCATCGAGTGTTTCTAAAATAAATATATATATACCCTCGGGCATTGATTTATAGTTGTTAAATCAGTGGCATCATTAAACAGAGAAAGGAAAATGCTTCTATGACCACTAAAACCAGTTTGCAATCCTGTGGCTATGATATATAATAGGTGTGCTGTGTTATATGAACAGTTACACTTTAAAAAAAAAATTATTGGTTTTTTAGATCTTAATACAAAGTGCTTGAGACACACCGTGGTGCTGGGGTAATCAAAAATCCAAAAACAAGACATACATCAGTAACTCAATCAATACATCAATTATTCCCTCTCTATTTCCCTCAAATAGCTTATATATTTAAAATAGTCTATTTCTAATTTAATTTACTATTAATCCTAAACCTGTTTTATGCAATTACAATACCATAATCAAATTTAACTGTAAGTACACACATTATCAGTTCAGGTATCCCTTCCAGATATATCCTAATTCTTTAATTTCATCATAAATCTTGTTTATTCCTTCTTCCACTAATATCTCCCAATTGATAAAATATTAATCTATCCTATACATATCTAGCTAAACAAAATACTATCAACCTTAAATCATTTGAATCCGTTAAACAACGTTCTAATTTCGTCCAATTAATTATCAAACCTAATAATATCCATATTATCAAACAAAACTAGAACATCTCTTCATTTTTATTCATTCCATTATATAATAATTTTCATACAAATAAACTACTCAGGAACTTAATCCTTAAATCAATCCATAGTTCTAAAATGCCTTATATCCAATATATATAACTTTAAATTTCTCTTTTCAGTCTTATTCTAGGCTTTTTTTCTGCCAAACAGGTTTCCATAGCAACACTTCCCTTTCATCCAAAGTCTCTCTTTATTGCTTGTGATGCCACTTGCGGCAATAATAAGCTTGTTGTCCTTTGCATTGGAGCTCCATTTCTCTTATTCTTGAAACCTCACTGTTTTGAAGGTTCACATCTCAGTCTTTGCTTTTTCTGATCCTTGAAAATATAAGTAAGATGCTTGTAGGGTGAAATAAGTTCTTCTGTATCCTCAATACAGTCATCTTTTAGTGTATTTTGATGTGTAGAATAGTCAGGTGTAGTCTGAAAGTCACTTTTCAGGTTTAAAGAAGAATCTCTGGTTCTTAGTTCTGTGGTATTCTCTTTCCTTGTAACAAATTCCTCTTTAATCTCCCTTAATTCCTCTTCTGGTATGTTTTGGTTTGTAGAATAAACAGTTGTAGTCTGAAAGTCAGTTTGAATGTTTGGGGTAGAACTCTTCGTTCTGTAATAATCCCTTTCCTTATAGCACGTATTTCTTCAGAAACCTCATAGATCTTTTCCAGTATAAGCTTACAGTTTAAGTGAGAGTAGGGTTTCTCCATTTTAAAAGTAAAAATCCTTTCTTTATTATTATTTTTTAATGAGGGCTGTAATTAAACAATGTCCACCCCCTCAGTTCCCACAGCTGCACCAGCTTATCTTTTCAAGGAATAATCTGAAGGTCAAATCTTTCTCTCCAAAGAATAGTTGCAATATTAACTTTTCACCACTAGATGTCCTCAGTAAATAGAAAATCTTTTCCAGACACCATTTTTTTGTCCTTTTTTCAATCTTTTAAAGCAGTGGTTCTCAATCTTTTTAATGCCGCGAGCCTCAACCGGTCATAAGTTGAGTACTACTCAACCGGTCGTAAGTCGAGGACTACTCAACTGGTGCAGCACCGTTTGCAGAATGGGACTTTTGGCGGGCTCAGCAGGGCAGAGACAGCCTGGACAATTCCTATTGGCTTTTGAAAACCAATAGAATTAGACTCTATTCAAGAGAGTCTATTCTATTGATTTTCAAAAGTCAATAGAATAAAAGGGAGTGGCACAGCTAAGGAAAAGGGGAAAAAAATGGCGGACTGCGTTGTTTGGCGACCCCCGTGAAATGGTCATTCGACCCCAAATGGGGTCCCGACCCACAGGTTGAGAACCACTGTTTTAAAGGAAGGAGTAGGGAAAAAATAATCTTCCAATATTAGCTACTTATACAATTCGAAACAGTATTTTTTCCTGTATCCCAAAATGACTGAAAATAGAGTGTAGCCTTTAAAAATTCTTTGTTCTCAACGCCTTTCTTCCCATGCACACAGAAGCTGCCTTTTCCAAACAGGGAAATAATTCCAACCAAGTTTTTTCAAGCAAAAAAAAAACAAGTGGGGGAAAGAGAGGAGCAAAAAGGGTCTCACTCGGCTCCTCCATGATGGGTCTAAGATCGCTTAGCTTTAATTGTGACTTCGGCTGGTGCAGCAGGATAATCGGCCATCTTGCTCCATCGGCCCTAAGGAAATAGTTGGGGCCGCGGGAGAAGCTGCCACTCTCCCACAGTCACCAGCAAGTCTCCTTCTCAGTGGTCACCCCTCCAGGGCGACTTTCGACCCACTAGGGGGTCTACCGACGCAGAAAACCCAGCTGGACTGGAGACAAGTCCCCAAGATGCGACTGGTGTCGCCACGTACCGGAACCGGAAGTCCCAATAGTTACACTTTTTTGATGACTCACTTAGCCTCTGTAAGTTTGCTCTGAAGCAAGGATATTTTATAAGCAACATAGAATACATTTTTATGAATTCTGCTGTTCAGTTCACTCAAATCAGTATTATATACCCAGTTGACAAATGTCAGTCATATTATGCCTATAGTCTGCAATAGTTTTCAAATCACTTAGTGTAAAGGACATAAGTTTAAACTTCAGTTGTGTTGGTGAAGTGTGCAAATTTAGAAAATTAATTGCATAAAATGATACAGTTGTCCTTTTGATATATCTGTATTCGTTTACCTAATATATGATGTTTGAGAAATTGAAAGTATTTACTTTAGTATTCTGCAGTGTAGATTCTTATTATTAGATAAGAGAATAGAATAAAAGAGTAAATATTGTTTTTTATTTTACTTTTTATACCAAGTGAATAATGATAAGAATATAATTCAGCTTTCTATATGAATATATTGTTTTTTTTCTAGTTATCCTTGAATCTCACCTAGTATTTTTCTAAAACGTCTTTTCTAGCCAGAGATACTGCATCTGCAATCCAGGAGTTGTAAGGCAGTTCAGAAATCCTGACACCATCTTCATTCTAGCTTTTGCAATCATATTATTAAACACAGATATGTATAGTCCAAATGTAAAACCAGAACGTAAAATGAAGCTTGAAGATTTTGTCAAAAATCTAAGAGGTAGGTATAACATGGAGATTTATCATTGACAGTGGAGGTTCATTCTCCGAGTTTGTGGGTTGGTTTCCAAACATTTTGTTACCAGGCTAGGTAACGAAATGTTCGGAAACCAACTCAGAAGCTCGGAAAATGAACCTTCACCCTCAGTCTATACCTAAGCTACAGATATTTGCCTCTATTGCAGATTTCTCATTATCTAGAGACCTGGGTATATTATATTACCCTCCAGTACTGCAACTGTTAAATGAGTAGCTCCATGGAGAGATAGGCGGCAAATAAATTTAATTATAATAATAAAGTTTTGAGAGTTTAACCATTCTACTTCAGAGGCTTTGGAGGAACTAGTCCACCTGCTTTTGTTTTTCTGGCAGCAGGCTAAGGAACAGTATTGATAGATTTCATGATTTCAAATTCTGCACTATACTTGGGTTCCTTCTAGGTCTAAACCCAAGATAGTAATAATTGTATATCCAATGATTTGCAAATGGTTTGATTGTTCTTTTGACATTATAAGTGGCTTGGGAATCTATGTGAGGAACAAAGTGTGTCTCTGTGTATATGTGTGCATGTAGATACAGGTATATATTCATAAATAAATAAGTTCTTCTGTTTGGACTACAAAGGCAGACTTTAAAAATACTTGTCTTTAATTAAATCAGGAAGTGACAATGAATAGCATGTGGATACCAGTTTGCCTATGGATATCTCTCTTGGAATGATCCAGATTCATTAATATAGCTGATTTATTTTTTTTATTTTTTAAATAATTGTTACATTATGAAATTTTACTAATAGTAATTGCTAGTTTTACTAGTAAATAGTAATCATAAAAGCAATAATAAAATACTATATAAAGTAAACTCAAAAAGATAAAATAATAAAGAAAAAGGAGAAGGTTCAAGAAAAGAGAGAAAAGGGAAGAAAGAGAAAAATATAAGGAAAAACAGAGCAATATTTAAAGAAGTGATTTCCAATCTTCACGAGTAGAAACAAAAGTAATTCTTTACCCTCTCCCCTATAAGTACAGTAACCAATACTACCATTAAACTATACAATTGCAAATGGGTATTCAACAGTAGTAGTCATCGAGTATCGTTTATTTAGTATTTTTGCATTCCATAAACTATGCTTCTAATTATAATTATCCCTATAAAAGAAATACATATTAAATTAAGTAATCAGATTACCAAGAATTATATTATTATTTATTTTATGAAGTCTCTGAGTCATGATGGCTCTGTGCCAAATAGATCTAGATAGGACTTTGTTAATATCATAGAATATATGGTATTATCATTGAAATGGCCAGAGGAATAGAGAAGTTTAAGGGCCTCTTTTTTGGTCTAAACTTTTTTAAAATCATGTCAATGGAAATTAGCACTTTTATTTCAACATTCTAGTATACTGATATGACAGTATTCTGGAAATAACAGAATAGAAACAGGCTTGAGGGTTGCAGAGTAGTGCTGTCTGAGCTTGGTGCTGTCTGAGCTTGGCCATTTTCTTACAGATGTTTCATTACCAAACTAGCTAATATCATAAACAACATATACATACCATTCAAAAGAAACAATCAAAAAGCCAAACATCTTCTCACCAGCAATCAACACCCTAGTGAGCAGATATTAACAGAGATTAACATTAAACCAACGATCAAGAAGTAAATAATACTCCAATCAAGGAACTACCAACTCAGTCACACAAGCTGAGTTGGTTGTTGATAGTTTACTCAGTTGGCTGAGTAAACAACAGCCAAATCAAGGAACCACCAAGACTGACAGGGAAGGCCACTTGTATATATAAAATGAGAGCAAACCCATTTTATACTAGCACCGATATTCATTATCTCATTGGGTAATGGAACATCTGCAAGAAAATAACCAAGCTCAGAGAGCGCTAAGTTCAACCCTGATTTACAAATATTCTCTTCTATCATACTTATTTCTGTTTTATAGCATTTCTGGGACTGGAGCAAATATTAATATTGGACCCTAAATAAGAACTACTTTTAAAAGGAGTCAATAGAGAGGGGACTGTTGTCTACATCGTTTCTTCAGGTTTTTGCAAAGGCTGAGATTACTAGACAAGATGCATCTTTAGTCTTAAATAGAAGGGTTTTTATGTTCTTACAAACAGTCAATAATTATGTGTGAATGGAAGACCTAATTTGCCTATTTCTGTTTAACAATGGAAATGTTGCCATATCGATGAGTCTTATGCCTGTTTTTTTAATTGCAAAATGGCTGTTTGTAGTATGGTATAGAGAAATCCAGACTTTAATTGGCATAATGGTTATATTAGCAGCCAGGACCTGCTTTGGGATTGATATTCCAGACAAATTTATTTATTTATTAAATTTCTATGCCTCCCATCTCTCCTATAAGGTGACTGGTAGTATCCAAATCAGATATATCTTTGGTTTGGGGTTCTATGAAGAATAATATAATGAAAGTGCAAAGATGGTACATGTATTAATCAGCAGTGATTATAATCACTTTTCCAGGTGTAGATGATGGTGAAGATATTCCACGAGAGATGCTCATTGGGATTTATGAGAGAATCCGAAAACGGGAACTCAAGACCAATGAGGATCATGTGTCACAAGTTCAAAAGGTTGAAAAACTCATAGTAGGAAAAAAGCCGGTAAGTTTCTCTTATGGGTAATATTATGCATAAAGTTAGACTGGATTGTCTCAGAATGTTGCCAGAATATTGCAGGATAATGAAAGTCTTCTAAAAAAAATCATCTATGATTATAATCAGAAAGACTAAAAATGGAAGAAAATTGAATAACTTTGTACTGGTAGTGATTAGAGCTAGTGCTCGACGTAACGGCCACAATTGAGTCCAAAATTTCTGTTGCTAAGTGATACATTTGTTAAATGAATTTTGCCCCATTTTATGACCTTTCTTGACACGGTTGTTAAGTAAATCCCTGCATTTGTTAAGTTAGTCACATGATTGTTAAGTGAATCTGGCTTCCTCATTGATTTTGCTTGTCAAATAGTGTGATTTGTTTGTTTCAGCAAGCCATAGTTAGCATCAACTAGCCTTTGTCTCATTTCTGAAGATGTTATGGCATGTTGCAATTATTCTAAAATATTACGTTGTTCCATTTCCTGTACATGGGAACAAGGAAAAAGATTAGAGAGGAATTGCTGAGGGAAGCATAGAGTGAGGTTCCTGGTTTGTCTTTGAAAACCTGGCAAAATGAAAGAAATGGTTCTTTTTCATTACATTTATTGAGATCCAAAATGCAGCACCAATGTAAAAAGTATGTCCCTGGTCCTAGAAAAATGGTATAGCCTGTGTTCAGGGAATTTCTGGATGGTATAGCTGGTGCTACTGTTGAAATTTTTTGGAATTAATTATATCAAGAAAGATAAAGAATACAAATGTATACGTCTGAAATGGTTATCATTTAATTGCCCATGAAGCTTAAATAATTATATCGGTTGGCATCAAGGAAGTGAGCTTTCAGATTAAAAGAATAACAGAGTTGGAAGGGGCCTTATAGGTTTTCTAGTCTAACCCCCAGCTGAAGCAGGGAACCCTGTACCATTTCAGACAAATGGTTGTACAATCTCTTCTTAAAAACCTCCAGTGGGGGCTGCTGCCATGATGTAGGGAGGGAAGGGGGAGCTGCACCATGCACCCCGCAACCACTTACCTTGCCAAAGTGTCCTCACAGCCAGGCCTACCATGCCCTGACATCCATCGTACCTCGCCTGTTCAGTAACGACTTCTCCCACTTTCTCCTTCTTCCTTGAACATCCCTTTGCTCCCATTGCTGCTTTCTCAGTTCCGGAGTTTTGTCCGGAGCCTGTGCAGAGGGTCTTTGGAAACGAAGCCGCACAGTGATCGGATAGGGTAGGAACCATTCCTTTCACTTTTGGACCTACTCTGAAATGGGCTCGAAGGACTCCAATCTGGCTTTGAAGCAAGCAAGGGGATTGGAGGCATGTGAATGCATGCTAGTCTGGCATCTTAAAAAACTGAGGTTTTTTTTTCTCCATGCTGGATTTTCACTACCATACTATTTAACTTTCTTTAAAGTTTATTTGATGCAGAATATGGAAACTTTAAAGAAAGTTAAATAGCGAAGGGATGGTTCCCACCCCACCCAATTGCTGCAGGGCTTCATTTTCAAAGACCCTCTGCAAAGGCTCCGGTCAAACCAAGATCTGGGACTGAAAAAGCAGCAATGGGAACAAAGGTCTGTTCAAAGGAGGAGGAAGAAGGAGAAAGTGCGAGAAGCCCAAGAGAGATCTCCTCAGTCGCCCTGCAGGCACCAACTGAAGCTGAAGCCCTGTTCCATGCCCAAGAGAGACCTCCTCCATCACCCTGCAAGTGGAGATGGGGGGGGAAGGCAGGCAATCCAGATATGCCGCATGGCGGCAGCAAGCAGAGGAAGAGAGGAAGCCTTCCCCTGCCTGTCTCTGCTTGCTACCACCATGCAGATCACCTGTCTTCCCCTCCCCCCCACCTCCACTTGCAGAGTGATGGAGGAGGTCTCCCTTGGGCATAGAAAATGGCGTCAGCTTCAGTCAGTGCTTTGGAGAACTTCTTCCATCACCCTGAGGAGCGTGAAAGTGGCAAGACTTGAATGGCTGAAGGGAGGAGCCAAGCGAGAAAACCTCAGCATTGTATTGAAAAAAAAAAAAACTGGAAAAACCAGAGATGGGAAGGCCAGGGGTGGAGACTCAGATTTATCATAACTGGGTTGCCGAACTCAACAAAAAATTAGGCATCGGATTCTGCCAAACCAGCGTGAACTGGCTGAATCCACCACTAGTTGACTCCCTCTTCTTTGTGGCAGCCCTTAGATATTGGAACATTGCTACCATGTCACCCCTAGTCCTTCTTTTCATTAAACCAGACATACCCAATTCCTACAACCATTTTTCACTTGTTTTTAGCCTTTAGTCCCCTAATCATTTTTGTTTCTCTTCTCTGCACTCTTTCTAGAAACATCCTGCATGCAAATATATGCTACATACTTTGCTTTGAGAATATATAATTGGTCCTCTGCAATAACAGCTTCTCCTCTGAGTTGGAGGCTCTCTCAATTATCTGTTTAAGTTTTCTTTTTGAAATTCCATTCTGTTCCACTGTAGAATAGTTTTAGCTCTTCTACATGCAGGAAACAAAAGCAATAAAAATTCATTCCACTCCATTAAATAGACTTTACCTGAGCAACCAAAAGATACTAATAACAAGAAATTTGTCTTGCGTTTTTGGAACCAGAAGGAAGCTGTAAGAAAATGACCATGTTTGTCTATCCTTGATCTATTTCAGATGAGCAACAAACTCATCATTGCGTATTAGGATACCATTTTTTCAAGCTAAGGTGATTCTGTCAAGATGCTATTGCCATAAAAACTAAAAATGTCATTTCAAAAGCAGAACAAATAAAAACACTGCAAATAATACAAGTTTTATCATTCAGGTTTTCAATTATTTCATGTTTCTAACAATCTCAACAATCAATGTTATAGAAATGTTTATTTTATATACATTTAATCATAATAAGACTGAAATATTTGCTTGGTAAGTACAATATTGTGTTTTTCTGAAGTTTAATTATATTTTCTGTGTCTTTTTACCATAGATTGGATCTTTACATCATGGCCTTGGTTGTGTAAGTGTTTGCTTTCATATTTATATATTAAGTACAGGTAGTCCTCGAGTTACAAATGTAATGGAGCCTGCCCATTCCATTCCTAACTCGAGAATTCATGGGAGTAAATCTCATACCTTGAATGAGATCACTCCCTGCTCGTTAAGACACACATGAGATATGTCAGGGTGGGGAAGGCCATGGGGGGCCTAGTGATGGAACAGGCCCCCAAGGCCTCCCTGACCCACTAAGATACCTCATGCTTCCCCTTCCCTTCCTGCCATGTTGGACTCACTTACCTTGCAAAATCTGTCTCCTCTCTGCCGCGGTTTCTTTCTCCTTGAGGGAGAGGAGAGTCAGCTTGGAAATGCTTTTTGTGCTGACAATGGAAGCTCCTGGGTGCTGTAATATTGCGTATGATTGCCAATGGGGTGCTTCAGAAACAGAACATTCTTTTCCGTTTCTATAGCCCTCCCATTGGCAGTAACACGGACTTTCCAATCTCTCAGATTTCCTTTGGATAAAAAGTGTTTGAGTGGCAGTGGATTGAGTTTTTCTACTCTGTCCAAATTGAAAGAAGTGAAAGTGCAGACCGGGGTTGCTCTCAATAAGGCCAGCGCACGTGAGCAAGTAGAGCACCCGCATCTTCTTGAAAGCAATCCTGCTCAGCGTCTCTGCTTTCTTCTTTTCGGACGGAGCGGAGAAACTCAAACTGCTGCTGCCACTTGAATGGGGAGAACAAGTAGAAGAGTGGTCAGGATTTGTGCCACCGGCCCATCAGGCAAGGACTACGTCATGCGGGGTGGGTAGCTGGCTGGGGAGGGGAGATTGTGGCCATTCAGATGGCTGTTTCTGCCAGCAACTTGGACCCAGGTGCAAGGGGGACTCACCCCATGATGCCTCCCCACTCAGTTTAAGACTTTGTTCCTGCCCTCAAACTAATGCCAGCACACGCAAGCGAGCAGCGCACCTGGGCCATGGACGTCATTTCTTCCTGCGCCCAGCTGACTCCAATTCCATGCTTTGCCCCATAGGCATGCAAACAAAGCAAACACTTCCCTCCCCAGAATGGAAGCTTCCAGGGGCCATGATCTCTTTTGTAGAGAATTTGTGTTTGAACTCGCATAATATTACGGCACCCAGGAGTTTCCGTTATTGGTGTGAAAAGCATTTTTAAGCTGACTCTACACTCCCTCAAAGGGAAAGAAACCACGGCAGAGAGGAGATAGATTTTGCAAGGTAAGTTAGCCCAGCACAGCAGGAAGGGAGGGGAAAGCAGTTGTGGGGAGCAAGGGGGGAATAGGGTGAATGTTGCAGAGCTTCTGCAGTCATTCGCAGGGCTTTTTTGTCATAGAATGCCCAGAACGGAGTTCCGGCACCATTTTGGATGGAACCTTGTAGGGTAGACAAGGCGGGTTGTATGACGTGTGTGAGTTCCAGCACTTTTTTTATATATATAAAAAAAGCACTGGTCATTCGTAAGGACGAACGACTGCCATGGTGCTGTAATATTCATAATTTTGTGACTTGCTCGTAAACACTAGGGGGTGCTGATCACGTAAATTAGAACAAGCGTTAAGTGAATACTCATAACTCGGGGATTACCTGTATTTATATATTCAGTAAGCAGATCTCACCATAGTTTTAGAAATAGATCCTTTCTAAAATTACAATACTCTAGTTAGTATATAGAAAAAACTGAATCACTAATCTAAAAATATTTCTGTTTGCGGAATTGATAAGTGCTTTCCATGTAGGATTCAGTTCAAGAAAGGGAAAAATAAATTGGAAGTATTATTTGCAAGGAGCAGCCTTATAAATTTCAGGGAAATCAGTTATAATATGTTGCATTCCTGTTTCTGATTTATAGGTTCTGTCTCTCCCACATCGGCGGCTTGTTTGTTACTGTAGACTCTTTGAAGTTCCAGATCCAAATAAACCTCAGAAGCTTGGATTACATCAGCGAGAAATATTTTTATTTAATGATCTCCTTGTGGTATGTGCCACATAATTTATGCTATTTTATATTAAGGGAGAACCATTATTAAGCAAGAAAGCTTTCCATAGCCCTGTTGGGTAAGGTACAAAAGTACAACTACTGTAAATTGGATCTGAGCGTTCCAGTCTGTAATCTAACAGACCAGAGGCATACATGAAGCCCTTAATTTATAAAAAAAAAAAAACACCTCTGAAATCTTCCCAGTTGGCTGGAGTCAATCCTTCCTTTCTAAAGTAATTGCTTGTCAATACATTTTACCTATTAAAAGCAACATGCATATTAGTGTTGAGTTAACCTTGTCCTCACAGACTTACCCTGATGCACATTTATCAATGGTACAAGAGCATTAATCTCCCACAAAAAGGAATTGAATGTTCTGGGTTTAATGGCACCATGGGTTCTGGGTTTAGTGGCACCATGCTCAATAGTAATAACTGTGAGAGGGACCTCGGAGTCCTAGTAGACAATCACCTAAATATGAGCCAGCAGTGTGCTGCAGCTGCCAAAAAGGCCAACACAGTGCTAGGCTGCATTAACAGAGGGATAGAATCAAGATCACGTGAAGTATTAATACCACTCTTCAATGCCTTGGTAAGGCCACACTTGGAATACTGCATCCAGTTTTGGTCACCACGATGTAAAAAAGATGTTGAGACTCTAGAACAGTGGTTCTCAACCTGTGGGTCGGGACCCCATTTGGGGTCGAACGACCATTTCACGGGGGTCACCAAACAAGGCTGTCTGCCATTTTTCCCCCTTTTCTTTGGCCACGCCCCTGGCACCCGGTGATGTATAAGTGGTTGGGGGTCACCACAACATGGGGAACTGTATTATGGGGTTGTGGCATTAGAAAGGTTGAGAACCACTGCTCTAGAAAGAGTACAGAGAAGAGCAACAAAGATGATTAGGGGACTGGAGGCTAAAACATATAAGGAACGGTTGCTGGAATTGGGTATGTCTAGTTTAACGAAGAGAAGGACAAGGGGGGACATGATAGCAGTATTCCAATATCTCAGGGGCTGCCATAAAGAAGAGGGAATTAAGCTATTTTCCAAAGCACCTGAAGGCAGGACAAGAAGCAACGGGTGGAAACTAATCAAGGAGAGAAGCAACCTAGAACTAAGGAGAAACTTCCTGACAGTGAGAACAATTAATCAGTGGAACAGCTTGCCTCCAGAAGCAGTAAATGCTCCAACACTGGAAGTTTTTAAGAAGAGACTGGACAGCCATTTGTCCGAAATGGTGTAGGGTTTCCTGCCTGAGCAGGGGGTTGGACTAGATGACCTCCAAGGTCCCTTCCAACTTTACTACTATTACTATTACTAATGAATTATATTTTGCTTTCTTATGAGAGAAAATAGTGTACCTTGGTAGATATCAGGATTCTCGAACATTTCATTCTTTTATTAAAGCTTTACTACCATTTAAAAATGGCCTAATTCTATGCATTCTTAGTGGTATTATAGCTGTTGTTATTGCTCAAGGTTTGCCTAACCAGCTGTATTCTAGGAAGAGTATCTTTTCCAACTCTTTCCTTGATTATATAAATTTGGCATTGAGGGCAGAATTAATGTTTCAAATGCTTGTTGTGGTTCACTACGGAAATGTGATCTATATTATTTAAGAACATAAACCTATGTATTACAAAGTAAATCTAGAATACTCATATTTTAGTTAGATAATATGTTTCTTTATTTTTATTTATTGTCTGTTAATATTTTTAGGTCACTAAAATTTTTCAAAAGAAGAAGAATTCAGTCACATATAGTTTTCGACAGTCCTTTACCCTCTACGGAATGCAAGTTCTCCTTTTTGAGAATCAGTGTAAGTCCCTTTATCTGATTTGAGAATTCATTGTAAATCATGTTTAAGAATGAATGTATCTTTTAGTTACATTTTTCTAATTCCCAAGATATATAGCAACATCTTTATCTCACTATAGAAAGAAATTGCTTGGCTGCTCTGGCTTCCAAAATTAACATTTGGAATTTATACAGTAGTCCATAATATATTTTCCAGATGGTAAATCACAACATATTTAGAAACAATACATACACTATAGGCTATGCTTAAATGGCATTTAAACTTAAAATATTTTAATACAGGATTTTAATACATAAAGTTAAAAATATTACAATTTTTCTTAATCCAGAACAATTCTGGAACTGACTTGTAGATCAGCCATTGGCAGTTGCATAAGAATATGAAAGTTAACAGAGAAGCGTTGTTGAACAAACTAAGTTTGTTAAGAGCTTTGGATTATACTTAATGCCTTTGAATATATTAGTTTTGGATATCACCACTGCACAGATATTACTTATATCATGTTTCCCCGAAAGTAAGACCTACCCCAAAAATAAGCCCTAGCTTGATTTTTGGGTGTGGGCCTAATATAAGCCCTACCCCCCCCCCCAAAATAAGCCATAGTTTTGGGGTGAGGCGCACACCTAAAAAGGTAGAACAGATCAATACCTGCCTCTCCTCGCCAGCCCACTTCTTCTGCGGCACCCTCAGCCTGATAACCAAATGGAGGTTTATTTCCGAATTGCCCTCATAGTTCATTAGAAATGTATAGTACAGTGTGGGGAAATCTCTGAAGTTCTTCTTTAGAAGAAATAGGGAAAAAGTGTATTTATGCAGTAATAGAAATCCTTTATTGAAATATTTTTTATACATGGAACTGTGGAGAAATAATGAAATGGAATTAATATAAATGGGGTATTTTTTGTTTATGTTTTTTGCTATCTCTTAGATTATCCAAATGGCATACGACTGACATCAGCTGTTCCGGGAGCAGATATCAAAGTTTTAATAAATTTCAATGCTCCAAATCCCCAGGACAGAAAGAAATTTACAGATGATCTGAGGGAATCTGTTGCAGAAGTACAAGAAATGGAAAAACACAGAATAGAGTGTAAGTATCAAGGTAGATACAGTAGAGTACCTATAATTAATTATATATTTCATGAAACACTTATTTCAAGTGTTTTGCACAGCTCTAATAGAAACATATATATAAATACATCCAAACATATCATGTACATGTATTTATATAAAGCTCTACATTGCGTAAAGCTTGAATATTTGGAAAAGCACTTATCTAGATTTTTGTGCATCCCTATCTAGAAAGTTATGTTAGGATTAGTATTAGACTCTAGCTGTTAAAAATTATCATTTTGTATGACCTAGAAGGCATGGCTTCTATGTTGAAGCTGCTGTAAGAAACAACCTTCTTTCTGAGGCTGAAGAACCCCAATCCTGGGGGCCTTAAAAAAAGCCTTGAAGCTCGGCTGTTTCAATAAGTCTTTATGTCTGCCAGCCATTGATTTTGAGTTGTGAAGGGTCCTTGGTGTTCTCTAAGCTTGATTGTTTCATTGCCCCAACTAGGTAACATCATCAATAAACATCAGTAAACGTCCAAGAGCTCAGAGAGCATCAAGGACCCCTCATTTCAACCCTGAGCTACAAATATTCTTCTTTATTGGTACTTTGAGTTGTTTTTTTGTAAATAGTTATAGTAGTACCTCCACAAGTATGCCTGTTTCAAGTGGAAATGACATTTTTAGCACACAGAATATTCCCATACATTGAACTGAATGGGGCTTTCTCTCACCGTACAGAAAACCTGTTATGTATAACATAATTGATAGATTGCAGTTGCAATATTTCTCCAAGTTTTAAAATAGTTTAATTTTCTTTTTCAGTTGTATTTATTTATTAGATTTATATTTGCCTTCCTTTCAGGAAGAAATGGTAATATATTAGTACATTACTCTTCCCCAATTTCTCACCAGGTGTAGATTGTGCTGAGAAAGAGTGATGGGACCAAAGCAACTGCAATGCAATACATAAGTTGATTAGTTAAAAAGTAAAAGTTGAAAAGTTAAAAAGTTGATTAGTTACATTTAGGCAAGAAAACCAAATGCTCAGGTACAGTATAGGTCACAGGTCGGCAACCTGCAGCTCCGGAGCCGCATGCGGCTCTTTGAGCCTTCCCCGGTGGCTCCCAGCCTCCTCTGCCTTTGCAGAGAGAGACAGAGACAGAGAGAGGCAATTCCGCTTCCCTGCTTCCTTCTCTCTCTCTCTCCCTCTCCCTCCCTCCCTCTCTCTCTCTCTCTCTCTCTCTCTCTCTCTCTCTCTCTCTCTCTCTCTCTGTGTGTGTGTGTATGTGTGTGTGTGTGTGTAAAAGATTGCACTCACAGTGTTCCCCGAGGAGCTGAAAAGCTTTCTGGACGGAGCGCCTCCCTTTGCTGCGTCTCTGCAGGAAGCAGGAAGCAGGAAGGGCAGGAGAGAGCTAACTAGCCCAGCTAGGCTGACTCAGGAATTCTGGGAGTTGAAGTCCATGAGTCATAAAAGAGACGAGGTTGCTTACCCTGAGCTTGTTGGACAACAGCTTGAAGCTTGCCAGGTGAGCAGCAGATAGGAGAGAGAGAGAGAAAGAGAAAGAGAGAGAGAGAGAGAGAGAGAGAGAGAGAGAGAGAGAGAGAGAGGAAAGAGAGAGAGAGAAAGAAAGAGAGTGGGGGAAGAGGAGTGGCAGGCAGACCAAGGGCAGATAGAGAGGGAGGGAGAGAGAGAGACAGAGAGAGAGAGAGAGAGAGAGAGAGAGAGACCCTTTTGACATCTAAAATGAAGATAACACTGCATATATCCTTTTTTTAACCTGTATGTGTATGTATGTACACATATGTATGTATGTATGTGTGTGTGTGTGTGTGTGTGTATACATATATACACACACACATATATATACCACACAAACACACACACACACACCTATAATAAAGGTAAAAAAGGATATATGCAGTGTTATCTTCATTTTAGATATCAAAAGGATTTTGCGGCTCCCGGTGTTTTGTTTTTGGTGGGAAACGGGTCCAAGTGGCTCTTTGAGTGTTTTGGGTTGCCTACCCCTGGTATAGGTGGTACCTCGCTCAGTACTAGTAAATGTGAGAGGGGTCTTGGAGCCCTAGTGGACAATCACTTAAATATGAGCCAGTAGTGTGCTGCAGCTGCCAAAAAAATCAACACAGTCCTAGGCTGCATTAACAGAAGTTAATGTGAATCAAGATCACGTGAAGTGTTAATACCACTTTACAATGCCTTGGTAAGGCTACACTTGAAATACTGCATCCAGTTTTGGTCACCACAGTGTAAAAAAGATGTTGAGATTCTAGAAAGAGCACAGAGAAGAGCAACAAAGATGATTAGGGGACATAAAGAACCGTTACTGGAATTTGGTATGTCTAGTTTAATGAAGAGAAGGGCTAGGGCTGACGTGTTAGCAGTGTTTCAATATCTCAGGGGCTGCCACAAAGAAGAGGGAGTCAAGCTATTCCCAAAAGCCCCTGAAGGCAGTATAAGAAGCAATGGATGAAAACTAATCAAAGAGAGAAGCAACCTAGAACTAAGGAGACATTTCCTGACAGTTAGAACAATTAATCAGTGGAACAGCCTGCCTCCAGAAGTTGTAAATGCTCCAACACTGGAAGTCTTTAAGAAGAGACTGGACAGTCATTTGTCTGAAATGGTACAGGGTTTCCTGCCTAAGCAGGGGGTTGGACTCTGTTATTCTATTCTATTCTATTCTATTCTAGTTAAAATTTATTATTATCATAGATAAGTATCATAAAATTGAGAAACAAAGTAAAATGTAAAATTCACAAATAAACAGTAAGCATGTCCATGATGTGGGAGATATGGGATAAATATGTGTGTGTGTGTAGTTTTTATTTTGGGGGGAGTTATAGAATCTACATTGAGCAGCAGCAATAGCACAGAATTTAGAGGTTCCACTTGCTTGTGTGGCCAAAATAATGTACTTCTGACCTACTGGAATACAGTACACAGAAGGTTTTGATTTATCATAGCTCTTTTTTACCTTTTTTTCAGCTGAATTAGAGAAACAGAAAGGTGTAGTGCGACCAAGCATGTCTCAGTGCTCTAGCCTGAAAAAAGAGTCTGGCAATGGAACATTGAACCGGACCTGCCTGGATGACAGCTATGCCACGGGGGAAGGCCTCAAAAGGAGCGCTCTTAGCAGCTCCCTTAGAGATCTTTCTGAAGCAGGTAAGCTTTGCATTTCTTCTCTTTTAGATTAATTTTGGAGTATTAGAAATATGCACCTGTGAACATGAAAGTCTAGAAATCAATTTGGAAAAATGATATAGAAATTTATTTTCTATTTTTCCTTTGCATTCGAAAATATTAGATTGCTATAGGTGGTTTTTGTATACATATTTTTAAAGAGGAATAAATGGAAATATATATTTTTTACAAGGAATAATTAGTTTTGCTTTTTATCTTCGCTTTCTTCTATTTATTATTTTCATTAGAAAAAAAAAATCCACCCAAATTACTATGTACTGGCTGCTGCTTATGCTTTTTGTGATTGTTTGTATCCATGTAGCATACTGATGAATGAAATTGAGTGAAGCCCTGCTAAATTCTATAGAGAAATACGGATCAGACACACCTGTGTGATTGATGCTACTTAATTATATTGCTCAGAAAACAATTCTAGATTTTGTCAAATGTGGCTTATGTTTATATTGTACTGCTGTTTACCAGTATGATGGTCGGGAACCATCATGGCAAAGTAGTTACTCCAGTTTTGCCTTACTGCTTTGTGGCTTAATGGATTGTGATAGCAGTTTAACATATATTGAAATATATATATGTTATATACCTGGTTTGGATTATATACATTTTCTATGAATGCAGGAATTAAATAAATACCTCTGTTATTACGTTTGGAAATCAGTGGTGCATTTTGCATGTCAAGCAGGACATTTCAGCCATGCGTACATAATATTAGACACAGAATGATTCCTACTGTTGCTACTAGTATTGCTCTGCGTTTTAACATCATGCACATCATCAAACTAAATATATCCGTTATAAATACATGATTTAATTAATATTTTTCCTGTTTCTTGTTTTCATTACTTGATAAAGTAACATGCAGCTCTTAAATATTGGATGTTCATTTTACAGATGTTTTGAATTTAATGTATGATGAGAGGGATACAATCAATATTCTATCTATAAATCTTAATATGCAGTATGAATCATTACATACAAACATTTATTTGCTCATTAGAATATATGCATATGTATTCTTTATCTTTGCAGGTTATATTCTGTTTCATAGTTTTTTATTCACTTTAAACAACTTAGAAGGAAATTCAGGGACCTTTAACTATATTAATTTCACTGAAACAGATTTACTAAGTCTTTAAAAGGTACTTGTATGATTTGGATGAAATCTCAGTAATTGTTATGTAATTTCATTTAAGAATGGTTTCACTTTTGGCTTTTGATTTTCACATGAGAATGGCCAAATTCATTTTTAGAAACAGGATTTCACTGTTGTATTGATTATCTGAGAGGATTATGAATTAATATATTTCATCCTAATAGGAGCTTCTCATTTTCTTATTTTAGACATTATCATGTAGATAGTGTCATCTTGCCTCTTTACAATAAACAAGATGAATTTTTAAGGATCACAAAATAGTTAATATGCCTAGAGCACATGCCATCTGCTGGCATAGGCAATACTGACAGTTGTTCTCCAGAGCCAAACATAGATGTCAGGATGAAAGGCTTAAGTGATGAATATATTAATGTTTGCTGAACTTTAATATTTTTCAAGTTAATATTATGGAACTTTTATGTTTGGGCTTGTGCAGTGCAGTTAATTTGAAAATACAAATGGAGTCAATTGGGCTATTAAACATAGATTATTTTAGCTGTTATCAAGAAAGAGAATCAGGCCTTTTATGCAATAATAAAATGGCTTTTGTAGTTATAGGAATGAGTTCAAGCATAAAAATCATTAGGAAATTTCACTGTTGCTAATTTGAATAAAAGAACTAAAATAATGAAATAAAATGTGAAGTAGATTGGTAAATGATTAAAGGCTTAAGAGACAATCCAGTTTCTAGATGGATCAGCTTCATTCCTGGAATCTTAATGCAGAAGGTGTGAATAACATCTGGAACAAAGGGTTTTTTTTATAGAGAGGTTTTAGAGAAAACTTGTCAAAATTATTCCCAAATGTTATGCTTGCTAAGGATCTCAGCCGTAGCCTTAATCTTGGAGGTCACATATGGCGTCTTATTCATTTTCTGAGTTTACATACCTTTAATCTGTTTACCCCATCCAACCCCCAACAGCTGGCATGGTCTTCCTTGCTTCCCAGCACCTTGTTTGCAAGCTTTATCTCCAAAAAAGCTTGAAGGCTTTCACTGGGAAAGGTTGAATAGGGGTTGTGAATATAAAGGCAGGCAGATACCACAATTTCTTCTTCTTGGGTCCACATAGAGCAAATCACCTGGTCAGGTCAGATGAGAAAGGCTTCTAGAGTGTGAGCCAGCCTACCAGGCATCAGAAGCTAGAGGCTCTGATTGTCTGAATCAAAGGAATGTCAGTCTTGCAAAGAAGTCCAGATGAGAAGCACATCCAGGAACACCAGCTTTATCTTTGCATGTTTCAAAAGTACTCCTCCTGTCTCACACTTTTACTTTCCCCAAAATTAGGGAGGGTCCCTTCTGAGTCACTTTTGCTACTCCTTTTCCTTTGGACTCAAATTTTATTTATCAGATGACTAGGCTGAGACTCTTCCTCCTGTCTCCCAAGATCATTCCCACATACTATTACAAGTTCTCACCATCAGAGAGATGAGAGAGAGAGAGAGAAGGAGATTGCCATCATATGCTTCTTCCATTGTATGAGCTGTGGCTTCTAGCAGCAGTCTGAATGCTGGGAAACTCAGAAGAAGCAACAGTAGCTCCCCCTACTAACTTCAAGGGGAAGACTGAAGTGAAGCCACAACAAGGCTTCCAGGGCTGGAGTTTGGTTTTTCCAAATCAACAAATGCTATTTAACATTTAGCATGCGGTACAGAATTATTATAGTAAATATATCATACTTTAACCTCTCAACATGTAAGATGTTCTGATGTCTTTAAATCCAATTGCTCTGAGCACTTAAGTTAGATTTCTGAGTACTCTCCAGTAAACATAGCCCTTAAATCCCATTTTATGTATTGACATAGATATATAAAATCAATAATGTATTGATTGCTTGTTCTTTAGGCTGAAAGAAAATATATAATATAAAGTGCATCTTTTCAGTTGTCATATTCCTTGATAGCATATGATGTAATTTAGGAGCAAGTAGTTACTAATATTGACATGAACTATGGGTATTAACTATGGGTATTAATTTTCCTATAATATCCAGTTTAAGTATCTTTTTTAAATGTGAAAAAAGAAATTAGAAACACTGGATCACAGAAGGTAATTAACTGTGCCAAAATATCAGTTTTGGCACTGATTCTCCTACAAGAAAGGTAGATACCCACAAACACACACACACACAAACACACATGAGATATATCAATCTTAAATTTAAATGCAGAAACTACTACAGTATATTTGACAGATGATCTAATGTCTTTTTGGAGCCCTCCACTTATTTAAAGACCTGAAATTACCAGTTTCTATATTTCTGGAAAATTCTTTGACTCACAGTACTTGCTAAATTGCTAGTAAAATTATGATTATTTTCATTTTTGTTGTTATTTAGGGTAACTCCCCAAAATATGTATGAAATAAAAGAAGACGAAAACTTAAAAATATTGAATTTACATAAAAATATATTTATTCTGAAATTTCCCCCTCTTTACTGAATACTTGCTTTGCTGAGTGAGATGAAAGGCATATAATTTAATATATAAATTAGTAATTTTTAACAATATTAAGGTGATTTTTTCAACTGCACTTTCCATAGATTATGTTTATATAAAGAGATTTGGGATTCCATGTAACAATGAAAATGTAAGATTTTTAAAATATAAATTAGAAATAGATTGTTTCCCCTAGGAGATGAATTTGATAGTAACAGCACCCTTTATGAAACTGTTGAGGTATATTATAACAAATCATCTGATTTTCTGCTTTCTATTGCATAATGTGTTTAATATTTTATTTGTTCTTTGCCATTCACATTAACTGTTTCTGAGCTTCTCAGGCATAGGAATAATGAGAATTCCTTTTGGTTTTCCATCATAGTATAGACTTTTTGCCTGTTATAGTAATAAGTAATATCCCTCATACTATAAATATATTTTAGGTTACAAGCATCATATCCCTTCTTTCTGACTCCATTTTTCTTGCTTTCACTTGTGACCCGGAACATCACTATCCATGCATAAGAGGGCAAACTTGAAATGACCCTGTAGTTTGCTGAATTATCCAAAGAGAAAAGGAATAAAAAAAAACTCTAATGAAAACTGGATAAAGAAGGAGAATACAATTGATTAGTGTTTGCCAATGCTGGCAACATTAAAATGGCTTCAACTCCCAGAATTCTGAGGAAACTGGAAAAGGAGGGTTAGGGGGGGATAAATATTAAAAGGATAGCAAGTTTCCTTCTGCACCAGTCATTCCTGATTGATACTGAGAAGTTATTTTAAAATGTCTTCAACAACAGACATTGCTTAAAAATCAAGGCATAAATCAAGGAGTTTGTGGAACTGGGACTGAGAATAGTTTTTACAGACATCCTCATAAAAATTGCAGATCCCAACCACCTCCAAATATCTCAGTGAGGAGTGAGCATGGCTAGTGACATAGAAAGTTGAACAACAATTGGAAGTGAGGTTGGACCGTAAAAAAAAGTGATTAAACTCCTGAAGCTTCTGTTCTGCAACATTTTATTTTACATTCGGAGTTGAATCTCATTAGTAGATCATTAGATTCAATAAAGAGTTGAAAAATCTTTGCACAACTTATACTAGGATCACAAATATTAATTTTTAACACATGAGTGACCCTCTGTGAGATTAATCAAATTTTCCATCATCATACTTTTATCTCACCTTTATATTGTTTACCACTTTAGCTATCATATAAAAAACTACATTATTAACAGAAGCTGAAACATGCCACCTTAAAATATTCCTGAACTAATTATAGAGGAATTAGTTTGGACTGACACTTTTTATCCTAAACACATTTAAAAAAAATCCTAAAAAAATATGAAAGTGCATTCAGTAATTATGTTATATTGTAAACTGCCCAGAGTCTCTGCATCAGTGAGATGGGTGGCATAAAAATTTAATAAATAAAGCTGATTTAGGACAGCATGTAACTTCATTCAGACCACATAGTTCTAACTTTAGGATTTGTATGAGCTATGAAATAGGTCTTACAGTTACCATAATCTAGAATGGAGATTTTCTAAGGAGAGCCATGCCTATTTGAAAGAAACCCAATTTAACAAATATTTTATCAGGGTTGTGGAAATCCTTTGAAAGAGATACTTTGTACCATGTGATTGTGCTACAAAGGATGATTCCTAGATCCAGAAAGGCAGCTGTATCTTTCTCTGGGCTTACATGCCTTGCTTCTTTCCTTTACCTATTACTTCGCTTCCCGGAAAAAGAAATATCTGCTTTAATTCTCTGAAGAAGACATTTTCATTGTACGAACTATCTTGTGATATATAAAGCACTTCTTTGAAAGGCTTTGCACATTTGTAAGTAAAAATGTAATGATGAATACCATACTGTACTTGTTTTTAAAAAACCAGAAACTCATTACACAGAATAATATGAAATAGCTTATTATTGTGAAAAGTAACATTTGAATGACAGATTTTTATTTTAAACCAATATTTTTAACTGACTAATGATAAATTACATTCACCCTATTTATATAATATTCTATTTTACTTTTACTTTAAAATAATAAAGGGTATTGCATAGCATCTCAGAACTTAGGATCTTACTCTTTTTTTCTATTGAGATTCACTCAGTAGAATTTAGGATCTTACTTTTTTTTCTATTCTATTTTTTTCTATTTTTGTATTGAAACTTTTCTTCAGTATCATTGAATTTCAATTTCATTCTTGTGGAATTCACTGTGACATTTGTAAAGTAAGAAGTGGAATGCTTCCTTCTTATCCTTTTGAGTTTGACTTTCTGTGTTTTGTTAACTACTACTTACAGAAGCAGATATTATATAACCACCTTACATTATTGTTTGGCTATTAGACCAGGGGTAGACAACCTTGGCTCTTTTATGACTTGTGGACTTCAACTCTCAGAATTCCTGAGCCAGCCATTCTGTACAATAACCATTGTAATGATTAGAATTCTCAAGAAGTCGTTAATTAATTGCCCTCACCCCCTTTTATTCTAAATCTTCATTCACATTTAATAAGGCAGGGCCTCTTAAGACAGAAAGTATATTTTCTCTCGAGGACAAAACAAGTAATGTTGAACATTTCTACTGAACAGCATGTTGGGCTGTTGTTTATTTCCATGCTGTTTCCACAGCTGGCACATTCCCAAATCTAATAGTTAACTTGAGTCTTCCCATTTTAAATCTACCTCCTTTTGATTTAAATTTAGAGCCACTCTGAATCATTGAGAGTTGGATGGCATGCAAGTTGAATAAATTATCATTATTATGGCGTAATGTTACACTTCATATAAAGTAAAATTGCCATAGAGGTGTCCTGGAATCTGTGTTTTTCCAGGGGAGAGTGAGTTTCCTTATGCTAGGAATCGGCACTCAACAAACTTTCAGTGTGAAGTACCTGATCCAAGCATCCATCTTTAAAAAACATTGTAAATTCATATAAGTATATAAGCACTGGACAGTAAACAAACAAATCTGGACATATCATTGGATTAATTATTTTTGTATGTAAAATTAAATTTAGTTTTCTTTGTTGTGATTATATGAAATCTATTATCTTTCAGATAATTATCATGTAATAGTAGCAAATCTGTAAGTCAAAATGCAGTCACCATACTTGAAGATCTTGAGTGTGACTAAAAATGTTTAAATAAATTTTGAGAAATGCATAGCCATTGTTTTTTAAAAAATTAAATCCTATCCAGTATGGCCATTTTATATAAACATTTACAGGATAACACACACATACACAGATTATTGTTCATGTGTATAATTATAAATATATATATTAAAATGCCCAAATATGGATATCCACAAAAATACATATAAGACAAATTTATAGTGAAACTAGTGGCTTTAACTTCTAATTCTTCTGTCATAAATCAGGAGCTATGTTCCGACTTGGTCATATTTAGAGCAGGTATCATTGAAATCCATGGAGCATAAAATTATTAATGATTAAATTAAGTACCATAGCTTCCAATAGGCTTACACTAAGTCTGGATTCAGCCTCATTAAAAGAAATAGAAATTTTCTCAGTGACTTCCAGGCAGTGTAAATTACATTCTTATCTGAGCATAAGGCCCACTGAAAAATAGAGAAATTGCTTTTGAGTCAGCGTGCGAAGAGTTTAATTTTAACTGTGTACTTCTATAACAATTCCTGGGCTATCACAACATGCAGAATTAATCTTTAGGCTGCCAGAAAAAAGTCCTGCAATGCATTAGGGAAAGTGGCTATTGATTCCCCAGGTCTTGTCTTGGTCTCTAATCTATGGTATTGCATGTCCTGGGCAGGCAAGCGTGGGCGACGCAGCAGTGCAGGATCGCTAGACAGCAATATGGAAGTAAGTAGGAAGTTACTGATGTCTAGCTGGATGTGATGTGCATTTCAAACCTTTATTTTATATACATATTTTGCTCTTTTTTTTCTTCTAACATACAACCTGCCTGCCTCAAATAAAATGCATGCCAAGGCTTTATAGTTTTAGCCTTTGAAAAACCAACACTATTTCTGGTCTGTTTAGATCATGCATCATTTTTTTATTTCAGCTGCTGTTATCCCCTTCTGTTCCTGCAAGCATGACTAAATGAATATGATGTGCCCTTTTGCCACTGTCACTCTGGTCCTTGTGTAAAGGCCCGATGGTTCTTTGTTACACAGTGCACTTATTGTGCTATTCGTTATTTAACGCAAAATATTGAATTCATGCTTAGTCATTCACATTGCTTACTTTCTAATTAAATTGTGAAATGTATGCAGTCGTGACATCATGGAATTGCATAGATAGGGCATGGGAAAAAAAACAAATAAAACAGGTGAATTCAATGTGGATTTCATGAGATTTCATTCATCTTCAAACCATTTATATATTGTTCATGTCTTTGAATTCAGCCTGCAGATTTGTGTGTATGTGTATGTATGTACGTATGTATGTATGTTAAAACTGAATAGAGTGCAGTCCACATAATATAGCACACAAAGCATTGGCAGTTAATTGTCTGTAAAGAAAACAAAAGCATCCAGAGACTAACAAGAAATTTGGATACCTAAAAGATAAATAGTTGAAAATACTAGACAGCACATCAACCTGCAAACAAATAGAAGCAATCTATTTACAAGAAAATACTTATTTTCTACATTACAAAGAGAATCAGGCTATTTTAATTATAATTCTACTGAAAATTTTACCATGAAATCTGACTATTAATAATGTGTAACTGCCTTCAGGCTAATTCAACATAACTGTATATATTTTTGTCCTTGAAGAGAAAAATAAATAATATGACTATATTTTTAGTAGGATAAACAATGTAAAGCAAAATCAAACAGTTTGTGGTAACTGATTACTTTTTATGATTTAATAATTTCAGGGTTCTTTTTTTTAAGAAAGCCACCAGTATTTGTTAATGGATCATACTTAGGATTTATTATCCACTTACAACTTGAAAAAAGAAATTGGCAGAAAAAGAAAGAGACAATCAGATTTCTCCTGCAATTCATACAGCTATTTCTCCATATGAGCTTTTAAAGAAAACATGATGGTCATTGTGAACTTTTTCTTTTACACATATTTTTAAGATTTTTTTAATTTTTATTTTCTATTAATTTCTTTTTAGGGGTCCATCATTAGCAGTCCTCATATGCGCCGAAGAGCTACATCAACCCGAGAGTGTCCATCTCGCCCTCACCAGACTATGCCTAATTCTTCCTCACTACTAGGGTCCTTATTTGGTAGTAAGCGAGGAAAGCCTTCCCAAGGCCATTCAGCATCTGGCCCACCACTGCCACCTCAGCACCCTCCCATAATGTCACACCCGCAGCATTCTCCACATCCTCCTGCCATGCACCACCCGGGTCCGGCTGAAGGGCAGACCCAGGCACAAGTGCACAGCCACCACTCTCAGTACTGCCATATGCAGAACCCACCTCCTTATCACCATCACCATCACTATCATCCGCCCCAGCACATCCAGCATCCGCACCAGTACCATCATGGGCCACACTCGCAGCATGTAGCTCATGCCCAGCATTCGTACCTGCCACATTCCCACACCCCATATTCCCACGCTCCCCATCCTCCCTTGCCCCCTCCTCATTTGGCACATCCTTCCCATCACCATGCACAGCCAATAGCCCCTTCTTCTTCAGCCAGCACGAAGCCCAAGCATAGCGGCATCAGCACAATAGTCTAGAAACCAGCCAGCCACCCAGCCACAGCTGTAGCTCTAGGCCTAGATGTAAAGGCACTTACAGGAAACAGAAGCAGCCTATAATGCTGGTTATTTTTTTAATTTATTTTAAAAGATCTGAACCAGAAGCAACTTAATTGACTCCTTTGCCTTAAGGACTCAATGGATCAATGCATATTAACCTCACAGTGCTGGTCTTAACAGTTCGGTGGTGACCTTTTCCCTCCTTTTTCTCTAGTAGCCTTGAAAATATGCTGCTTGCTGAAAACGTTAAGCTACCTTTTTTCATCCGCATGACCATTTTTAACAAGTAATGAAAACATAACTTACTCAGAATAAAAGGAAAACTATGAAATAAAATTAATGTGGCATTCTTGCTCTTTAATTTACAATGGGCAAAAAATGTAGACCTCATATGGTTGATGAAAATACGTAAGTAAACTCTATGTAATATAAATATATAAATATAGACATATATATATATATATAGATATATAGATATATACAGAAAAAGAGAGAGAGAGAGAGAGAGAGAGACTGCATAGCTAACATTTATGCTTAGAACAAAGTTTTTTCAGTCCACAAGGTTAGCAATATATACTTTTCCATAATTTCCCTTACTGATAAAGGGCAGTAAAATAGATGAGTAGCAAATGGAAGTGTAGACCAAAAAACTAAGGAACAAATTCCAGGCATTTCAGTACTCATTGAGCAAGTTCTATGGACTTAAAAAAATAAAATCTTTAAGCAATCTTTGCAAAATGTGCCAAATAACATAGCATATAACTGTTGCAATCAAATATGCTTTGTACTCTATTAGTATAATATACTTATTCAGTATTATAACTGCTCTGCTATTTCAGGTAAGCAAACTAGTTAAGATGCAGTAATTATACAGTAGCAACATGAGACAACCTTTACTCTAGGTTTTCTCTACATTTTGGTTCCTCCAGTTCTTAGACACTTTAAAGGCTGTGATAACTGTGAACTTACATAGTTTACATTTGTTTTGTATTTATGTATATTTTAATAAATACACATGAAGATTTACATAGATGGTATTTACATACGCTGCATGAACATTCATCTCAGACCCTGAAATAACCAACATCCATTCCTTTCAGCCGCATTGCCTCTTTACCATTTAATACTCAGTTTTTAATCAATAAAAACTTCAGACTTTTTTTTCCACATGAAAGCAATCAGAAACTTGAAAGTTTATTTTAGTATTGAGTATAGATTTTTATAACTGTAATTCCATGTAGCCATGTGCTGGCAGCAGGATTTTCTCACCATTTTTCTCATCACATTTGTTAGTTTTATCCAGCACTCAGCAGGCTGAGTCTCTGCTCGAACTGTCATAGTCCAGTTAGTCCAAGACATCTTGTAAAATCCAACTGTGCTGTTGTTGCTTATGTGTTGTACTGAGTCATTTGCAAGACCATATATTTCTTTGTAAGCCTAAATCCTATTTTTTTTTAATAAAATAAAATCATACACGGAGCATACTTTGTAGTTTCAGCATTTTGAGCCACCTCAGTCACGACTTTACATCTAAAAGACAGAAACAAAAGGAACCGCAGAGCTGCACCAGCAGAATTCTGAATGTTGATTTAAAAGAAGAGGAGGAAAAATGTTCCAGTGAGAGATGGGTAAAGCCAAACAAAAACTGATTATTGCTTCTGAAAGAAGTCATAACGTATGAAACATCTTTCCTATGCTGGTGATTTCTGATCTCGTTTTCTTCCCTCATTTTCTAATATATGTGGATTATATAGAGTACCAGCAAAAATAAGCTCAGTAGTTTTGTTAACTTTCATTCAGCAGAAACAACCACTTACAATCTGTTTAAATTTGACAATTATTTTGTATGCAATACACAGCAGTTTTTCCTGTCCTTGGTTTTCCCTCCATCTAATTTAACTTCATAGGAAATTTTAATAAAAATAATGTTATTATCCAAGCTGTCCTAGATTGTGCGGATTACCTGAGAGGGAACATCACAACCCAAGGATCTCTTCACATTTAAATTTGGGTTTTCTTCTTATAAGGAATAATACAACTGTATGCATGCCATCTAATGTTAGTAGTATTGAGGCTACACTCTCCATAACGTATATTTGCAAAGTATTTCAGTGTTACTGTTGATATTAGTTGAAGTAAAATGTTAACATATTTAAATATGTCAGCTTTTCTTCAAACCTTTGTACCAATAGTAAGTTGAATTGTAACTTATAAGTTGTTCCAGAAAAGATATGATAGGGCATTTTTTTCCTTTGTGTTGCTCATTGTATAATTTGCATATATCAAAAGCAATGGACTGGATAGTCATTATTTTACATTTCAAGCATTAATATCTGTATTATCTATTTGCATATTTTAAAAATGCTATCCATCTTTTATACTCATTGTTTTGATATTCCAGGAAAATCAATGAAAGATTTTAGGTTTCTAGATTCATATGCATTTAGTTAGATACAGGTTTTATCTTTTATAATTATACAGAAAAAATAATCATCACAAATGTTGATGATTAACAAATATAAAAAATATTCAATACATCCATTCAATCAATATGTTATTTCATAAAAATCCAGTGTTGTTGCCATTTAGACAAACCATCCAAGGAAGGGAAATACCTCTAGGTTTAAAAGTAAAAAAAAAAAAAAAAAAACGACTTCTTGTTTTGCAAAACTAAAGTAATCATTACAATTTATATGCTACTGAAGAAAATTTTTAAAAGGTAGATATTGGAAAGTATTAATTATGTTTTCCTTATTGATTAAAAACAGTATAAAGCACTACTGAACATCACATCTCTTTCTCTCAGTGAAAACTGTAAGAAAAAATGGACCTTGTAAAATATCTTTTCTGGGACAACCATTAATTATATATTTCTTTTAATTAAGAATGAAATGTAAATCAATGTAAAGAAAACCAAAGTTATCCTATTATGATGTAAATGTCTTGTATTGCTAAAAGTCTTAAAAAGCATAACTTGTAGGATGATTTTCCATCAAGCACTGCATGCAGCTGAAACCTCGTTTCTTGGTTTTTAAATGAGCTGAAAAGCAGTCAGCAGCTACATAACAATGACACTTTACATGTTGACTTGCTGTTTCATATACAGCTGTGCATTTTCTGCAATTAAGCATGAGTTTTGCTGTTACCATTGTAAAATATCATCACATCACACCTTGCCTGCAAAAAAAGTGTGTACATACAAGGAAAAAATGACCAATCATAAGATACAATTTTGAAGGAGGGAAAAAGGGGAGTGGAAACAGGACCAAGTAGGAAGAATAATTAATTCTCTAAACTGTATATAGTGTGTAAATTAGTATTAATATAAGTCTGCAGTCACTTTACAGGTTACAATACAGTACCTGTCTCTGCTAGGAACTAAATCCCAGCTTTGAATAGTATTAAACTGTTAGAATTAGATTGAATGCAGACTGTTAAAAGACTTCAAGAAACATCATGCTCACGAGAAGCTTCTGTAAAGGGAGATTCAAGAGATTTTGTAACTGTTGGAAAGGAAAGAGTGCTTTCATTTTAATATGCATTTGTTTGTAAGTAGTATCAGACTTTATTGTTGTTAAACTATAACTGTGATTATGTGGGAAATCAAATAAATCACTTTGAACTCACCCAGTTTCTCATTCTTTGTAGAACATATATTTTTTCATATTAATTGAATAAAATTATTTATGCCACTTTAATTCTTGGATATCTCATTTTGCATTGTTTTAAGGAGAAATACTACTTTCAAAGTAAGGAAAGACGGATTACTGCATTTATTTATTCATTTCAGATAATGGATCTGCAGTGTACATTGTATTTATTGGTAATCATTATGCAATGCTCACTATAGATGCTTCACATCAACTACTGTACTGTTCCTGTATAATCATCATAAGGAATATTAGTAATGATGTTAATATTAATGATACAAGGAACAAAAAAACCCTATAGGCTTGATTTTGACTACTCAAGAGCCAGCTAGTTGAACTAGTGAATAGAATTGAAAAAGATTTGCCAAATTTGAAAAATGATCATATGATTCAAAGTGCAGAGTGTGTGAAGGAGACAAAGAAATAATAGATAATACATTCAGCTCATGCAAGATTACACCAACTGAAGTATACACGAAAAAGTAGATCACAACCTACTACTTGACAAGATAGAAAAATGTGGGGTAGAAAGCACCACTACCAGATGGATCCGTAGCTGGCTGACTGGCCATACTCAGCGTGTGGTCCTCAATGGAACCGCATCTACATGGAGGGAAGTGTGTAGTGGGGTGCCCCAGTGCTCTGTTCTGGGCCCAGTGCTCTTCAATATCTATATCAAAGATTTGGACAAGGGGATAGATGGGGAACTCATCAAATTTGCAGACGACACCAAGCTGGCAGGAATAGCCATCACTCCAGAAGACAGGCTTAAGATACAGAAGGATCTGGACAGACTTGAACACTGGGCACTAACTAACAAAATGAAATTCAATGGTGAAAAAAGCAAGGTTCTACATTTAGGCAAGAAAAACCAAATGCACAGGTATAGTATAGGAGGTACCTTGCTCAATAGTAGTAACTATGAGAGGGACCTCGGAGTCCTAGTGGACAATCACCTAAATATGAGCCAGCAGTGTGCTGCAGCTGCCAAAAAGGCCAACACAATGCTAGGCTGCATTAACAGAGGATAGAATCAAGATCACGTGAAGTGTTAATACCACTTTACAATGCCTTGGTAAGGCCACACTTGGAATACTGCATCCAGTTTTGGTCACTGCGATGTAAAAAAGATGTTGAGACTCTAGAAAGAGTACAGAGAAGAGCAACAAAGATGATTAGGGGACTGGAGGCTAAAGCATATAAGGAACGGTTGCTGGAATTGGGTATGTCTAGTTTAATGAAGAGAAGGACGAGGGGGGACATGATAGCAGTGTTCCAATATCTCAGGGGCTGCCACAAAGAAGAGGGAGTCAAGCTATTTTCCAAGGCGCCTGAAGGCAGGACAAGAAGCAACGGGTGGAAACTAAGCAAGGAGAGAAGCAACCTAGAACTAAGGAGAAACTGCCTGACAGTTAGAACAATTAACCAGTGGAACAACCTGCCTCCAGAAGTGGTGAATGCTCCAACTCCGGAGGTATTTAAGAAGAGACTGGACAGCCATTTGTCTGAAATGGTATAGGGTTTCCTGCCTAAGCAGGGGGTTGGACTAGATGACTTCCAAGGTCCCTTCCAACTTTACTATTATTATTATTATTATAGCATAGTTGTCAAAATGATTCACTGAAGCAATATTACTAGAACATGTACCAGTAATGAAAATTTGGTGGGAACATATAGTTGAAAAAATAGTCAAAAATGAGTGAAAATGTGGGATTTTCAAATCAGACTGATCAAGTCTTGGCTCATAACACACCAAATTGCCCACTTTCTTCTTTTCAACTTTGAATGAATAGAAGAAAGTGTAGGCACAGTAGAGTAGAAGACAAAGAACTGGAGAATATCACAAAGTATCAAGATCTGAAAATCAAAGTTGAAAGATTATGGCATAAACCGGCTGTGGTGATCCCAATTGTTATTGTATTTATAATGTCTGCATATAAATAGGATAAATATTTCAAGGATAAGATTTTTTATAAAGTAGAATATTTGTAGCTCGGGATTGAAATGAGGAGCCTTTGGTTGCTCGCTGAGCTTGGTTGTTTTCTAGCAGACATTTCATTACCCAAACTTGGTAACATCATCAGCGCTAGTGATAATAGCACTAATGATGTTACCTAGTTTGGGTAATGAAACATCTGCAAGAAAACAACCAAGCTCAAGAGAACAACCAAAGGCCCCTCATAAGATTATCTGCCCCTTTTATCTGCACTCCCAAATAATTTACCATTCCTTCCTGTGCAAAATACTAAGATTTATGTTATCTTCATTATTTTCCCAAGTTATTAAAAAGCATACATCACATTGGAGGACATATATTCATTTTGGAAACAATACAAGGGGGGACAGTCACTGACTCAAAAGTATTGAGCCTTGTTAAGAAAATCACAGGAAATCAATTAAGATGCAGGTTTTGCTCGGGCAGCATATTTATTATAACGGTATTATTTAATCCAGTTTCTGAGTAACTACAGACTGTTTCACATCAGCTCCATAAATAGTGTTGCGTTCATATTAGAGGCTTTTCACCAAAAATCTGAACTTCAATTTCTATTCACTATTGCAAAGATAGGCTAATAAACTAGTGTTCCGTTGCACCCGGAGAGATGTGGGAAACAAAAACCTAAGTTAGAAAATAGTCTCTAGAAAAGCCATAAGTTCGGCAAGGGAGAACAGCCCATGAATCTGAATGATATTACTTCCCCTCTGCTTGTGTTTTGCTTTCATTTTGAAAGGTGCTTCTAAACAATTGCAGAATTTACAGTCAAAAGGGGTTAATGCTATAGCAGTTATTAACTGCTAAAAATGAATATTCCAGCCTTACAGATGCTGGGTTGATCCAGCATGGCAGAACAAGATAACACAGCACTACAACACTTTCAACAATTTATTCAGCATAGTAATAAGCTTTTACTACTTTTCTAAATAGCTTTTTGTTTTCTGTGTTTTCCAGTGTGCTTAAGTTTAAAGTTATAGATGTAGCCCTCAACTTATGACAACTGAGCCCTAAATTTCTATTGCTAAGCAAGACAGTTAAGTGAGTTTTGCCCCATTTTATGACTTTACTTGCCATAGTTATAAAGTAAATCACTGCTGTTATTAAGTTAGTAACATGATTATAAACAGAATCTGGCTTCCCCATTGACTTTGCTTGTCAGAAGCTTGCAAAAGGTGATCCACATAAGCCCAGGACACTGCAATCATAAATAGGAGCCATTTGCCAAACATCTGAATTTTGATCGCATGACCATGGGGATTCTGCAATGACCGTGTTGAAAAACGGCCATAAGACAGCCTTGGTGGCGCAGTGGTTAGAATGCAGTATTGCAGGCTAGCAGTTTGATCCTCACCAGCTCAACATTGACTCAACCTTCCATCCTTCCAAGGTCGGTAAAATGAGGACTCAGATTATTGGGGGCAATATGCTGCCTCTAAACCACTTAGGGCTGTAAAGCACTGTAAAGTGATATATAAGTCTATGTGCTACAACTATAAGTCATTGTTTTCAGTGCTGTTGTAACTTCAAATAATCACTAAATGAAAGGTTGTAAGAACTACCTGTAATCGTATTTAATGAAACAACAGATTCATCAGGTCACTGAGATCAATATATTAATAATTACATCAATATTTTCAAAACTGGAATGAAATTTATTTTTCCTATGAAAATATATGTATTTTTCCATTGACCACTTTTCTAACTACTTTATATACCGCTTCTACTTTTTAATTATGAATTTTTGCAAATACTTTGTGAAATAAATGAATAAATTTTATCATATGTACTCTGACTCTCTCTCCAAAAATTAGAACAAAGATGAGGTTTTCAGTCTGGCTATCAAAGAATTTATTATTAAATAGTGAAAATTTAATAATTAACATTTGTTAATTGAACAGTTTGAAGTTAATAACAATTACACAAAGCATCACATTAAATTGAAAAACACAACTTTTTAGTCATTTAGTCATAAAATTATGTTTGCCATGTTCTGAATAATATATGGAAATCTCTTAATAAATGTTATTGAAATAGGTTAACTATGATTATTTATAAGGATGACTCACCAAAGTAACAATGGATAATTTAAAAATACGGCTGTATATCTTAAACTAGAATTCACCTGTAGACAACAATCACTATTTTCTTTAATCAACATATGAATCTAAAATATCTTCATTGAGACGTATTTAGTGAGTAAAGGACATATAAAGAGTAATAAAAGTTTGTGAGAAAAAATATGTGAATAGATTGAGTAACTTCTTGTGTCTCCTTTAGCAGGAGTTATTTCAAACAATTATTTTTCTATCTATTGAGCACCAGCTTGGAGATATTTTGGCCCATTCTTTTATACAGAATTGCTGCAACACACTGAACTACTCACTGAGTCATGTTGCAATTTTAACTGGGTTAAGATCAATGTTTTGACTTAACCATTACAAAATATGTTATACTTTAGTCATACTCTTGTAGATTTCCTTCATTGTTTAAAATTGTTGTCATGCTGTCATCACTCAGATTAAACTTCAGCTCACGGGTGGATACAGTATCTTGACATTGTTCTGTAGAATTTGCTGATACAATCCATTGTCCTCTCAAAGATTGCAAGCTATCCAAATGCTGAGGTTCTAAAGCAGCTCCAAATCATATATCCACTGCAATGATCTCATGTTTGGGTTAAGTTCTTCTGTTGGCACTGATGCTTCATTTTCTCCAAACATCTTATAATGCTGAAAAGTTTCACTTTCCTCTCTCTCTAGAATATTGTTCATAGCCAGTTGGATCATCCAGATAGAGTGATGGCGAACCTTTTAGAGACCGAGTGCCCAAACTGCAACCCAAAACCCATTTATGCATCGTCGGGTGCCGGGTGGGTGTAGCCCATTGGGTGGGCATGGCTGCAGTGGTAACGGCAGACTGGGTGGGATTAAAAAGTTCAATCAATCAATTCCAACTTCGCGAGATCTTTTTTTCCCCGCGAGAAATTGAAATTGACTGATTGATTGAAACTTTTTTTTTTTTTTTTTTTTGCACATGGCGGCGGAGGCCTAAAGCGAAAAGGTTTTATAAAACCCAGCTGAAGGCCTAGGACTGGGGCAAGGGCACACGTGCCCACAGAGAGGGCTCTGAGTGCCGCCTTTGGCACCCGTACCATAGGTTCGCCACTACTGATCCAGGTAATCTTTGTCAAATTTGATATAGGAAGAAGTTACACCTTTTACCAACCACAATAGTGAACTCATTAGCTAATGTATTTAATAAGCCCTGTTATATATGTCGATGAAGACTCAATCATCCATGCCAAAGGTGTCAAAAGGTTGAATCATGGCAACTGGACCAATCTTTGTTAATCTGAGACATTGCTTATCCAAGCAACTTCATCAATCAGAGCAAAATAGCCCTGTTCTGTATGTATTGTTTAACCAGAATCCTTTTATCTAACCAAGACCTGATGACATTCAGGTTATTTGTTCATGAAAATATTGTAGGATTAGATCTCAAATCTTCTCTCATCATATAAAAATAGCTTCTCTGCATAACTTCTGTTATTTGATTTAACTGGTTTGTTAAACTCTCTTCATTCAAAACATTTTAAACTGATCAAGGAATTACAGAGTGTAGTATTTCTCATTTTTCATTAATGCTAGAACAAAAAATCCTCAGTTTTAATTGGGTATATAGTCTAGGTATATTAGGTAAAATAATTTTATAAATCATTTGAAATAGAACAATCAGAATGTATAAGATGAAAAACATTCAGGATCTAAAAAAAACCCCACCCTAATCAAATGGAGGAATGTCTTGAAATGCCAGAGGTGTGGAGTGAAGGCTGTGTTACAATATTAAGCTCTGGTGTGCCTTATTAGTAAGTGAAGGTAGGCACAACCTCATTATCTACATCAGAACCACCATATAAGGAATGGCAACTAAAATTTGGTACTATATTATCTTTTTTGTTCTTTTATAAATAATTCAAGGTGGTGACCAAACCTAATATTCCTTCCTCTTCCTATTTTCCCCACAACAATCCTGTGAGGTGAGTTGGGCTGAGAGGGAGTGACTGGCCCTACCTGCCAAAAATGCAAGAACTATCTGGAAAACCAAGATGAAGTCTTGGGCAACAAAAATGTAAGTATTTGGGTTCTCCAGAATTCTTTATCCAGTTGTGTGGTATTAAAAGAGATGGAGGAAGAGATGGAAATTTTCAAAAATTAGATGTAGCCCTGCCAGTCTGCTTTCCAGTCTCTCACGCTGTTCAAATGAACAGAATTTATTAATAAATAAATAATAAAATTAAGTTTTAAAATATTCAAAAAGCAGGTGTGTGGAAAAATTAGTCTGTAGTAGAAAACTTCTCCCTTTCTTGCACTTTCTCTGCCAAATTGGTTTCTTCTACAATAAAAATTGAGCATACTGTAACATATTAAATATAATTATCAACTACCTGGTTGTTATCCCAGATTATGGCTTGAACCCTTTTGGTTTCAATTTCTATACTATTTATTTCCTTTATGCATGTTGTTTTTATTTTTTATTTTTAACTATAAGGTGCCTTGAGTTGTAGTGGAGTCAGGCAACCAAACAGAAACTATCTTACATTCCTAAAAACACAAAATTAAGATTCAACAGATGATAAAGTCCAAAGCAGACCTATTTTAATATAAACCTTACCTTTTTTTTTTTGAGAAAAATAAAGCAAGATCATTCAGGCTGCTCCTTTTTTTAAAAAAAAAATATCTACTATTAGGAAATCCCAAAGGTGCTTTTTCAAGAGGACTTTGTTTTTCTTTGAACATGTTTTGGTTCTCATCCAAGAAGCTTTTTCAGCTCTGACTGGATGGTATACTCCTTGTAGACAATTGGTCATTTGCATTCTTTTAGAGCAGGGGTCTTCAAACTTGGTCCTTTTATGACTTGTGGATTTCAGCTCCCAGAATTCCTCAGCCAGCATGCCTGTGAAGTCTACAAGTCACAAAAGGGCCAAGTTTTAAGAACCCTGTTTTAGAGAATTGTTGAGACTCTCCATAGACATTTAACTATGCACTTTGGGACGAACATCCTTCAAATGGTGCAGGAATATGAACGGATTTCCAGAAAAAATGCAACTACAGAAACCATTTCCATTTCATTTTGAGATGCAGACAACACAGATTCATCCCCCAAAGCCTGTACCTGTGTTCAACAGTGAAGGGATACAGGGCAGAAAACATCATGCAAAAGGCACAGCTCCACAACAGTCCTTTCAGCTGTTCCAAGAAGGCAACACACCCATTTGCACCATTCAGATGACCCTGAGGACACAGATGTTATGTGCTCCTGGCTACTTTCCTTTGTGACCAGAGGCAAGCTCGCCTGACCAATAACCAGCCAAGACACAGTGAAGGCCTTTTGTTTCGTTTATTGCAATAAGCGGGGAGAGAAGCTTTCAAAGCTTGGTTCTCTCCAAAGTTTTAACCCAAAATATCTCCTTCTTTTATTCATCCCTATCACCGGCCGCTACAGCCCTCCTCTTTCCCCATTGGCTGAGGTAGTATGAGGTTACACTCTTTCCGTCCGCCTATACACATTTCCTGATAACATACTAAATCATATTCACATATACAATAAGAATAAGAAAAAAATATTTTCTTATGGTTATTTTAAACTCAATATATTTTTGTCTCCACAATAAGCTCTTTTCCTGCTTTTCTATTCATTGTGTCTCTCATCTTATTTGGCATGGTTTCCTGCTTTCCTATACTTCCTGGCTAGCCATTTCCTTAAAAAAACCAACTATTTATCTATTTTATTACTTCCCTCTTCCTCAGACCCAGCTATTTTTACCTCTATTGTTTATCTTACTTCCTTAATGTTATCTCTTTCTGACTCTCACCATCTGTATTTTTAACTGACTGAAGATTTATCATATTGATGTATATTTATCACAGACTAACCTCCAAGTGGCTTCAAAGACTCTCTAAAAGAATGCAAATGACCAGCTTTCTGCAAGGAATATAAATCCTTCTATTCCCCACCATCCAGTCAGAGCTGAAGAAACATCTTGGATGAGGAGCGAAACGCCTTCAAAGAAAACCAAGAAAGTCCAGTTGCCTTCTGAAAAAGCATCTTTGGGACAACCCTGATAGGGATGACTGAGAATCTCCATAGATATTGAGAAATACAACACATAAATTAAAATGGAAATAAAGTAGCACAAACGAATATCTAAAAATAAACCAAATGGCGTGACAAAAGCGTACGCGTTAATGCAAATGTAAATACCGAGCATCACGGAGGGAGGGAAAGGACGTGGGAAAATGTGATTAAAAAAATAAAGATCAAACATTCAGAATGCCTCGAGGGAAGATAAGCAGATGATTATGCCACATAAAGCGATTCTACGACTCTTACAGCTAAAAAGAGATGGGGCCGAGAAGCCTCCAAAATGTTTTGCAGCAAAAGTCAAAATCAACCGCTGCAGAGCCAAATCCAGGTTTCATTTCCATGCATTTCATTTCCTGGTTCGCCTCCCATCCGAACAGGTTTGGAGAACTCAGAAGTTCTTTTGCACATTAGCGCAGGACGTCCAAACTTCGCGCAGGCTCCCACCGCCTAGACGGGTGGGGCTGGGCAACGTGGGCTGCCTTTTGAACAGGCAATTAGACATTGCGTCATCAACGTGCGCCGCTCTTTCCTCGCTGCTGGTGCTAAGAGGACGGGCAGCGGCCGGAGACATGAGCGGGCTGGCTCTGCTTTTGCGAGCAGCGCGAACAGCGTTCCCATCCGGGGCCAGGCTGTTTCGCACCGGCTGCTTTCGGCCCGCTTTTGTTAAGGAGCTTTTCATGGGAAACTTCCAAGGGGTGAGGCCGCCGAAAGCTTCGTGGTTTCCTTGGGCTGGGGACGTTGGGATTTAAGGGGTGGAGAGTAAGATCCAGGTTTCCAGCGTCTCAGGAAATCCCTTGGCGAAGCAGGGATCTGCTTTTTAACTGCGGATGGTGATTCTCATGTTAGAATTAGGGGGGGGGAACCATCTTTTCTCCTCTATTGTGTTTTAGCTCGACTTCAGTTCTCAGCGTTTGTAGCTATGTAGATGTTGGAGATGATACCTGTAGTAGCTTCAAATAAGCTGTAGCTATGTTTGGGAAGGGAGGGATCCACGCATGTAAGTGATGATTTTTATTAGATTCCACTCAGACGGCAGACCTGAGGATAATGGTGTTCAGCTTTTCAAGGTCAATTATTAAACAGTATGAGATGGATAGATTAGATAGATAGATAGATAGATAGATAGATAGATAGATAGATAGATAGATAGATAGATAGATAGATAGATAGATAGATAGATAGATAGATAGACAGACAGACAGACAGACAGACAGACAGACAGACAGACAGACAGGCTTTCCTTAGCAGTGGTAATTGGGATTGGAATTTCCATTGCTGATACGGTCATAAAGTATAATGTCAAGTGTCACTTAATAATGATGGTAATCCCAGCAGTCCCCATTGCCATCATTAAGTGAGAATCATGGATGGTTAAGCAGGATTTCCTCACAACTTCCTGCCAACACCAACAAGTAAAAGTCAGTGAAGAACTGGCAGTAAATTGCAATTCTCAGACAGCTGACAAGCAGGCCAAAGGGCAGATAAGTGGCTGCTGCAGTGCTACATTAGTGCAGCTGTGCTGGGAGTGACTAGATAAGATAAGATAACCTTTATTGACATTTTTTACGACACACATCAAAAATGAAATTTAGTTGCCCGTTCTCAAAGTGAACACATACATTGACACACACCTAAATATACTATATACAACATATACTATATACAACATATGTATAGACCTACACCCCTACATATACGCACCATATGAATATTAAACACTGTCCATCTTGAATATATAACGGAAGGAGAAGCTTGAGACTTCACAAGGTTTATTCTGTATGGAACGAAACGGGCTGATTCTGGATGTTCTGGTTCGGATACCACAGAGCCCCCCTCCTCCCAGAAGGTAACAAGGACTAGTGCTGATAAGGGAAGCAGCCAGGGTAGGAATGGCTGTAGGATGCAAGAGGGTGTATAGGGGGCTACTTTGGCATCACACAAGTGGGCATATATTATGGAGTGCAGGCAGTGATGCTACGAGTGGATGCACATTGCATCTCTGGCATCTTGTATTCTGTAGCTGGACTCCTTGGGAGAAAAAGCACTGGGAAGGAGCAACTTACTAGAGCAACTTCTAGAAATTTCCTAGCGTTTTTGGACTTGGTTGGTGTTCATGTGTTTTGCCACTCTTCTGCTTGTTTGTCCTACCTAGTGACTCTTGCAATTATTACACCATATGTTGTAGATAACTCCTGTTTTTTCCCCTGAAGCTGCTGTGTTTTTTGGTTTACTTAGGATGTTTTGAAAGTTTTAGTTGGCTTGTCATTTTGTAGTTGGTTACAAATATTCTCCTTTATTAGTAACTTTCTTATGAGTTAGATATTACTATAGAGAACTGGGTTACAGGAGGGAAATTAATGGTCAATATTTTAATGTATTATCAAACTATTTTCCAAAAATCAGCACTCTCAGTTTTCAAAGAACTTTAGATATATGGTATTTGAATCGTGAATTAGTGAACTTGGTATACACTAAGGATATTTTCTTGCAACACTACAAAAATGTTTGCTATTGTTTTCTTCAATGTTTTTGCCTTCCCAGCCTAGTATATAATCCTATTCCCTGTAATCTCCTATTCATATCAAATGTACACTTTTCTGAGGTGGTCTCCCATGGAGAATGAGACACGCACACAGCAGGTATCTCGGGATGGGAGCCCAGAGCTGACTCTTGCACCCTATTTTATTGTTACTAAGGTTTTTACATCATACAGCGTAAGCAAAAGACGTATATAGGGGTGGTTACAATATATCAAATAACAGACACTTTCCAGATGCAAGGCTACAGCAGTCTGTCCAAATGGTTGATGAATGCATCCTGTGTCTGAAACAGACCGTTTGTTATCTCAGGCCCTTGTGGGAGATGTCCATGGGTATTTGTGCAATTAATCCCACATCTCCTCCTTTTCTGTTTTTTCTTTAATGTTACTCACTTCCAGTTCCAGAAGGGATCTTGATTCACTGATTAAGGCGTCCTTCCTAGTGGAGGGCGTAACATTTTTGCACATTTGCAGGAGGGAGGGAATACATTGAATGCAACAACATAGCAATACAAATAATATCAAAATGGTTACTATAATAGAAATCAAAGATCGTAGCCAGGATCCATCCGGTAGCCAGGACCAAAGGGCACCCCAGATATCCACGGTGCCTGATCCATCGCTGTGTAAGGGATTATTTTATAGCAGAAATTCCATTTTCCTGACTGTAGCAGAAATATTAGGTTGAAAATCATGTATATACATACTACAATGAGAATGAATTAAAGCACACACACCGCCTTTTGCTGCTAAAATAATATCTAAAGCATACCGATTTTGCAAAACTACTTCCCTTATTTCCCCCATTTCTTGATTAATCATTTTAATGCTGTTGATTGTTTCATTAAACATATGAACAGTCCAATTGTTAAGCAAATGAAGGTCCCTATAGTTCATGGCAACTCCTAGATTGGGTAGAATCCCTCTGCTGATTTGAGTCTCTAAACTACCACCCAATGTTAGGGGTGGATCCGAGGAACCAGTATCACGTTTGTTCCGCAGGCGTCCATCAGGGAGATGAGGCAAGGCATATACAGCAGGGGTCAAAAGGCCCAGTGTACAGGTGCCTTTCCAATCCTTAGGCACCTGGCGATAGGCTCTACGGCCACATAATAGCCACATATCGGGTAACTCATAATAACCCTGGTGAGACTCATTAGCAAATGTTATTATGGATTCCATGTCAAGGCAAGCCATGTAGGTACTGATGTTTGTCCATTGATTGCTTCAATAAGTGTCATTTATCTTAGTAAGGTTGCTTTTGATGGATTTGCATTTCTTTGCTGAATTCCATATAATAACTTGTTGACAATTACTATAAGTTCCCAAATAAATGGCAGTACGGAATAGTCCTGTGCTATAAAAACAAAATCTGGCAGGTTCCATTATACGAGCGCCCACAGCATATGTCATATTCAATGTCTCTGTAGTTATGCTCCACAGCTGCTTCCATCCTGTTTCATTGAACGGGATGGCATGGAAAATAAGGCCACCACGACTGTCACCAGGAATTTGCATGCAGATCCAACAGTTCGTGACGTTAAGTGTAAGAGCAGTGCGCCTGGCATCCCGTACAAAAGCATTAAAAGCCCACAGTCCCTGATCCTCATATGCCTGGCTGAGGTGGTGTACGTTGAGCCATATAAGGACGAACACAACGAGCTGGAGTCCAAACGATCTCGCCATGGTCGTCTATTGCAGCATAGCCTCGACCCCAGGTAATGAGGGAGGCAGGCCCTTTCCAGGTGGGATCAGGCAAACGTTGATAGTATACCTGGGGGCGTGAAGAATCTGTGGGAGAAGCAGAAAAATGCCTGCTTGCGGCAGTTGAGCCAGGGGTGCCAGAAACATTCAAAAAGTTTAAGGTAAAAAGTACAAGATTAAGAGTGTTTTGTATCCCAGGCAAGCCGGGGGTATTTTCCCCTTTCTTTTTTGCATGCATGTCTAGAGCCCTTTTTACGGTCTGATTGGCTCGTTCCACGATCGCTTGACCAGTGGAGTTATATGGAATGCCATTGATTAAAAAAGGCATCACCAGTTTTTGCGGAGTAATTTGCTTTGTTAGTGCCAATAGATCAAAGGAAGAATTCCCAGAGTGAGGTGCATATGCAGCCTCTGGAATGGGTGGTGCTGGACGTGGTAATAAGACCAAGCGTGCCCCCGTATCCCCCCGGTTCATTGTGACAGGGAGATTGGTATAAAATTGGACTTTTAGGGTGTCTTTATACGTGGGATCTATCAAACCTGGAAGCACAAACACTCCTTGTTCCCGAGCAACAGGTGTGGGAAGGATTATTGCCTCCGTTTCCGGAGGCAAGGGTCCAGAATAAAGGGTTTCAGCAACCGTGAGTAGGTTAGGAAAAGTAACAGAAAGATCAGAAGCCAATTTTAAATCAATGCCAGAAAAATATTGCGAAGCTGGAGTAAGATCTGAAAAGGATGCAGCCTTTGGAGAGGGGTTAGCTACAGACCCCTTTGTTAGTTTAACAGGGAACAACTCTGTCTCGGATAGTTCAGAAACGCTTAAATCACCATTGTTTAAAGCCTTTTGAAAAGCACCACGGATGATTCCGGGCCGGGAGAGAAGTGGCAACGTGGCAGGAACAGGAGAGGCTGTTTGCTGTTTATCAGGATCCATAAAATTTGCAGGGGCCGAAGGAGGGTTAAAACCAGCTCCAGGGGGTAAGGGAGTGGCCAACATAACAGACGGATTTTTATACGGTGGAGGGTCTAATAAAGGCTGATGAGGCGAGTCAGCATGGGTTTGAATCAGGATATAGGCAATTTTCCAAAGGCACAAAATCTCTGCTGGGGCTCTTGGAGACTGATGGAGAACGGTGCCAATTTTCCTCCATGTATCTACTTTTAAAGATCCAGACTCCGGATAGGATGAGCAGTTAGCCCATACGTAAGCAAGCAATTTAACAGCCTCAGATTTAGAAAGGTAACGGGTTAATTTCTGTTCCTGATCAGTAAGATACATGCTGCTTTTGAGCGTGAGACATTCCACCCCCCATACTTACGAAGAGGAGTCAGTTACCAGCAACTTCGTCGGGTGCACCAAGCCTATTCCAGGCGATAAGTAAAGGGTCGGCAGGGACGTATCCCTCAGTGGATCACGTCGGGGTCACCAGATGAGGTGGTCTCCCATGGAGAATGAGACACGCACGCAGCAGGTATCTCGGGATGGGAGCCCAGAGCTGACTCTTGCACCCTATTTTATTGTTACTAAGGTTTTTACATCATACAGCGTAAGCAAAAGACGTATATAGGGGTGGTTACAATATATCAAATAACAGACACTTTCCAGATGCAAGGCTACAGCAGGTGTTCTTATCAGAGTCTGTCCAAATGGTTGATGAATGCATCCTGTGTCTGAAACAGACCGTTTGTTATCTCAGGCCCTTGTGGGAGATGTCCATGGGCATTTGTGCAATTAATCCCACACTTTTCCCAAAAGGTTTCCACAATTTTGGCCACGACTGTACTAAGCCAGGCTGACTCTGCTTAATTTCTGGGCCCAGTCAACATCACCTCTTGAGGCAAGGATCTACAAAGTACTTTTAAATATTGCTCAGTCATTTTGTGTAAAATCTTATCACATTAACAAGAGAAAGGTAGCCAGCTCGGTCTAAGCAATTATATAGCTTTTCAAAAATATTGTAGAAATACCAGACACCAATAAGAATATTCAGATCTCAGTAGTTATAATTAAGGAATATATCTTCTGAAGGAAGGAATAGATCAGCTGTATTCATTCTTGCTTGCAACTTTCAAGGTTTGTTTCAATAAGACTTTTGTCCTAGATTGACACTGAAACAATCTTGGTCACTCTATTGCAGGGGTTCTCAACCTTGGCAACTTTAAGACTTGTGGACTTCAACACCCAGAATTCCTCAGCCAGCTTTGCTGGCTGAGGAATTCTGGGAATTGAAGTCCACAAGTCTTAAAGTTGCCAAGGTTGAGAACCCCTGCGAGTCTATTGGATGACCTTTACCGGGAAAAGAACATGGAGTGTATACATTTGTTAATTCTTTTGAAACTTTTGAGCAAGTTTTCATACTAACAGTAGTATCATTGTGTGGAGAGTTGAGTTCTGTGTGGGTGCTACTGATTTTTCATGGTTTTACCACTCCTTGTACATCTTCTCCAGAAATTGTGCTGGTTGTGGGGAATGTGGGAGGGATTTAAACCCCATAGCAATTATATTATGGAATTCTGTCTTATCACCCAATTATTCATCATCTGTATAGATACGGTAAGCAAAGTAATGCAGAGGTGTAGGGCTCATCTGCATCTTTCATTTCCAGCAATCTTTATAGGTTATTTCCTGTCATTATAATCACTTACAAAGTCTTTCTGACATCTCGTTTTGAATATTTTGGAGCAGAGGTGAAATTAATGGGAGTTCTACTAGTTTCTCCTTCTATCCAGAGCAACAGGTAGAATAGTAAAACTATGTACCAGTCTTTTGTAATATGGATATACCTCTATCCAAAGATAAGCCCTGCTTGTGGGTTGGTAGATTGCAGCACTACTGGGAGCTTTAGTCCACCTCCTTCCTCTGTCCCATCAAACTGTCAGTTGGGCTATTTGGGACAGAGGTTGGTCAGTCTTACAGAAGACTGGTGGACTGGCAGATAGATTTTCTGTTTGTGTCAGTTGCATTTTCAGGAGACTAATAGACCATGTGAGGAGCTACCAGGGTAGAGCACCTCTGCATCAACAACCCATCATTTGACCAGTTTGAAAACAGGCCAAAGCCTCCATCTCAAGCACTCGCTTATACAAGTCTGGCCATTCACATTTGCCCAAGCCTTCTTCAACAAATTAGTTTTCTGCACAAAAGCTGGTACAAAAGAAGGCATTCCACACCCAACCTCTCTTCACCATCCTCCCATGGGCAGATCCCTGTTTCATTGCTGTGCCAGAGTAGGGGTTCAGAGTAGAGGTCAACATTTCTTTAAATCAGACACCACATTAGACCAAAGAAGCTTAGGACTGCCATGAATAATATACCATAGAATTCTGCACCATAAATATATTCATTACACACAGTGCTATCTCTGTTCTTCATCATATCACAGTGAAATTATTGAAGGTGCTTAATCAGTAGCTGCCTGATTAGGGAAGGTCTCTAATCTAAAGGTCTGGGACATTCTGTGTTGTTGTAGCAACTGCATTTGGAACAGCCTCCTTCCCAAGGTTGGATGGACCCAACCTTGCTGGCCTTTCTTAAGACCCTGAAAACCTGTTTTTTCTCTGGTATTGATTGGGTCAGAACTTTGGATAAATGTGTCCTGAAGTGACTTTTAATTAGTATATGCTGTGGCTTCACCTTTATCTTATCTTGAAATGTTCTCTGTGTTTTGGTATTGATTTTTCTGATGCATCTCTACTTAATTTTATAATAAATTGTCTTATAACCACAAATAAGCCACCAAAGATTACGATAGAGGGAAAGATGATTTTGAGACTATTTAAATATTTCACATCTGAAAGAGACAAAACACTTTTTAAAGGAGAGGATCGCTACAGCTTGAGCAGAAGGAACTTCTATCAGTTGAGCTTCAAAGTACATGACACTATAGAAAATGCAAATGAGCTTCTGAAGTGTTGAAAGAGAGATGATTAGAAGTTACCATTTCCCTTTTCCTTAAATTATATGGCTCATTCCTGGATAAACAATATCTGCTTTCTTATGAAATAGTGATAAAGCATTAAGTTTAGTAGTAAGATCAGATACCTAGTAGGCTGCAGGTGGGTTTCCCATCTCATGATATCTTCAAGCAGAGACTAGTCCAGGGGTTCTCAACCTTGGCAACTTTAAGACTTGTGGACTTCAACTCCCAGAATTCCTCAGCCAGCTTTGCTGGCTGAGAATTCTGGGAGTTGAAGTCCACAAGTCTTAAAGTTGCCAAGGTTGAGAACCCCTGGACAGCTGACTTGCAGAAAGCTGAACTCAATCACTTAAATGGCCCTGACCATTTCTTTGAACACCATAAACAACTTTTTTTTTTTTTTTTTACAAAAAAGGTCATTAAAATCTGTCATTTCAGAAGGAAGTATTTCCTTATCCTGAAATTAGCAATGAAGAATTGGAAGAAATCAATGACTTCGTAGCACCAGTGGAAAAATTCTTCCAGGAAGAAGGTACAATTTTGCCCTCCTGAGGACTTTTTTTTTAAAAAAAATCTTTTTCTGAAAGGGTTTTCATCATGCCAAATATAAAAATAAAATATAATACTAACAAATGTCCAAGGTTGCTTATCTGTATTTTTTTTTTTTTTTTTTTTTAGCAAAAAGTGAAAAATAGCAAGAATCATCCTAAGGAGTTTTATTAATGCTGTGCTGGAACCTGCATCTGTACTTTTTCAGAAAGCTATCTTTTTTTTCTCCTTTATTCTCTTGAGTGTTTGAAAAATTATTTCAAATGTTTGCTGATGGCATTTTGGGACATATTTTTAATATCTGAGGCTTACTTCTGTTAAAAAGAAATGTTCCTTCATGTTCTTCCAAATTTAGCTGAAATTTGGAAGCCAGAATGGTTGTGAACAGCCGGAGAAATAACACTAAAACAAAAGAAAGATATTCACATAAATCAGGGGTAGGCAATTAATTTTCCCAAAGAGCCATGTAAGAAACTGGGACTATTGTGGAGGGCTGAACCAATAGGTTGAGCTTAATTCTGCTCAATGTTAATGTTATCACTTTATAAAAAGTAGCAAATTATATGGCTTTGATTAGCTGCTACCAGTAAGAATACATGTTATTTACATTTGATCTCTAATTTCCGATTGACTTCATGTGATCCAGACAGAGATAGCCAAAAGGCCGGTTGTGGCTTGGGGGCCATAAAATACCCAGGCCTGACATAAATCCTTTGCTAACTTCATAACTAAATAAGTATAAGTCACTAAAATTGAATGAACAAGCTTGTTTCTGTTGTGACTGTTTGCTGAAATAATCTTAACTATTGAGTCATCTAATTATCGATCAGATATAATCTATGTTTTCTCATGTTCCTTAGTGGATTCTAAGAAAATTGATCAAGATGCTAAAATTCCACAAGAAACTCTTAATGGGCTAAAGAATCTGGGGCTTTTTGGCATGCAGATACCAGAGGAATATGGTGAGTGAAAATGAATGTATTTTTCCCTCTTTGGGAGCAAGAAATACTTTGATCATTTATACATTTATTTATACATATTTACATATTTTTTATTTTAGTTTCCTCCTATATAGGTTTTTAATTATTTACCTCCAAGAATTGAAAATCTTCTTGTTTCCTTGTAGATTTAAAATTTCTATTTGTGTTTGAGTTGATGTAGTAGTGCTGTTTCTTTGAAGTATTTGGGGGCTAGTAAAGTTGAAATATTTACTTACAGTTATTATTACTAGTAGCCTTGTTCAAAAGAACATGATTCTTCCAGGAAATCCCTTAATACACGTTTACATAAATTAGCATATACAATCATAAGATATTCCCCATCTTTCCGTCTCTTGCCTAAACCAGGGGTAGGCAACCTTGGCTCTTTTATGACTCGTGGATTTTCAACTCCCAGAATTCCTGAGCCAGCCATGCTGAGGGCAAAGGGAAAGATTTCCAAGCTGAGCCATATCTCATAGCTGGTAATGAAAGCAAGATTATAGAATAAGGCATTGGAGTCTTCATGACAGATGTGTAAAAAAAGAAACCCTATATAGAGTTGCTATATATTGGTGAAACAGAATGAAAACAGGTATTAAATAATATTTTATGGGGAACAAACTTGACAGAAAGTTGGCTATATTTCTGTTTAGGTGCTTAAGGGATAAGACTGAGCTTTCTATAAGATTCGGTTGCAGAACAGTGCCTTGGAGTTTGTTGGGACTCGAACACAGAACTTTTCTGCAACTCTTTAAAAGAAGTACCATATATACTTGCATATAAAACCATCTATGGATAAACTGACCTCTGAATTGTTAACCAAAATAGCATAAAAATATGCCAAGCGCAATTTTGTGTGTATATGTGGTGGGGAGGGGTTGGAACTAAAATATTTGCTTATTCACAAGTATATACGATATATATTTTTCCTGTCAGTCTCAGGAGAAGATTTACAGTTTTAAAGAGCTGCAGACAGGTGCAGACACTGAGGCTGGACCTGCAACTGAAATATTGTATAGTAAGCAATCCCAAACAGAGTCAGTACTTTTTTTTTCTTTACTTTTATAAACACAGAAAGTATTTTCTAAGAAAATAAAAACCTCAGTTAATTTAAAAGGTTTTTAAAAATCAGAAAGCAATTTTATTTATTTTTTGTGTTGTACACATTTTTTTTTTTTGTTCGATTACATCTTTTCCAGGTGGCCTTGGTCTTTCAAACACAATGTATGCCCGTCTAGGAGAAATAACTTCTCAAGATGGAGCTATTGCTGTAACTTTGGCAGCTCATCAGGCTATAGGGCTAAAGGTAATTTTTCCTTTTTTAATATATTAATTTGTGTTTATCTAAGGCCATAAGAGTTAGTGTTTCAAATCTGGAGATAATAGGAAAATTGTGTGTGTGTGTGTGTGTGTGAGAGAGAGAGAGAGAGAGAGAGAGAGAGAGAGAGAGAGAGAGAGAGAGAGAGAGAGAGAGAGAGAGAGAGAGAGAGAGAGAGAGATTCAATTTAAGGTTGATGATAAATTGAAATCTTAGATTTGAGCAATAATGAGTAAGATTCTCAACTCCATTTTTATAAACGTTGAGAGCAATTTGTGTAATAAGTATTAGGCCAAAACAAAAGCAGCATGGACTTAATTCAGTTTAGATAAATACATTTAACTTCTGAGAAATTTTAAAATTTAGTATGTACTAATTCATACAGTTTTCTGAAGAGTTTACGTTAGCTCTTAATGAAATTGCCTTCATTACCTAACTGAATGATCATCATGTCAGTGCCCCTTTTGTTTAATAATTTCTGGAAACAGGTGCTGTGCCAGTTTAGGAAGACTTGCTATGCATGAAGCCATGATACTCAGATTATCCCAAAGGTGTTTTTTCACAAGGCAACTGGACTTTCTTGCTTTGTGAAAAAGCACCTTTGGGATAACTATGACCTGGATGGCTGAGAATCTCCATAGACACGACACTCAGAATACCACTTCCTGGAATGACATGGCCCACAGGAATAGCTTGTTTCTGGATCATTAAAATTTAGGATCACATAATTAAAAAATGCTTCCCTGTCTAACTGGTTGGTTTGTTTGCTATTGGCAGGGGCTCCTACTTGAAGGCACTGAGGAACAGAAGAAAAAGTATCTACCTAAACTGGCCTCTGGGGAGCACATTGCAGCATTTTGTCTCACAGAACCAGGAAGGTAGCATTTTTGTAATAAACTCATTAAAAGATTAAATTTATTTACAGATGAGATTGATCCCTGGTGAGAAAGATTTCCAATCAAGAACTGGCCCTGTGGCCTTAGCTAAGCCATTTTCTGCTTCCTATTTGCATTTATCAGAATAATGCTAACCCACTTGGGTGATTAACAAATATGCTCACCCTGGTGTCTGGGACAAACCTTGTGAGAATGGGAGAAGTCTTGTTCATTGAAAAAAGGTGTCCAAGAGGGCAGGCTTCCTCTCTTCCCTCACCACAGACAGATATGCCTACAGACAAGTATAACCTTTCATTTTATCAGAAGCTCAGAGTTGTAGATATTTACCCATGTCACAAAACAATTGCAGAGATGCAAGAAGAAATTCTTGCTAAACTTTGAATGATCTAAGGCAGTAAATACCATATTTAATTAATTCCCACCCCACAAACACATTGACATTCCATTTATATATCTTAGAGCAGTGATGGCGAACCTTTTAGAGACCAAGTGCCCAAAAACTGGCCCCGCCCCACTCCACCCCCTGCCCCCACCCCACCTGCCTGCAGGGCAACTCACAGCCTCCAGGGCCTGCCGCAGATCGCCCAGGCAGCCCAGCAGCACCATGGCAGCCACAACCTCTGCCCATGCCCCACAGCATCAACTGTGCGTGATGGGGCGTGAGAGCAGAGTCTTGTCTATGTTGCCTGGCTGTCAACGTCCTTGGCTGCGCTGCTCCACGTGGGCCACGCTCAGGGGTGACTCCTCCAGGGAGGCTGCTGGTGAGGAGGGGGTCACAGGAGCAATGGCACATGTGCTGGGGCAATGGCACGTGTGCCCATAGAGAGGGCTCTGGGTGCCACCTCTGGCACCCGTGCCATAGTTCGCCACCACTGTCTTAAAGTATGAAATTAGGTGAATAAAAGCATTACATCAATATTAATTAAAAATTAGGATGTCAATATTACACTTTGTTATTGCTTAGAGAGACATTTCTTAAGTGAGTTTTGCCCCATTTTATGACCTTTCTTGCCACAGTTGTTAAGTTCATCACTGCAATTGTTAAGTTAGTAACATGTTTGTTAAGTGATTCTGGCTTCCCCATTGACTTTACTTGCCAGAAGGTCACAAAAGGTGATCATATGACCCCAGGACACTGCAACTGTCATAGATATGAGTCCATTGCCAAATGTCCGAATTTTGATCACATGACCATGGGTATGTTGCAACAGTCATTAGTGTGGAAAAACGGTCATACATCACTTTTTTCAGTGCCGTTGTAACTTTAAACGGTCCCTAAACGAACGGTTGTATGTTGAGGACCACCTGTAATTCTTGCTGTGTTTTTAATCTGTTCTTAGAATCTGAATGAACCGTGTCCGCATATGTAATTACATTTTTCTTACTGGAATTGCTCCAACGTGACAAACACTTGAGAGAGAAGCCGGAGGGCATGCACACAATTATTGTGCCTTTAAAATAGGAAGACTGTCTTATATTTAGCTTGAAAGAAAAGACAAAGGACAGACAAGTTGGGGGAGCAGGCTCTGCTGAAACCATGAGGGTGAGGCAAAAGGGAAGCACCTTGCTGTTGAATGATAGCAGCAACAGACTGAAAGGGAGATAGGAAAAATGTCGCTGTCCTGCTTCTTACTCAAGGGGAGCTAATAGTCTCTTCCCCGTGTCAATTTTTCCACAACTAGCTGATAGATCAGTGATGGCGAACCTTTTAGAGACCGAGTGCCCAAACTGCAACCCAAAACCCACTTACTTATCACCGGGTGCCAGGTGGGCGTGGCCCACTGGGTGGGCGTGGTTGTGATGGTCATGGCAGATTGGGTGGGAGTGGCCAAGATGGGCATGATCACCTCGATGTTGCTCGTGGGGAGGGATACCTGTGGGGTTGGGGGAGATCCAGGGGGTCTCTGCCAGGTGGGGAGGTGGTCGGGATGCTCATCCTGCGGGGTGAGGCGAGACAGGGCAGGGGTGCCATTGTCAGAGGGCAAGGTGAGGCAGGGGCCGGGGCGGCTGCTGCCTGACACCATCGGCCCCTGCACACAGAGGCCAGCGAGCACATGGGTGCTGGGATGCAACCAGCCATGTGGGACCTCAGCGAGTTAGTGGGCGGCTGGTTGAAGAGGGACGGTTGCCATCTCCAGGGCATGGCCTGTGTGACCGCAGAGAGGGCTCTGAGTGCCGCCTCTGGCACACGTGCCATAGGTTCGCCAGCACTGTGATAGATGATCCAGAGAGTTTATAAGCTGCTTTTTTTTTTCAAAGGGCCAGGACAATCACAAAGGCATATGACAAGGCCAAAAGCTTCACTCAGAGAAAGGCATAGTGAAATTGCAATGAATGCAGGCCACCCTGTCATCATTCTGAGAGACCCTCCCCTGTGGGTCTTGACACAAATTCCAGAGAGCAAAGCTGGGCAGTTTTCTTCTGTGGGTGGAAGCTTCAGGCAAGGTGGAGAAACTGTTGCCACTTATCCTGCATGAGAGTATCTGACAGTGACCATCTTTGTGTACAAATTTGTTTGCCTGTCTTTCTATTGGGTGTACATTAAGTTCCCATTTGTTGTTACTCAAAGGAGCAATTTAAGAACCATTTTAAGGAATTATTTTAAATGTTTGGAAGAATAATAATGCCTATCCTTTTCAGATTTAGATTTCTCTGGACAGGGAAAGGGTTTTGAGTTCAGCTACCAAATCTCATTTTCTTGATTTACCCGTATTTCAGTGGAAGCGATGCTGCATCCATTCAGACCAGAGCCACCTTGAGTGAAGATGGAAAGCATTACATGTTAAATGGTTCAAAGGTACAGAACAGGCTATTTTGTCAATGTCGATTTAACCAACGCGATTTACGTGTCTAGAGAGAAAGCTAGCTGGATGATATCAGCCTTTTTACAAGAGTGAATTGCACAAATACTAAAATAACCTAATAAGAAAGCAAGTGTATCCAAAGGTGCTTTTCTTTGTGTGAACTTTCTAACCATTTAGTGTTTTAAAAGGATTCATTTCCCAGTGTTGAATCCAGTTTGTCAGATCTGTATTCACCCTTCGGTAATTATTTCCGAAGAGAAAATGTTACGGATGAATACTAAAGATACAACATCTGCTTATCAGTTCTTACGTATTTAGTGAAGTAACTTTCATTTTTCTTCTGAGTGGGACATAAAATGTGTTCTTTTCTTTCAATTGCAGGTATGGATATCCAATGGTGGTATTGCAGATATCTTTACTGTGTTTGCAAAAACCGATATTGTTGATAAAGATGGTGCATTCAAAGACAAAATTACTGCTTTCATTGTAGAAAGAGCTTTTGGTGGAATCACTAATGGAAAAGCAGAGGATAAACTGGGTATACGTGGATCTAATAGTAAGAATTGCATTCACATTATTTTGGAAGTTACAAGTGCAAATTATTTACTAAACCTCAAAAGCAATTCCAGTGTTTTTGCCAACAAGTTTTTCTCTAAAATGTCTGGGACAGAAATTTTTTAATTGGCAAAAAACTATATGCATATATTTTCTGAAAATTTTTAGTTGCATGATCACATTCACATTTTTACTTCATATCTGCATTTAGAATATTTGCAATTTTCCAAGTAAAACCCCACTGCCATTATTATCCTCTTCTGTAAAATGTATCCTTCATTAACTGAAGTTAGTGGCAGATGGTGGGACTTCATATGCCATTTTTTTATGTCCTTTTGTCATCTTTGTCGTGCTGAAAATAACATTGTATCAGAAACTTAATGTAATTTATGATTTGTGCAATTATACCTACCATTCAGCATAAGCATATGATAGGAAATGGATATTTTTGTAGGATGCATTCCACACAAATAATGTTTAGGATGACTAATGTCACATCAGCTCTTAGCACACGTTATATTAGTTTGTAATTGTATAGGAGTCTAGAACAGGGATCATCTTTTTTCATAGCATCTACGTTAATTAATCTTTAAGGTATTACATTACATATTACATTCTAGTTCTTTAAGTAGCACTTTTTGATAAATTAAATGAATTAGTCCTGAACACAGGACACAGCATCTGGAGGCATAGAATTGCACACACACCTCCTCTCATCATCTCAGTCTTTTTATATCTGCTATTCACCTCATTGAGAACCCGCATCTAATTGGAATTTTTCAAATATAACACATAGTCCTGTTGGCAACAGCCACAGGTTATGTCTAAACTGGGGAATGGGAAGAGTTGGAAATTAGAATGGTGGGCTCCCTAATTAATCTTGGGCTTCACTCCTAGTCTTGAAATCTTCAAGTCTTTTGATTTCATTATACTTTTCAATCTTGCAGCTTGTGAAGTTCACTTTGAAAATACAAAGGTTCCTATAGAGAATGTTATTGGAGAAGTTGGAGGAGGGTTTAAGGTAAGAGGTAGAGATAATGCCGTACACTTCATTGTGACACTTAGAGTGAATTTCAAATTACCCTTAATCACAAGATACCTTGATCAATTGTCCAAAATTCCAGCTAAATGAAAAACCCCACTCTTGGTTTTGAATAAAAGGGAACTCTGGGAGAAAAACCATTTGCATCTTCCTTATACCCATCTGTATTTCAGGTTGCAATGAATATTCTAAACAGTGGAAGGTTTAGCATGGGCAGTGCCTCTGCTGGAATGCTTAAGAAACTGATCGGTAAGGCTAAGCTTCTAGATTGCCAAGTTCAGTTAAAGATCTTGTGTTGGGACCTTTTGTGCAAAGATTACTGTCATATCCTTATATATATATTAGTTTTGGCGATTGCATCTGTTTGCTGTAGTATTTTCTTTAGGAATTACATGCAGATCTTTATTTTGATCTCAGCTGAGATTTTTATTTATTAGTGCAGCAATCCCAAAGATGCTTTTTCACGAGGCAATTGGACTTTCTTGTTTTTCTTTCACTTCTCATCCAAGAAGCTTCTTCAGCTCTGACTGGGATGGTGGGGAATGGATTTATTTAAATCCTTCCATTTAAATATTTATTTAACTCTTTCCGTTCCCCACCATCCAGTCAGAGCTGAAGAAGCTTCTTGGTTGAGAAGCGAAATGTCTTCAGAGAAAAACAAAGTCCAGTTGCCTCATGAAGAAGCATCTTTGGGGCAACTATGATCTGGATGACTGAGAATCTCCATAGACATTAGTGCAGCAAGTTACAAAGTTGAGAAAGGTGCTAGAGAGAAAGTTTGTAATTAATACCTTTGTAAGGCTAGGTCAGGGGTAGGCAACTAAGCTATGCTGACTCAGGAATTCTGGGAGTTAAAGTCCACGTGTCATAAAAGAGCCGAGGTTGCCTACCCCTGGGCTAAATGGACCCTGGAGTGATGTTCTAAGGGAGTTGTGGTTTGGAGAAACTCTAAAATTTCTCAAGATGTCCTGATAATGCTGTTTGTATGTATAATTTTTAATGAAAATCACACGGTTTGGTGGAGAAAACAAGTTTCTATTGTGCTATAGAGACTCATAAATACCTACTACGTGGGGACTTGGAACCATTACCTTCTTTTTACTCAATCTCCTGGAAATGATTTGCCTATGATGATTAGGCAGGGTTTTGTTGTTGTTTTGTTACAGAGCACACATTACATTTAAAAACAAACTGTATGTGTCCTGGGCTCAAAAAGAGTATTCTTTGTTTACCTACTTTATACAACTGTTTGGAAGAAAAACATGTGCAAGCCATTGAAAAAACTTTTTTTTTTAATTTTAACTGAGGTAAATATGAATGCTTAAAATGAACTTTGCCTTTAAATCTCCTGAAGTTCATATCATTCTTTTTTGTATTTGAAATAAATGAACATAAAGTCATTAAAATAATATTTTGAAACATGGCAATTACATTTCACATCAGTGAAATTAGGCAACTACTGTCAGTGATCTCAATATAAATTTGTAAATATAAAAACAATTGATACTGCATTGATGGTGCCACAAATTGATGCAAAAGTTTCATTGGGATTGCAGTGTAAGTATAGTCCATCTGAGAGATGAGTCAGTTTCATTTGTTACATTAATTCTAAATTGCTTTTTATTGACACATTTAAACAATATGTTGCTTTTCAGACTCAGTCCTAATACATAGGCTTATTCAATTGCCTCCTTTTCTCACTTTTTCAAGAAATGACTGCAGAATATGCTTGTACAAGAAAACAGTTCAATAAAAACCTGAGTGAATTTGGATTAATTCAGGTAAATAAGAAATTGTTTAATTTATTTGAGAAATACTAAGGAATTTAACATGCTTTGAGCAACATCAAATTGTAACAATTGTTTAAAAAATTACAGTACAGTAGTTGTAAATAAAATAAATTATTGCAAGTTTTATAAGAATCATGTATTAGATCATAATTTCTTGAAACTAAGAAGTTCTAATCTTATTTTTAATTTATGCAGAATATTTAAATATAATGGATTTTTTAAATGAATCTTCCAGGAGAAATTTGCCCTTATGGCTAGGAAAGCTTATGTAATGGAAAGCATGGCCTATCTCACTGCAGGAATGATGGACAGGCCAGGAATCCCAGATTGCTCGGTTGAAGCTGCCATTGTTAAAGTAAGCTTTATTGAGATATTGGTGTAAGGCTAGAAATATTTCTGCTAATGTTCAAAAGCAAGAAATCTATAATATATTTTTCCTTTTCTTCATTTCTAACTATTCTAGTTAAATACTTTTGTTTGGTTGTATCAATTCAGTTCTTTTTTGTTGTTATGTGACTGCTTATCTGCAAAACTCTGTACATCTAATTGAAATGAAAACAATAGAATAGAATAGAATAGAATAGAATAGAATAGAATAGAATAGAATAGAATAGAATAGAAGAATAGGAATAGAATAGAATAGAATAGAATAGAATAGAATAGAATAGAATAGAATAGAATAGAATAGAATAGAATAGAATAGAATAGAAGCTTGAAGGGACCTTGGAGGTTTTCTAGTCTAGCCCCCTGCTCAAGCAGGAGAACCTACCATATCAGATAAGTGACTGTCCAGTCTCTTCTTAAAAACCTCCGATGATGGAGCGCCCACGATTTCTGAAGGCAAGCTGTTCCACTGGCTAATTGTCCTCACTGTCAGGAAGTTTCTCCTTAATTCCAGGTTGCTTCTCTCTTTGATCAGTTTCCAACCATTGTTTCTTATCTTGCCTTCTGGTGCTTTGGAGAATAGTTTGGCCCGTTCTTCTTTGTAGCAGCTCCTCAAATATTGGAATACTGCTATCAGGTCACCCCTATTTCTTCTTTTCTTTAGGCTAGCCAAACCCAAATCCTGTAGCCGTTCTTCATATGTTTTAGTCTCCAGGTCTTGGATCATCTTAGTTGTTCTTCTCTGAATTTTTTCCAAGGTCTCAATATCTTTTTTGTGATTGGCTGCAGTATTCCAGGTGTGGTCTCACTAGGGTTTTATAAAGTGGTGCTAATACTTCATGTGATCTTGATTCTGTGCCTCTGTTTATACAACCCAGGATTGTATTAGCTTTTTTGTCTGCTGCTGCACATTGTTGGTTCATAGTCAAGTGATCGTCCACTAGGACTTCAAGGTCCTTCTCACAATTACTGTTTTTGAGCCAGGTCTCACCTAATCTGTACTTATATCTTTGATTTTTCCTGCCTAAATGTAACGCTTTGCTTTTCTCCACATTAAAACTCATTTTGTTGGATAGGGCCCATTATTCCAGTTTGCCAGTTACTAAGAATTTACTATATTGTAAGTTGACCATAAATCCCAATATAAGTCATTTGTTTTAGATGGGTTCCCAAATGCAGGTAGGATTGTAGAAATTATCAGTCAAAGTAATGCAAATTTCATTGCATTGATTTCACAAATTAATGCAAATTTATTCAAATTCAGTTGGGGCTTTGCGTATCTTATGTGTCCACTTGTTTAGCTTTATTCATATCACACATGAATGCTATATAGAGAACGTTCATTCTGTGAGAACGTTGAGAACTGACTCTGGTTCTCAGAATATTGCTTTTCAGTGGCACTAAAGAATGGCTATATCAGAATTGGAGTATTGTAGAATTTCTAGCAGTATAAATATCTCAAATAGCAATAGCACTTAGACTTATATACTGCTCTGTAGTGCTTTACATCACTCTTTAAGCAGTTTTATAGAGTCAGCATATTGCCCCCAACAGTCTGGGTCCTCATTTTACCAACCTCGGAAGGATGGAAGGCTGAGTCAACCCTGAACTGGTCAGGATCAAACACCTGACAGTGGGCAGTGTTAGCCTGCAAGACTGCATTTTAACCACTGCACCACCATGGTTCAGCAGAAGATAGCAAAAAAAAAAAAAAAATCAGAACATATTCCATAGGAACATAACTTGGTAGCATATTCCTGTTTGCTTAGTCCAGAAGTCTAAAATGAATGCATTTTTATTATGAACAACACTTGCGAGAGGCAAAAAGTAATAGCTCATATCTTCACATTCTGTAGAATTCAGCAGTTGTTATTCATAAATCTATCCCCATTTTAAAAGCCCATGCTATTTTTCATAATTCCAGATATGGTTTGACATCTTCATCCCACTAGCATGAAAAAAATTAATAATAACTTAAACTAAAGTGCTTCTTATATTGCTAAGTTGTTTTTTTTAAAAAAAAAAAACAACCACTCACTTATGTAAGAATAACCGTTTTTTTTCCTACGATTACGGACAGGTGTTCAGTTCTGAAGGTGCTTGGGTTTGTGTGAGTGAAGCACTACAAATTCTTGGAGGCCTTGGCTACATAAAAGACTATCCGTATGAGCGCTATCTCCGGGATTGTAGGATACTTATGATTTTTGAGGTAAATATGAATTCTTATAGTTACGTTTTCAGAGAAAATCATAACAACTATTCCATAGTCTTATAACAGTAAGGAACTTTTAAACGTTGAACAACATTTAAATGTATCTTTGCAAGCTGTTGACAGAAATAACACTTAATACAAGTCTGACTTTAGTACAGATTTAAATTGCTCAAATATTTCTGTTTCTGTTTCAGGGAACAAATGAAGTTTTGAGGATGTATATTGCTTTGACAGGCATGCAATATGCAGGCAAAATCTTAACTGAAAAACTAAAGTATGTAATTCTTTTAAATAATCATATTAACTGAATTAATACTGGATGTAGATTGAAAATTGATCAGTAGGAACAGCACTAAAGGAAAATAATGCTTCCGACTTTTTTTTTCTTGAAGATATGCAGCTTGCATTAATGGATCGTTTTAATAATGGTCCATTTGTATTATTCTGGAAAGATAGTTTTAAAGTAAGTTTTACTAGATGATGTTACCTAGTTTGGGTAATGAAATGTCTGCAACAGCCAAGTTCAGAGAGCACCAAGGACCCCTCATTTCAACCCTGTGCTACAAATATTCTCCTTTAAAGTTAAGCCTATTGTAACTTGATGAAAACTACAAAATATGTTTGTTATATTAGTCATTTAACTAATGATGCTGTGAATTGGAATCAATTCAGTAGAAAGGGTATGTAATCAAGGAAACTCGAGGCAGCTTATCTGATAATAAGGATTCTGCAGATGAGAACTCGCTGTTTCTGCTGATACCACAGTAGCTATGATATGTCAGAATGTTTACCTATACAGGCAGTCCTTCACTTATGACAGTTGAACCCAAAATTTTCATTGTTAAATGAGTTTTGCCCATTTTATAACCTTTTCTACCACAGATGTTAAGTGAATCTGGCTTTTCTGTTGACTTTGCCTGCCAAAAGGTTACAAAATGTGATCACATGACTCCATCATAAATACATATAGCTGCCAGGAGTCTCAGTTTTGATCACACGACCATAGCATATGCAGCGGTTGTAGTCATAAATCTCTTTTTTCAGAGCCGCTGTAACTTCAAAGAAGTAAATGGTTGTAAGTCAAGGACTACCTGTATCATGTTTGAAAATATTGAAAGGATTAAGAAATGAAGGCCATGATCTTTCTAATCCAGACCAGGATATAAGATGAGGCCAACATAGCTGTGGCTTATGTAGTAGTAGTAGTAGTAGTAGTAGTAGTAGTAGTAGTAGTAGTAGTGGTAGTAGTGGTAGTAGTAGTAGTTGTTGTTGTTGGAAGTGATCTTGGAGGTCTTCTAGTCCAACCCCCTGCTCAGGCAGGAAACTCTATAACATTTCCAACAAATGGCTGTCCAGTCTCTTCTTAAAAACTTCCAGTGATTAATTGTTCCAACTGTCAGAAAGTTTCTCCTTAGTTCTAGGTTGCTTCTCTCCTTGATTAGTTTCCATCCGTTGCTTCTTGTCCTGCCTTCAGGCGCTTTGGAGAATAGCTTGACTCCCTCTTCTTTGTGGCAGCCCCTGAAATATTGGAACACAGCTATCATGTCCCCCCTTGTCCTTCTCTTCATTAGACTAGACATACCCAAATATTGTGAATTTGTTGTAGATTACCTCATTTATTGTATTGTTACTCCATTTCTGTTTGTTTTGTTCATAGAGTTTTACTTATATTGTTTTCTTGCTGATTATTGTAAGCCACCCAGAATAATGTACTGTGTGTAAGATGGGCAGCCAAATCAATTTGGTGGGTAGTTGGTAGGTTAAAAGTAAATCCAGGCATATACAAAGCACATTTCAGAGACAACTGATACTTTGACAGTGGCCATCAAAGCAGCCAAGACAGTTTGATCCCTCTTAATTCATTGCATTTGGGGCATCTTAGGTTTGGCTGAAGTTTAAGATGCCTTTTCACCTCGTGCCACTGAATACCCGAATACCCCCCAAAAGCAGGAGTCTCATTTTTTTTTTCAAAGCAGAGCTCTTGTCACATCATACTTAAGGCTGCTCCTGTGCTGACAAGTGTGGCTCCCTGCCCTCCAACTCTCCTCATGAACCGAAGCTGCAGCAGTTTGGAGGAATAAAAAGTAGTGGGAAACAAATATTGAATAAACTGAGTACTTAGGTGAAGAAGAAGAAGAAAAGGACAGTTATGCACAGTATTACATGGGTACACCATTTAATACAATTATTCCCCTGCAGAGAATTCAAGAAAAGAAACGTAAAAGTGATATGGAATCTACTTGTGGGCAGGCTATTTGGCAGCAAGCCTCCAAGCATAGAAGTAATTGGGCGTGGAGGAGAAGTTCATCCCAGTCTCAAAGTAAGTGTTCCGTGTAGAAAAATGATACACCTATTACAGTCCTCCAGGCTTTTTAGTGCAATACCAAATTCTTCCATTTATTACCTAGGAAACAAAATACGGTTGATTTCACATAGTTTAGGCCAGTATTTTCCAACCTTGGCAATTTTAAAAGGTATGGATCTCCATTTTCAAAATTCTCTGGCTGCACAGTGGCTGGGGAATGCTATTAGAATTGAAGTTCACACATCTTAAAAAAGTTGCTAAGATTGAAAAGCACACTTTGATCATTTAAGTCCTTTATTGGTGAAATTGCCCCCTTCTGTGCAGTCTAGCTGCTGTAGTTCCTTCTTAAAGGGGGAATAGCCCATTTGGCTATGAAGGGACTTTTTTTTTTTTACAAATGATCCTTTGTAGCTTCTGGTGGTGGGTTGTTTTTTTTTAGGGGGATAAAAATAAACTGAACTAGGAAACATAACAGTAGTATTCTTGTGATTTTGAGCCTGGCTACATGGAGTCACGTTACCATTAAATGCAAGTATCTTTGGGGTTAGTTCAGCCAGGATCTTAATCTGGAAATAGCCAACTGTTGGATTTGCATGGTACATTTGATATTTCACTGATTCAGTTAAGTACATCCTGCAAATTGGCTGCCAATAGCTTTCCTGCATCTTGGAAAACTTGCCTGGAGAACTTGGGACTGTCCACATAAAAAGCATGTGTAATATTTTGTACAGTCCTCTTAAGAAAATATCTCTTTGTCTAACTATTTTTTACTGAATTGAGTTTGCTGATTTCCAGCTTCAATGTATTTTTCCCCATGATAATTTTTGTATGCTTAATTCTTGCTGCTGTCAATGAAATCTTTTTTCAAATGATTAATATTTTACCTACTATTCACATTTTAGAAAAGGAATTATATAAATAAGATAAAATTAATTTGGTGTTTACATTGGAGTTTTTGCGTAAGCTTAGAAACTCATTGCTTCACTGAGAAATTGTTAAATCTATGCAACTATTTGTATTTACCAAATCCTATATCAGTTAATAAAAATACAAACCAAGTTGCGGTTGGAGTACTTTACTAAACTACCTTATAATGCTTCATTACATGGAGTTCGATGTGTGAAGAGCTAAATGACCCTTCTATGGAATAAGGAGCATTTATTTGAAATGTGTATTTCAATTGGCTGCAGATGCAAAGCTGATAAAAGTTACTAGCTGAGCATGGTCATTTTTACTAGCCCCCATGAGTTCTTCAGCCTGCATGCAATTAAGAAAGCAAATATATTTTCTGGGTTGGTAGTAGAATGGAAAGGATTATCAAAAAGAAAACTTAAAAGATAATCTCATTGCAAAAACTATGTTAAAGCATTAACTCTGCTTTGGTTTCTTTAACATCTTTAAAAACATATCTTCTTCCTTCTGACCACTTACACTCTCTTTTTAATAAAAAGCCTGCTTGTATTAAAATCAACAAACCAACAAAACCAACTTATTTTCTTGACATATTGATTTTGAATAGCTATCTACGTTGTGTGCATAATATGAGCCATTAAAGTCAAGACCAAAAAAATTTACCCAGTTATGTAAATATGTATCTTATGATCATGTCTCAAGTTGAGATGAAAATAGTGTTTAATTTTTTTTTCTTTGCAGGAAAGTGTCGAAAAACTTGAACAAAACATCTTTGAATTTGGAAAGATAGTTGAAAGTTTACTAATAAGGTTTGGCAAGGTAAACATGGTTTGATCAGAATAATAAATCAGAGGGTTTTTTTATTTGTCTTCTCACTTTTTTGTTGTTATGTCCTAATCTAGGGAAATTAAATGTCTGACATCCTTCCACTAAAACACTACCATACATAAATCTGGTTGTTTTCCATAATCTGATAATTTTGAAATTAATATAGCCTACAAGATGCATATCAGTATAGCAATACAATGATTACTATATTTGTTTAAAATGATTACAATTCATTATGGCTAGTGATTATTACTGTTTTCTTTAATACTAGACTATTGTGGATGAGCAGATGGTTCTTAAAAAAGTAGCAAACATTGTTATTAATTTATATGCAATGACTGCAGTCATATCCAGGGCTAGCCGATCTATCTGCATTGGTTTGAATAATCATGATCATGAGGTGAGCTTGTTTTACATCTTAATGATATGATGAAATTAAATGTCAATATAATAAAGCAGACAAGAAGGGGGAAATTCAGATTATTTTTACTTTAATTGAAAACAAGGTTTATGTTGATTTCCAGTTATGGTATTATTTAAAAAATAATTAAAAATAATTTTCTTATGGTTATCAGCTAAATGGAGCCCCATGTACAAAGTCTGCATGTAGATATTAGAGATGAACATGCCTAGCATGTTATTTTTGATTATCCTGTGTCCACTAGCAGATGAGCTACAGTAGGCTTTTAAACACTGAATTAGTAAATTTATTCTTCCGCTAGAATTTCGATATTGAAAAGTATGTCTTAAAGCAGAGGTACCCAACCTTTTGGGCACCAGGGACCAGTTACATGGAGACAGGTTTTTCTGTGGACCAGAGGGGGTGTGGTTGTGTGTGCTGCCTGCATCCTATGGATGGGGCTTTCCTTGTTTATGCGGCCTGGTTGCTGGCATACCACGGACCGGGGGTTGGGGACCCCTGTCTTAAAGGACAAAGTCAATGTTTCAAGCTGATTGTCAGATTACAAAACCAAACATTAAACAAAATGTAAAAATAAAAGGATTTTTTTCAGAAGGTTTGAATTTATTATTAGATTCTGATTATTGTACAGGCAACTAATAAAAAAACTCTTCTATTAATCTTTCAAATTTCAGTCATGGAGTTGTTCAGCTGTGAGGCAATAGGCACTATGAAGGGTGGGGGAGGGGGAGGGGGAGAAAGACAAAGCAAGTCAGTTTCTATTTGCTAAACAGATACCTTCTGTACCTAGAGTTCAATAAGCCAATTTTGTGTCCAAACCACATATATCAGGATAACTGCATTAAAATTCTTGGAAGTACACTAATAGCTTAACTGATTTCTAGGTGCTGCTTGCAAATATTTTCTGCACTGAAGCTTGTTTTGAGAATAATTACACAATAGTATCATTACAAAAAGGTAAGTGTTGCAATTGACTTCAGTATTTCTGCTTCAGCTATAACAAAGTATCTTTAAAAATCCTTCAAGTAAAAGTTTATTCCTGGTGATTTCATGGATATGGATATGACATTTTGTTGCCATTGCTGGGAAGATGGCTTGTCATTGTCTTTCCAGGTTTTTTTTTGGGGGGGGGGTCTTCTGGATCTGGCTTATTGATCTGATACCCTCTCAAAATCTTCTATCCAATTATTAACCAGATTTGACCTTGGTCCGCTTCTGAGCCTAGATTGGCCAAGTACCGACAAGATCTGACAAGAATATGTGATTTTAGATTTTGAGACCATCAGGATTTGGGAACTTGCTATCTTTGGTTCTGGGTGGATGGCACTGCCCCACATAGACCCTGTGCACAATCCGGGGATCCTTCTAGACTCACAACTCCTGCTCAATAAGAAGCTAGGAGACCCCGTGCGCAACTTCAGGTTATGTACCAGTTGAACCCGTTCCTTTAGAACGTGGGTCAAAGCAGGCTTTTCATTTTTCCCAACAATACGTTCTTTCCCTTAATTAAGAATATGCACTTGTTGCTATCTGCTTAGCAGCTTGTATATACTGTCTTGTTTCTCATTTAGGTGTTGTCTTTAAAGGAACAATTGCTTCTGTTTCCATTATCTCTAGATTCTCCTGAAAACCTGGATGACAGCATTAAAAAAGTGGCAAATCAGGTGCTGGAAAAAAGAACTTATATTTGTTCGCACCCCCTAAACAGAACTTTCTGAAAGCTGAAAAATATTACTGGAACCAGAGAACAAACATAGTAACTGAATGTATTCAGACTGGATCCTCAGATCTATTCTTATATCTGAGGCAAATTGCATGACTAATAACATATACGGTTTCATATTCTACAGTGCAATTTTATTAAATACAATAAAGTAATAAATTACATACGCCTGCTTCCAGTTGATGATTTACTATCATCTATCTATCTATCCATTCCTTCCTCCTTCCTTCTCTCCTTTCCTTCCCAGCAATAGAAAGTACAGTTCGCTGCTGTACAATACTAAAATATGGATTCCCAATGTTTTTCATCATGGAATGAACACATACATGCAGCAGCAGCAGCAAAATCCAGCCCAGCCATATTCACACAGCACTACAGCAGCTGCTTACCTGTTAACCAGCCTTCTTTCAAGCTTTCTGAGACCTGTGACTTTCTGCTGGCTTCCATATTGACTTTGCTTGTTGGAAACCAACAGGAACTCACAAGTTACAGTCAAATGAGGTTTAACATTTAATAAGGCACAGTCCACACAATAATGGTAATAAGGACTGGTGGGATTGCTTTCACTATGCGGTATAGTCACATGATAGCACGCTTTATGAGTGCATCACTTACTGACAGTAATTCCTATCCCAATTACCATCATAACTCAAGCATTAAATAAAATATTACCAGTACATTTCCAGGGTACAGCACCTTTTATCAACTGTTTTACATGTACACTACCTACAATTATCATTTGCCACATTACCTTCATTCTCTGTTTTGCTGAGATGTGTTTCTTCAAAAATTAATCCTGTGTGGGGTACCTCTTGTAATGATATGAACGATTCTGACAAATCAGTCTGGAAAAAAGCATCAACAGACTAGAATAAACTAATGTTTAAAAGAGATTAAAATGCTAAATATTCAAGTTTCGATCGAGTAAAATTAAAATAAAGTGTTGGCTTGAGAAGTGATGGTGTAAATCCTCTCCCAAAGAGATCTTTACATCAGTCAAAGCTTCCAGCCTTCTTTACAACAGTCACAAATGCGTTTATGATTACATAATGGTTTCCTGTTTCATATTCTTCCCTTTCTATTCATTACATCTATAAATCACAAGCTTTCTTCTTCACTTTCAGTGAAAAGTCCACAAAAGAAACTCTTTAGTTTTCCAATCACAAATACAGTAATTTAGAATAAAAGTGGCGTATAGATGCGGATGTGTGTCTCGAAAGAAAAGGAATAAAAGAAAGCCTGCTTCTTGGATTATCCAAGATTCATGGTCACCAGGGAAGCGTGGCCTTGGGAGCCTGAACTGAATTGACTACAAACATTGATTTCATTAGACCTGCACATCTTGCCTTAAATCAAGGATAGGAACCTTGGCTCTTTTATGACTCGTGGACTTCATGCTGGCTCAGGAATTCTGGGAGTTGAAGTCCACGAGTCATAAAAGAGCCAAGCTTGCCTACCCGTACCTTAGATGCTAAATGGGTTGCAGAGGAGCCAGGTTTAAATATTTTCTGTTTATAGTGATCCCTTGACTAAATCCTTTGAATTTGTAACTGTTCAATAGCACACACATTCAAGTAAACGCTCGTAAAGATTTTTTGCCATTTACTTATCTGTCGGGTGACATACCTGAAATCTGCTCCTTTCAGAGTTTTAAATACATCGTGTGCCCTGTCATAGCATGGAATATTGTGGCTTGACATCAAGCTGCGGTGAATGTCAGCACCAGGAACAAATCCTTTACAGGGACTGCACTCTTCCATGTTACCTAAAACTCCCAGAACTGGAAGAGACTAAAACGAGAAAGATTGGGATTTACAAGAATGCTGTTTGATTTTATTTTTCCTCAAGAGCCTCGGCATAAATTTAAATATGTTAGAAGATTATAGCCACACAATATATCTGCAACATCTTTGGACTATTTCGGCAGGCAGTGATGATGAAACTGTTGGTGCCTGATTAACAGAGTGGTGTTTAATCCAGAAATTAGAGCAACAGATGCTTACAAAATATTTGCAATTCTTCAATAATCAATTTTGTTAATTTTTTATGCCATCCATCTCTCCTATAAGACAACTCTGGGCGGCTTACAGATTATAAAAAGATAAATTGAAAAGTGATTAAAATGTTAAAACTATACAAAAACGAGGACTAAGATTTACCTGCATCTTTAGAGCTAACTTGACTGGTTTATCCTTCAGGAGACCCTGAAGGCGAGCAACTTGACAGCTGGCTTTGGGTCCACTAGAAATAAGCTCTGTTGCTGGGCAGCACCGATGAACTTTCAGCCCAGTATTAAAGGACGCTTGTATCTTAGGCTCTTTTGTTCAGATGCACCAGTTGAATAATGGCACAGAAAAGACATTGTAAGAAGAGTGTCAGTCAGATCCTTACATCTAAATAATTCTGTTAACTCATTCAATTCCAATTAACTTTTAATAGAATTTCTGGCTTAATTCTGGAATTAGATCTAGAATAAATGTGAGACACTATAAAAATCTAGAAATTAGTAGCAGTGAGGCTACATAATACATTAAATGTAAGCGTACTCACATTTAACACAATGTGCTCGTATTTTAGTGAACAAACCATAATCTTCTTAAGTTAGATAAGAAATTTTAAAAACCCAAATATAAGAAACTATACAACCCACTGTAAACCTTTTTACCCCCAATAGAAGACTCTTAGAGAAACATTATCCATGCTGATCTTTGTCTATATCTATCTACATATCTATTACCAATATGATCCATCCTATCTATCTATCTATCTATCTATCTATCTATCTATCTATCTATCTATCTATCTATCTATCTATCTATCTATCTATCTATCTCATATTAATCTTAGTTCAGTGAATAACCAACATTGAGCATCACTAAGGAAACCTATCTAGGCATACCCTTTTTGAGAAGGGTAGCTTTTGCTCAATATTATAGCTGAATGGCATATATGGCCTGCATGCTATGCTCCAACTATGCAGGACTGCAATTCAGTGATATTTGGAAGGTCATAAGAATTTCTGCCTTTGAGACAATCTCCCAGACATCACTGCTAGGACACTTACAGGTCTGGAAGGAGAAGTAGATCAACTACACAAATTACCACGTTGCCTTTAAATACTATAGCAATGTTACAGGAGGAGTCCAGAGAAGAGCACATCCCAATGCTTTGAGGTGAGAAAAAGCTGCCCTTCTCAAAAAGCTTGCCTAGAAAAGTTGCTTTGGTGATGCTCAATGTTGGTTATTCACTGAACTCAGATTAATATTATTAACTTCAGTCAAAACTGACCAGTAAATATTCTCTGTAACAGTATACCTGATTTGGATTTCTAGGAAAGTATAACAACTGTGAGTATCTAGAACTGCCCTGGAATGGAATCTAGTGCCTACCTTCTCTACAAGGGTCAGGAACCGGGTTTTGGACTACAGGCTTTTGGTAAAGCTCAAAATCAGCATACCGTTTGTCCCATCTCCATCTATCCCGATCCAGAACTGGCTTCATAAAACTAGCATTGAAAAAATTCTCCTGCCATTTCTAAATGAAGAAAGGAAACATAATAAATTTATCAATTTATTTTATTTATATCCCATCTTTATTATTTCTGCAAATAACTCAAGGGGAGGGGTGAACATAACCTAATACTCCTTCCCTCTCCTGTTGGGGGCTTCTCCAGAAGAAGCACCCTGTGAGATAGTTTGGTTGAGAGAGAGAGAGGGGGGTCCACAGTTGCCCAGCTGGTTTTTATTAAATTAAAAGTCCTAAAAACTCCTAACTGCAAAATGTGCCAATGACAGCAAGCATCTTGAATGTTTTTCAAATTCAGAATAGGCTGATTAGTGATTTGAAGCAGCTTAAAATTATTAATTATTTTTACCCTGGCCCCTTGTGTGTGTGTATGTGTGTGTATTTTCAGAAGTTGTTTTTCCTTGCCTCCTCCCTAGGGAATGAAAGGGAATGACTGCCTCAAGGTGACCAGCTGACTTTGTACCAAGGTGGGACTACAACTCCCAATCTCCTAGTATTTAGCCTAATGCCTTAACCATGTTCTAATTTGTTTTGTATTATATTTTATGTATGTATGTATTTGTGTCTGTGTGTATAGTATTTTGTGCGTGTGTATGTGTATATGTGTGTGCGCAAATATATGTGTGTGTGTGTGCATACACACACACACACATATAGATATAAATATTTTGCTTACTCCTGGGGGAGGGAGACAGTAATCTTAAATTAAAAATCATCTTTCTTTTAGTTTTTGGTGGTATCTTTGCCACAGATTGATTTGAAGCAGAAACATGGGAAAATTTAACCTCAAATAATGATTTTCGAAAAGCTTTTAGAAAACAAAACTATTGACATCTCTTTGAATTGTACTATTCAAAGCCTTTTGGGCCACCACTCAATTATCATCAGTTCTTTTTATCCCTGTTTATCATTGTCCACCATTTTAATACCCTATCAAATGTATATGTCAAAATATGCTTTGGACAACAGAAATAACCGATTAGAACAGTGGTTCTCAACCTGTGGGTCGGGACCCCATTTGGGGTCGAATGACCATTTCACGGGGGTCGCCAAACAACGCAATCTGCCATTTTTCCCCCCTTTTCCTTAGCTGTGCTACTCCCTTTTATTCTTTGGCTTTTGAAAGCCAATAGAAGAGACTCTCTTGAATAGAGTCTAATTCTATTGGCTTTCCAAAGCCAATAGGAATTGTCCAGGCTGTCTCTGCCCTGCTGAGCCCGCCAAAAGTCCCATTCTGCAAACGGGGCTGCACCCGTTGAGTAGTCCTCAACTTATGACCGGTTGAGTAGTCCTCGACTTACGACCGGTTGGGGGGTCGCGGCATTAAAAAGGTTGAGAACCACTGGATTAGAACAACTGATTTCTGTATAGTATTAGTGAAGAACCTTGAAATGACTGTGACCCTGATGCAAATCAAAATGTTTATTTTCAGGAAGTTTTAGAAAATCTGTGTTGAGTAGTGAACCTGTTTGTCTATAGAAAATAAAGTTTTGAACAAAGTGAATTGCTTTTATCTGGGATAAGGAATGGGAAAGAAAATGCAACAGCAATTGCCATTGTAGGTTCCATGGCCACTGTAAAATCGCATGTGTCAAGCCCCTCAAATCATTTTCGGAGCGCTGCTATTCTGTTGGGAGGGGGGGGGAAACTTTTCCTCTGTTGGGAGGGAGGAGATTGTGGGCTCTGGGATGTGTTTCTTCTGCTTTGTTATTTCAAGCTTTGATGTATCTCTTTGGGTGTGAAAGGGGGAGGAATGTGCATAGGGCTACCTGCCTTGTCTCTGCTACACTGAGAAGATGCAAGGCCTGGGAACAGAGTTTTATCACTCCTTCAACTGCCAGTTCCCATAACAACTTCACACCTGTGGATTGGCTGGATTTAGACTGGGCAGTTGGATACCTGGGAGGAGTTTTGAAGAGGGGTTTAATGTAATGTTTCGCACGGGAATTATTCAGATCTTGCCTAGCCTTTCTGCTTTCACTATCTCTCAATAAAAGTTCCTGTTGCAACAATGGCAAGTTTCAAGAGTTCTGTTTTCTTGGGAGTATTTAGCTGAGGCAGAACTTTATAGCGTGGTCCAAGAAAAACAAAAACAATGTTAGGAAAAAAGAAAAAATATTTATGTAGTATTTGACAAATGAATGTGGCTGCCCATAATATAACTCTCCTCAATTTAAGGATCTTTAGTATCTTCCATATGTTTCATGGAGAGATCCAGAGACCAGCCTTTGGTCCTGATCAGTTATAATCATGCATGCACTGAAATACCAATTAGATGTGGAGGTGTCTCATTACTGTTCTCACATATTTAACAGAAAAAATCTAGGTATGTTTACCCACACATTGTGTTTACCCAGAAATAAATACTGAGTTCACTGAGTCTTTTTCCTAGGAAAAACAATGAAGTCTAAATCTTAATATCTCTGTAGATATTGCTTACTATCTGCAGAAGAATCTGAAATTAAATAATATAAAAACAGCTACTAATTTGCTTATTCAAGCAGCATATCACTCCCTTTTCTTTATCCCTGCACTTCAATAAGTGAAGTGAAAGTGAAGTAAAAAAAAAATTCAAATCCGCTGTGAAGTGTATCCTGTTCACAAGAGTTAAGGAAAACAAAGAGACTTACTAAATGTGGATTGGACTCTATATTTAAACAATAGGTAATAATGATGATGATGATGATAAAGTTGGAAGGGACCTTGGAGGTCATCTAGTCCAACCCCCTGCTCAGGCAAGAAACCCTATACCATTTCGGACAAATGGCTGTCCAGTTTCTTCTTAAAAACTTCCAATGTTGGACCATTCACTGCTTCTGGAGGCAGGTTGTTCCACTGGTTAATTGTTCTAACTGTCAGGAAGTTTCTCCTTAGTTCTAGGTTGCTTCTCTCTTTGGTTAGTTTCCACCCAGTGCTTCTTGTCCTGCCTTCAGGCGCTTTGGAAAATAACTTGACTCTTTCTTCTTTATAGCAGCCCCTGAGATATTGGAACACTGCTATCATGTCCCCCCTCGTCCTTCTCTTCGTTAAACTAGACATACCCAATTCCACCAACCGTTCCTTATATGTTTTAGCCTCCAGTCCCCTAATCATCTTTGTTGCTCTTCTCTGTACTCTTTCTAGAGTCTCAACATCTTTTTTACATCGTGGTGACCAAAACTGGATGCAGTATTCCAAGTGTGGCTTTACCAAGGCATTGTAAAGTGGTTTTAATACTTCACGTAATCTTGATTCTATCCCCGTTAATGCAGCCTAGCACTGTGTTGGCTTTTTTGGCAGCTGCAGCACACTGCTGGCTCATATTTAAATGATTGTCCACTAGGACTCTGAGATCCCTCTCACAGTTACTACTATTGAGCAAGGTACCCCCTATACTATACTTGTGCATTTGGTTTTTCTTACCTAAATGTAGAACCTTACTTTTTTCACCATTGAATTTCATTTTGTTAGATAGCGCTCAGTGTTCAAGTCTGTCCAGATCCTCCTGTATCCTGTCTTCTGGAGTGTTGGCTATTCCTGCCAGCTTGGTGTCGTCTGCAAATCTGATGAGTTTCCCATCTATTCCCTCGTCCAGATCATTGATGAAGATGTTGAAGAGCACTGGGCCCAGAATAGAGCCCTGGGGCACCTCACTACACACTTCCCTCCATGTAGATTCAGTTCCATTGAGGACCACATGCTGAGTATGGCCAGTCAGCCAGCTACAGATCCATCTGGTGGTAATGCTGTCTAACCCACATTTTTCTATCTTATCAAGTAGTAGGCTATGGTCTACTTTGTCAAATGCCTTACTGAAGTCTAAGTAAATTATATCCACAGCATTTCTCTGGTCCACTAATTCTGTCACTTGGTCAAAGAAAATGCTACACTAAATTTAGCAATAATATCAATACAAATCAAGCATAACCTGATAAGCATATACTACTGATCAACTTCTCTGCAGAAATTTGCTTCATATCCTCACAACAATAAAACATCTACCAATAACATTGGAGTGAGTTTCAAGTCTGAATTTAGTCTCAATTAATCTGGCCTGAGACAAATATCAATTCTTGAATTTTCCTCACAGTGTAGCGATGAAGCATGCTGTTCCTAGTAGATGATAAATATAGCAAGTTGATAGGAATCTAAAACTTATAGTTACCTCTCTTAATTCTATCACTCGTGCCTCATCAGGCCTACGGGGATGTTTGTTGGAGTCTGCGCTGCTCTTAAATCCAGGATTTGCAAACCCTCCAGGATACAACCACAATTTCTTTGACAGTTGAATACATTCTTTTAATATGCTGTCCTCATCCACTGGGTCAAACATACCTGACAGATATTCATTATAAGCAAATCTTTTTCCTGGCATCTAAAAAAAGCACACACACATATATAATTATATTTATATATGCACACATTGTACATACACACACCCTGAACTTTAGTGGAATTCATCATACAGCAATGCAGAGAACAGCCTTCTCCAACTTGCTGTCATTCGTACTGCAATACTACAACTACTCGTACCTCAATCAACAAGGTCCAAACGTCTAGAACAGACATGTCAAACACAAGGCCCGCGAAGTGGTTTCATGTGGCCCGCGAAGCCATCCTGGAAACAGTGAGGGAATGGTCCCCGCTGCCTTGGCCCTGGCCCAGGCCGGCCGGGAGCCAATGTACAATTTTGCGGTGGCCATCTATGCTGAAATGCATTCAGTCTTAGCTCCACAAGGCTGTCTGGAAACAGTGAGGAACCAACCCCTGCTGTGTCAGCCCCACCCCCTGGTGCATGCTGGGGAGGTGTCACCCTTTGTGAGGAATGAAGAAATGCCCATCACCTGGAAGTGGCCAGCAAATGGCCCTCACATATCTGGCTTGATGGGCTCTGGGGGAGGGGTTTCGGCAGGCAGCGGGGTGCTCTCCTCACAGCACCGAGAGGCTGAGCCAGATGGTGCAAATCCAAAAAGAAATGCGAGGCCGCCAAGCTCCCAGCCTGCCTGGTTTCAGCAGACAACGGGGCGCTCTCCTCACAGCGCCAAGAGCTGAGCTAGGTGGCACGAATCTGATGAGAAGTGCAATGCTGCCTAGCCCCCAGCCTACCCAGTTTCAGCAGGCAGCAAGGTGCAAAGTTGGCAAGCTTCGCACCGCCCAGCTCAACCTCTCGGCACTGTGAGGAGAGCGCCCCACTGCCTGCTAAAACCACGCTCACCCAGTAGGCCACACCCACTCTATCCACGCCCACCCAGTAGGCCACACCCACTCTGGTCACACACCCCGGCCCCCCTGAGGGCAACCACAATGCTGATACAGCCCTCAATGAAATTGAGTTTGACAGCCCTGGTCTAGAATATACAATAATACTGATCCCAACATATCTGGAGAATATCACATTTGCATGCCTTTGTCTGATTCTGAATTAACTGAAGTAAATTCAAAAACTGTTAACAAATGAGGGTGAAGGTTCATTCTCTGAGCTTGTGGGTTGGTTTCCATTCCGAACATTTCATTACCAGGCTAGGTAACAACTTCAGTGGAGTTTAGATGTCAATGTCAGTGTTCTTAAACAGAAGAACACTGACACTGACATCCCCTAAACTCTGCTGAAGATGTCACCTAGCCTGGCAATGAAATGTTTGGAAACCAACCCAGAAGCTCGGAGAACGAACCGTCATCCTCATCCTACATCCGAGCGACAGATATCCACCACTACTGCAAAATGTTAACGAAGTTTAATACTTCCATTTTCAAACATTTAAGCATGTAATGGATGACTGTCGGTAGTCTTATTTATTTTTATCTCATACCCAGAAAACTACTATTCTTTACACTTCTTCTCAAGTCACTTTTCTCCTCTCTCCCCTCACTGAGGCAGCCCAAATTTTGAGGACCACTAGAGGCACATCAGTATCTAGCTCTCTGCTCTCCAATTTGGAATTTCAGCAGTCCTGGAACAACATGCCTAGACTATTAGACGTTTCAATGTAGATTTCTAGGAAAAAACATGAAGAAAATTTAAAGACAAATCTTGTTTCCTTGCCTTTGCCATTTCTTGTCGAAGTAGCTTCTTTGCAATTTCTGCTGAATTTAATGCCTGACAACTATAGTTAAAGATAGCATTTTCACCAAAAGGGAAAGCTCTGATAGTTCTCGGGATCTCTCTTTCAAATATCTCATTGAGGAAATTCACATATTCAATATTGGACTGAAAGACATATAAACATGTAAAATTACGAAAATATCAGTAATTAGACTGGCAAATACAGAACACATATTTCCATTAAGCATTAGAACAGTAAATTAAAATTAAACCTGTCCTCTCTGCCAATTTTCTGAAAAAGGATTTCCTAAGATGCTACCTTAAAGGCAATATTCTGTAGGTAACAGAAAAGTAGAAGCCCAATTCTATTTGTGAATGAACATTGTCTTGCTGACTGCTAGCAGCCAATCGCTTTTAGTTTAGATAACAATTCAATTGTATCTCTCATACAAAATTAGTTATGATATTATGTTAGAAGTAAATGGTTAAATTAAAAAAAACCACAAACAGTCCTAAAAGCAATTCTTCAAACATTTGCAATAATTGGATAGTACTTTATAACAGGGGTCCTCAACCCCCGGGCTGCAGTGCACTACTGGGCAGCAGCCTGCTTGAAACCGGGCTGCACGAGTGATGGGCCAGCAGGCGCATGTGCGCAAATCTCCACTCACACGAGCGGAGGATGCAAGTGGAGAAAGCTTGTACTTGCATGTGAAGCTCCATTCACATGAATGGAGCTTTGCAGACGAGCACTCTCCGCTCACGCAAGTGGACCTTTGCACATGAGCATAAGCACCTTCAGTTCACATACAAAGTTCCATTCGAATGGAGGACGCATGTGCCCGCCACTCACACCAATGGAGCTGTGTGCATGCACATGTGCCTACAGTTCACACATCCTCTCCTCCCTGCACCGGGCCAGGCCACCAAGGTGAGAAGGTTGAGGATCGCTGCTTTATAAGACAACTATGTGTCTTAAGGGATGAAAGTACTTCTCCCTTTAAGCTGGCATCTTATGAATTGTCAGGCCTAGCATAATTATGCTAAACACAAATCCTCAGATTTGTTTTTTGAGAAAATACTATTTTTAGGACACAATTGCTTCCATACAAACAAAAATACCAGTAGTTTGCCCTTCGATTACAGGTACTCCTCGACTTACAACCATAATTCAGCCCAAAATTTCTGTTGCCGAGTGAAACATTTGTTAAGTGAATTTTGCCCAATTTTGCGACCTTTCTTGTCATAGTTGTTAAGTGGATCACTGCAGTTCTTAAGTTAGTAACACGGTTGTTCAGTGAATTCTGGCTTCCCCATTGACTTTGCATGTCAGATCAAAAAAGGTGATCACATGACCCTGGGACCCTGCAACGATCACAAATATGAGTTAGTTGCCAAGCATCCGAATTTTGATCCCGTGACCATGGGGATGTTGCAGCAGCCATGTGAAAAGTGTGAAGCAGTGTGAAAAATGACCATAACTCACTTTTTCAGTGCCGTTGTAACTTTGAATGGTCACTAAAGGCGAGGTAGCGCAGCAGTTAGAGTGCAGTACTGCAGGCCACTTTAGCTGGCTGTGTTCAGCAGGTCAGCGGTTCAAATCTCACCGGCTCAAGGTTGACTCAGCCTTCCATCCTTCCGGGGTAGGTAAAATGAGGACCCAGATTGTTGGGGGCAATGTAAAATATATATATACATTGCTTACTGGTGTACACCGCTTAGAGAGTGCTTGCACTTAAAGCGGTATATAAGTCTCATAAATAAATAAATAAATAAACTGTTGTAAATCAAGGACTACCTGTACTAGAAAAATTACCCTCTGAATAAGTGTCTGGCCAAATAGGATGATGTGGTTGAAGGCTGCATTAGATTTACCTCACAAGAACAGATTCGCTGAATACAGAAATCATTCACAAATGTATTCCCGAATCCATTAAGATTATATAGAGATTGTACTTGATCAAATTTTCTGGAATGGAGACATTACTTTCACGTGGGCTCCAATCTGCATGCTAAGGAACCAGTCAACTTACGGTCCCAATTGGGACTGGGACTTCTATCATTAAAAAGAGATGCAGTTCCTAAGTGAACAATGGCCAATTTTACAACCTTTTCCCCTGAGAATGTTATGGGAATCTGGCTTCCCCACTGATGTAGCTTGTCAGACGTTTCATGGGAAGGTCAAAAATGGTGCTCACCAGGATGCTATAATCATCATAAATACACACCGGTAGCCAAGTACCCAAATTTTAATCACGGGCATACTACAACAGTTGCACGAAGACCAATTACAAATCACTTTTTTTCAGCATCGCTGTAACTTCAAAAGGTTGTTAAATGGATGGTTGTAAGTTGAGGACTAACTGTATGTGCAGCTGTATGGCATAAAAAAAGGGGGGAGGGAACCTGCATAACAGAAGCTGGCCATCTGGTGATGAGCCCCACCCAGCACAGCTAAAAATTCACCTTAATAAAATCTGTACAGGTTGCCAATTCTTTCTGCGAGGCTATTTTCACTGCTGCGTTTCACCCACCTGGATATAATTACGTGGTGCCTGGCTCTCTTGTTCTTTTTTTCTCAGTACATACTTCTTGTTGTGGTTATCCAAGTGAGAACACCCATACTGCCTCATGCTTGGATCCTTTTGCATTTTATTGAATGATTCCAAGATCTCTGGGGGCTCCCTTGCATACATATCAGCTTTAGTCAAGGGAACCCCAAACTCCTGACTCAACATTGTAATCATTTCTGCTGAAGGCAAGAGATTGTAATGGATCACTTCCCTTAGCTTCTTACTGTGGCAGATGTAATCAAGTCTGCAGTGTGGAAAGAAAGAAGGAACAACTGAAGATCAACGCTGTAATTTAAATAAGGGAACTATTAGTTTGTTTTTAACCTGACTACTCTTCGTTTTAAATTTTTCACCTTAACTGTACTGTTGAAAAGCAGATTGCATCTCTTTTTAATAAATAAAAAAAAATCACACAGCAACAGATTACTTTGGACCAAGAATTGAAACAGTGAAACCAATCACACTAACAATGAATATGAAACAAATACAATGATTACTATGTCTATTAACTACTGTCCAATCTGATGCATTTGCAGGTAAACTTAGAACTTCTCCAGTTGAGTTATGGAAAGTTTATATTAAGTATTTATTAAATATAAATATTGTCTACTGTTTATTTTTCAATATGTCAAATCATTTGCAGAACTCCTGCTCCACTCTTTTCGGATGTAGCACTGAGTACTTGTGTCCTCATCAGTTCTACAGAGGTTCCAGGTAGCAAGAAATCACATCTGGACCGGGAAGGGATCAGATTATGCCAGTGTTTCCCAAACTTGACAATTTTAAGGCATGTGGACTTCAACTCCCAGAATTCCACAGCCAGCATTGCTGGCTGTGGAATTCTGGGAGTTGAAGTCCTCATGCCTTAAAATTGTCAAGTTTGGGAAACACTGGATTATGAATTCAGAGACAAAACAAAACCCACTGTACATTCACCTGAGTCAGACTGAGACTACTTGGGACAGACCTACCGCTATCGTGGAGGCCATAAAATCTGCGTTCTGCCAGACCCTCACCCCAACCCATGATAAATCCTTACCATACTCAACTTCTAAAACTACATAATTTGTATGCCACAATCTAACAAAGCTGTAACCTGGAAAGAGCTTCAAAACACGGCTGAGGAACCATATCCCTGATATATAACAAAGGTTGTTTCATGATGCTCGACAGTGGCTTGCAGAGACGGATGTGAAGCAGGATAGCTTCAAGATCTATATACAGCCGCTTGTGAAAAGACAGGTTTGAATTATAGAATATCTGTAATCTCCCATGTTCTGTTTCCTGCACCCTGTAAGATAGGAAATTGGACTACGTTAACTAATAAAGCCCTCATTTCTTCTGTGGAATTTGACTTTTAAAACACAGATACAAATCCTGTGAAATAAGTAATAAATCTCTGTACTGCATATCAGTTTTCTACAATTTTTCCAATAAAACTACTCTTGTGTAAAAGCAACATGAAGACACAAACGGCATTCCTGAAAAAGTAAATCCCAGCAAAATAAATCACAGTATTTTTAAAGAGCATAACTAAGGAAAACCTGCACCAACCATGGTTTACTGGTCTGAAACATGCATTTCTCGTCATTTGAGACCAGTCCATATATAAAAATAGGGCTTGCTGAGTTGGGGGAAACTGAAGCCAATTAGAATTATGAACTTTTCCAGCTGCTTTAGGCCATTTACATGCAAACCTAGATCTCTGCTTGCGAAGGATTGCTGCAATAATTAACATCTAGCTACTGCCAAACTCAGGATATTTAACATTCTGCAGAAATAAAGGCGAGACTATAAATGAAGTACTCAGTTCAGCTTTCTTCCTTGTGGTTGTACTAATACTATGTTGGAACAAACTGCATTTTAACTCTGAAAATATAGCAAATATCTACTCCTATCTATGCACTTCCTATTATGCTGATACAGAAATTTGCATATAAAACAAAAGGTGTGCATCAAAAAGCAAGTATAACATGAAGCTTTGGGCTCAAAAGGCATTCCCTTTGGTGTGAATGAGGAGGGCACTTGCCACTTTAATACATTCAAGTATAGTTTGGTCTAAATATTGTGTCCTGTTAAACTACGTATCATATGTGTTGTGAGACATTCTGTTCTTTTTAAAATAGATATGTGTAACAGGCATAGGAACAGGGGGAAGAGCTGCAACCAAAGGCGAGAGTCAGACAAAAGGAATGTGAGTCTTGTGCATAAGTGTAATTTGAAAAAGCCTCTTAAGACTTGATCTTCCCTAGTTCTGGTGAAGATAAAGAGGGAGTGGGGAGGCACATTCAGACTTGCAAGGTTCTTTTACTGTAACCTTGTAATAAAAAGTAGTACCGTAGTAGCCTGCACGACTTTAGTTTCGTAGTTTGGGCTACCTGGAAGAGTTGACAAATATTTCAGCACCAAGGATCATCGCAATATTTCCTGGTCCTGCACAATAATAACATCATACAAGTAGAAGAAAGCTAGCTTTTTCCACTGTGTCTTAAGTCAGTCTTGTACTGTAAAATTTTAATCTAACAGTGTAGCAAAAGCTGATCTAACTGCTTGGCTTTGTCTTTGAAGGTGATGCATATTAAAGATACATTTATCTTTCTCTGGACTGTGCAGCTGAACTATCATGATTAATCCTTGCAAAAAAAAAAGGGGGGGGGAGACCGGAACATCAATATCCTACACTTAAAATATTTTAAACCTTTTTTTTTTTTATGAACACTGTGGTCATCTCTGAAGGCTGAATATGACAGAATAAGTTACAAGTAAAGGTAAAGAAAAAAGTTTCCCCAGTCCAATCATGTCTTGCTCTAAGGGGTGATGCTCAACTCCACTTCTTAGCCAAGGGAGCCAACATTGTCCGAAGACACTTCCATGGTTATATGGTCAGCATGACTATACGCCCAAGGACACAGAATACCTAATTATCTACTCACATTTGCATACTATTGAACTGCTAGGTTACCTGGAGCTGAGGCAAGTAATGGTAGCTCACCCCGTTCTGCAGCATTCAGGTCTCAAACCTGAGCTATCAGCTTTCCAGCTGACAATCTCAGTTTCTTTAACCACTGAGCCATTGTCTCCCCCCCCCAGGTTAGAAGTAACTAAGTTTACATTCACATTCACATACTTCTGGTTTTGTTTTGTTTTTAGAATTAGCAAAGAAATGTGTGCTGTAAATGTACAAACTCAGTGTCAAAAGAATAGTCTAAATATGTCATATTCTTCTTAGGTAGAAGATGACTAGTGCTAAAATAAAACCATTTCCCTAATTAATAGAAGCATTAACTGCAATACAAAAGTTTTCATCCAAGGTATAATAGATAAAGTACAGCTTTATAAGACTCTTATTCCTCCCAAACGGCTGGCAGACAATCCCTAACTCCCTGAAAAGTGTCAATTTAGATTGAAGTTATGGGGAGGGAGGGAAAGAACTGTGGGTTCCCTATCCACCCACACTCCAACCCATGTGTAAATCCTGAACTACATCAGGTCACTTGATGCCTAGCATCTCCTTTCAAAAAGCAATGGATATAAATGTGAATTGTGTAAAATAGAATCTTTTGTACCTAAGAGTCATTCAGCTTTATGAATTCCACCATTCCTAGGAAAAATGATTTGGTTACAGTGGGTTCCTAACATACAAAATAGAGATGTTCAAAATATCCAAATAACTCAAAGATTAGATAGATAGATAGATAGATAGATAGATAGATAGATAGATAGATAGATAGATGGGTGGGTGGGTGGGTGGGTGGATGGATGGATATAAATATGATAGATGATAGACAGATGATATATAGAGATGATAGATAGATAGATAGATAGATAGATAGATAGATAGATAGATAGATAGACAGATAGATTATATAGATATTTCAAATATCAGAGAAAGTCTAAATATAACAAATATAAAAAGCTACCAATTTCTACAGCACTATTCCTTTTTTAAAAAATGTTTAGGCATAATTCATTCTAATATACTGTTTCAGTATGCACAATTATTTTAAAAAAAACATCAGGGCACATTTGAGCCACCGTCTAAGAGAGAAAAATCTAATACTTCTGTTTATAAATCTATGGAGTGGGTCACCTATGAAATGTTCACAGGCTGAGCATTTGGAGCACCAGGGACACTTGACATCACTTCTGAATTTTATCACCATTACTATGTTAGGATGTAACATCTTGTAAACTACCTTCAGAAGTAGATAACCACAGGAAAAAGTAATTTTAACAGTAAAATTGTGTTGATTACCTATCAATTTTTTTATTCCACATCCTCTTAAGTGCTTTATTTCTGAAACCTTCCAGGACCAGAAGGTGAATGGACCCGTCAATTATGTGAAACCCAGTAATAATATCTAGCAGAGAAATCTCTTCTAAGGAAAGTTTGTGATTCAGTTTCAAAGTATTAAGAGATTTTTGAGTTGTATCTATGGGATAGGAATCAAGTAGGAAAGCCTCTGCATTAATTTCTGTAATCTCCTGCATCAAATAGTGTAAGAATGATGTATTATTATAATCAAAAAGATAAATGATGCAGCCATATGGACAATATGCAGCAGCAGCAGCGCCCTCTTCCTCTGCAGGACCTAATGGTACACTTATTTCAACTCTCACTTTAAGGTATGACTCAGCATTTACATAATTCCCATTTGGAAATTGAACAACCTGAGAGTCATCTGTTTTCTTAGCCCCTGGACTGGTGTTTTGTCCATGGAATAGAGATGTATCTTGAACTGAGCTGTTGTGAATTGGTGCACAGAAATTCAAGGTCTTTTCCCCTAGCAATAAATTGCTCAAGTTGATTTTAGTTACTCCATACAGGCTACAAATATTTTCTTTGGCTGTAATGGAATTCTGGACCATGTATCTCGAAGTGACATAGCTTATGTCACTTAGCTTGCTGTCTCCTGGTTCTTCTCCAAACAAAGATGGCGTCATCTTGAGATCTTCCATTTTCTTGTCTCGGTCATGAACTTCAATTTCTAAGTCTGGACCTCTTAGGTATTCACTGAATTTTCCAGGGTCTATTGCTCCTACAAGAATCACATTGATATCTTTAAAGAAGACATCAGTTCCATGATCTCGACCTTGTGTATAATGGGGACACATATTGTAGAAAGTGTATTTGCAGTAAACAGGAGTGCAGGTTCTCTATAAAAGCAAAGTAACAGTATAAATATTTAGTATAAATACGACTTGTTGATTCTAAGTTTATTTAGTATACAAATAACCGATTGTCAAAATACAATCAAAAAGAAAACATCAAAGAAATTAAAGTAGGGGAAAAAAGCAATGATGGTCCAAGAGGGATGGTTGCATGGAGAACACTCCAAGCACACATACCTAAGCAAGTGTTCTCTAATCTAACAACTGAAAAAAAGCTTGTGTTCATTCACATCTCACATGGCAAGATACTTGATATATCAACTTCTGAAGATAATGTCCTGTTTCAGGTTTCAAACATACACACACAGTTGCTAGGAACTTGAGTTGCTTGAGTATGAACAATCAAAGGAACATAAATCAATCTCTGAAGATAAGGTAGTTTCACTTTCCACAGAAATACGTAGAATAATCAAAAATCCAAAATTGAGAGAGCCAAGCAAGATGTGTCATCCTTTCCAAGGATGGGAGTTTTAGATTGCTTATAAAGCAGATGGCAACAACATGGTCAGATACAGGAAATCAGACCATTGTTTCCAACATGGAAACCTAAGTCAAAGCTGCCTCTCCAATAAGGCTAAAGCCAGCTGTGTCTAAAGCATATATATTCTTGATTGGCAAGAAGCCTTACTGAGCATCTTTGCTATGAGCTCCTCTACTCTCCAAGTACAAGTGCTTAGAAGCTGTATATCAACATCTGGTTATTCTGATTGGGCCTATATTTGATTAGCCTCAAATGATTCCTGCCTCAATGTGCCCTGATTCTGGCATTCAATTGGTTCAACTAGAGTAGCTTCTCTGGACTCTATCTGAGTCCCAGGCCATGACACACATGGTGATAGAATATTAAGCTAAGCACTTAAGTCACAAGTTTCTGTCTTATCTAACACACTAATAGTATCTATTTATGAAATCTAGGTCAGACTGGGAACCGAAATGGGATGTCACTGGTATGTTAACAATACATTTTTATTTTCTTTTTCATCTGATTCAGATGTGATGCTAGCTATTCTTAAATGGAACAAAAGAATCCTTACATTAATCAAGTAGAAGAGTAAATTCATGATGAATTAAGGGAATAATGATTTAAGAGAATATGTTGTTCTTTTCTTCAGGGATTTATCTGTTTTAGTACAGAGAATGATTAGGGATGAGTGATATAAATACTTTGGAAGACAGAACAAGCAGCAGACAATTAAGCAAGTAGATGGTAGAAAAACTGTTATCCTCATCAGCAACAAGGACCTTGAAAACACAATTGGATCAAAAGACTGCAAATTATCAGAATTACAATGTGAAAATAGATTTCTGTGCTCATTCTAGATCTAAATTGTGAAGGGGAAACAAGAGGAAATTCTACAGCACTTAAAATTCAGGACATCCTACTATAATGGACAATGGTTGATGTCTAACATCAGCCAGTTGCAAGAGCCATCATGTCTATGCTAGTTTGACGAGTGAGATATATAGTAGATCCATAACTTAGCAGTTAGTGTGGACACACTGGAGAGGTACCAATAAAGGAGAATATTTGTAGCTCAGAGTTGAAATGAGGGGTTCTTGGCATTCCCTGAGCCTGGCTGTTTTCTTGAAGATGTTTCATTACTCAAACTAGATAACTTCATCAGTGCTAATCCTGTTTTTTACTTTGTAAAAAAACCACATCACTAGCAGTGTTGATGTTACCTAGTTTGGGTAATGAAGCGTCTGCAAGAAAACCACCAAGCTTAGAGAGCACCAAGAACCCTTTATACTGCAGTAGGAATTGGATATGAGGATATGAGAGGATTGGGGAATAAGAAGTCCTCCCCCACCCTAGGTCAAATAGGATATAAAGTGGAAACAAAACAACAATAATAATGGCAGTATTAGGAAGGATTGAAGTGGCTTTTAGTGAAAAAATATAGAACGAAGAATTGAATGTTTATGAAGGATAAAGCTTTCTAAATAAATTTATCTGGAGACAGAAACGCAGAACAGAGAGGAAAGGAGAATGAGAGGATCCTTTGCTGGGTGATTAAAAAAAGATAAAGAGGCTTCATTCAAAGCTCTTTTAAATCAGACTGAAAAACAATCAAATGAAAAATAACCTTCAAGAGTGGTCCCTGTGTTACAAAAGCCGTAGTCAAGGTTTCCCCTACAAGAAAATTACTATAAGGAGGCCTAGTGAGTGCCTGTGCATTAGAAAAAAATTAAAGTTTCCTACATTTCATTTCAGGACATTTATATATAAATTTATTTATAAATACTCTACAAATCCAGAAACAAAAGACATTTAAAATTTATTGTTTTGCTCCAGAATACTCTCTATTATCACGATGTAGAACCAAAAAGAATTACCTGCAACTCTTCAATTGGAACGGGAGTATTTGGTAGACATTTTGCAGACTTAATCTTAATAATCAGTGGATTTAAGTCATGTTTGTGTTTCTCGCTCATAATAGGTTTGTCTATAGCAAAACCTAAGTATGCTTCATTAAGTTTGGGGGAATTCTCTTCCCATCGACTGACTATATAGCATTCACCTGCAGATGGACAAAAGAATCGGAATTATTTATAACTGTTCAGATAAAAAAATGTAAAGTCTGTTAGGTTGAGCCTGATCCTTGCTGTCTTCATGGATAAGACCATGTATAATTGTTTTGCAAAAACACTAAAATGGGTTGTCTCTGTCTGCCTCCAGGATGTTTTTTCCCACCAGACTTCCTCTACCTTGTCATTCCCAAGTGTTCCCCCAACCGATTACTAACTAGGGCAGTGATGGCGAACCTTTTAGAGACCGAGTGCCCAAATTGCAACCCAAAACCCACTTATGCATCATCAAGTGCCGCGTGGGTGTGGCCCATTGGCTGGGTGTGGCCCACTGGGTGGCGTGACTAATTGGGTGGGCGTGGCTGCAGTGGTAACGGCAGACTGGGTGGGACTAAAAAGTTCAATCAATCAATTTCAACTTTGCAAGATCTTTTTTTTCCCGCGAGAAATTGAAATTGACTGATTGAACCTTTTTTTTTTTTTTTTGCACATGGCAGCAGAGGCCTAAAGCAAAAAGGTTTTATAAAACCCAGCTGAAGGCCTAGGATTGGGGTGACGGCATGCGTGCCCACAGATTGGGCTCTGAGTGCCGCCTCTGGTACCCGTGCCATAGGTTCGCCACCACTGAACTAGGGCCAACCCTGCTTAGCCACAAGTACAGCCACCTGCTAGGATTGACCGAACGGCTGATGCTAATGCAGCAAGACGTTCCTGTTGCTGCTGAAAATGTAAGTGGACTGAACTAGTTCTCACTTTTACTACTTAGATAATGCCAAGAAGCAGAAAATAAAGGGATACAACTATGATAGTCTCGTTTGCAAATTCCGATGTAGTTACTCCAAGTTACTCAGAAAGCACCAATATCTAGGAAATAATAAAAGAGGAGATGGGAAAGTATATGAAGCAATAGATTAATTGAAGTCAAATGTTTTCAGTCAAAAACTTTCTTTGGAACCAATCAAGTAATATATACACCATAGATTGGACCTACTAAGAATAATTCTTAGCAATCTTCTTATCAAAGATGAATACTATTTGGTAAGAACTGTACAACAATATAGCAAGTAGTCTAAGAATACAATTGGAATTCATGTAATATCGTGCCAATTGGTAACATATATTTATATTTTATGGTGATTAAATCAAATACCTGGAGATAATTATTTCTATGAAAATATTTTGTTTAGAAGAAAACTATATTGCCCAGATGAAAGGAGATATTGAAAGATGAATGAAATACTCTTAAACTCTTAGAATAGATGCAGTAAAAACTGAATATGGCTTCCATACTGAGGTGCATTTTGAAAGCAGTGTCTATGCCGGTTTCATATGTGTTTGGGTCATGACCATAAGTAGTTCTTATTGATTAGCTATTACTATGGTGAACATTTGCAAGAAAATAAAGGTTCAGGCAAATAAATGTGTTGTTGAATTACGTTCCATACAGTGTAGAACTGTCCATTTTGAAAGAGCCTTGGATACACAGAGTGTGGACTCTTGCAAAAAATTATTCTGTTTGCTAGGAAGGTTGCAAAAAATTTAAACCACTAAAATGGTTTTGGATCAACCAAGAGATAAGCTTAGACAACATGCCTCCATATCATCTAGGTCAGGGGTAGGCAACCTTGGCTCTGTTATGACTCATGGACTTCAACTCCCAGAATTCCTGAGCCAGCTATGCTGGCTCAGGAATTCTGGGAGTTGAAGTCCACAAGTCATAAAAGAGCCAAGGTTGTCTACCCCTGATCTAGGTTTTACTGATTGCCTAAAAATTAAATGGTAATGACCAGTCTAATAATACTCTTTTTGGTACTAAGGAATTCTAAAAAGGAGAGAGTGCTGCAAAGTACTGCCTCCAAATCCCTATACAGTCAGAAATCAGAACACCCAGAATCCAGGTACGGGAATAGGCAGGCACCAGCCCAGGTTCCAAAAGGCATTTTAATTTGTCCAAGCTTCTCACTTGGATACAACAAGGGGCGTCAGCAGTGGGAGTCTACAAATCAGCAGTAGAATTCAATGAGCCTTGAAGCAACTTGGAAGAGAGACATAAAATACAGGCAGACTTTATAAAACTTCATCAGTGAGTTTCATTCAGGAAACTTGATTTCCTCAAGATGCAATAAACTGTTTACTGGACAACACCTGAGGCAGAAAATCAACTAGGTACTTGTCACTGGACTCCAGGCTATGTAATTTGCAAACCTATTTGCACTAAGAAATGGAGGTCTCACTTGGCCTCTTTTTCAATCCTGAAGATAGCCCTTCCTGAGTAAGACCTAGCCATTTAAAAAAAACCAAACAAACCAGGACGTTTTATAAAGTGATATGAATCAGTCCCTTCTCTCCCCCCCCCCAATATTATGTAAATTGAACACTTATGCAAATGAACACAAAGGCTGGACATTTTTTTTTTAAGACTAGCAATTTCATGAGATTTACCAGCAAGGCTGTTTGCACTTTAATTCACAACAACCACAAGGAAATCCTGCTTGACATTAGCCTTGTTGAAACTGTTTCACACTGTCTAGTTTTTCCCATTTCATGTAAAAAAAAAAAAAGTGTCTTGGCAGCCCCACAACTCAAATTTTGCCATCTCATCATGAAAAGGAATCACACAATCATTCATCTCTCAGAAAAGCTGCTTGATCTTTATCCTCATCCTCTGGTGTCAGGGTTCCAAATCTGCCCAGGTGACAGACACAGCCATGGCACTTTTATTGTCGTTGACAGGTACAGGAGAGTGGGGCTTGGATCACGATGCTATGCCCGCCATCTTGCAAGTATTTATCTCCCTCCCTGATATTCCTTCATTATATTTCCATTTTCCCTGTTACCTGTCTCTGGGGAGAATACCTGCTAGAAGAGGCATGAGGTCCAGGCGCAAAACTGCTATTCCAAACTTCCTTGCCTGGGCTGCCAAGGCAGCGGCTTCTTTACCAGCTGACCTCTGAGCAGCTTGTTTTGATTTCTTGTCAGCACTGAAAACATTACCTTTTTGCGATGGCCTCCTCTTTTCTGAGTGAAGAAAAGCTGGAAAATTATAGAAATTAATTTACAATTTGGATAAAATTAATTTGTAAAGACAGAAAGGTGATTATTACATTTAGCTTTAATTTCATTGCATCGCTAGCTGGAAGCTGAATCACGAACAACTGGACTTTTCTTTTGGGTTTGAGTCCAGTTGCCATCATTCAATTTCCTGACAACTCTATCTGGATAACTGAGAATCTTCATTGACACATTGCCTCACTATGTCTTACTTCTCAGCTCTGCATAATGCTACATATCTTGAAAAGAAAGAGCATGATGGACATACATATATCTCCAGCCCTGAAGGCATGCTAAAAATGGAACAGGCAGAATGAAATCAGGAAGTCCCTGATGTGTCTTACTAAATTCTCTGCACTGCAATTCAATTCTCTCAATCTGAGCAGCAGTTCATTCATCCCTTACCCATGGCACACAATTGCAAACTTGTAATGTTACTGTTAAGTATTACAGCTCAATTATAAGGAACTCTGGACACAAGGGAGCACCATACATTAGTTTTACTTATTTTTCATTTTCTCATTCTTAATTTAGATGTTATCTTAATCTAACCTTGTCAAAGATTGCTTTCAGTGACTAATCCAGATTGGATTGTTTTCAGTGCTTAAAAACAGATCATTACAGAGTTTACTTCATAAAACTCCAATAGCTATTTGCTATCCATACTGAAGGATGCAGAAATGTGCTCTCAACCAAACAGTACATTGATTAGATTAAGCAACAGAAGGCCAACTATTTACCGAACAGTAAGCAATTCCAGAATAAAGCAATGTTTCAAAAAGCTGAAATACGTCAAGAAATTGAACTGGGAAGTTCACATTCCAGTTCTATGTCCTGTTTTGGTATAGTAGTTTTGTAAAGACTGCTGCCATCAACTAACTTCCAAAGAAATGTCCTTGCCTGACACTTTCCCCCTAAAAGCGTTACTTAGGGCACTAGCCCACATGAATTAGGAGATCAATCTCACACGCTGTAAGCAGAATCAAACTTTTGTAAGCAGAATCAAACTTTTGAGTCCCATGTAGTACATTTAGTGGAGGTGGAGGTCAAAGGGGTGGAGAAATTTTATGGCTCTGCACAGCTCAGATCATCGGGTGAAAGAAAACCAAACTAAAGAATTCTAACCTTGACCCCAAATATGTATTTTGGAACATTTACCCACAATCCTCTTTTTCTGAGTAAAGTCAGAAATGTTGGTTTGTCAATACACTGTATGTGTAGTCTTTGACATACAACTATTTTAGTGATCATTCGAAGTTATAATGGCACAGAAAAAAAGTGGCCTATGGCCATTTTTCACAATTACAACCACTGCTGCATCCGTGAGATCATGAGATCACAATTCAAATGCTTGGCACTGACTCATATTTACAACGGTTGCAGTGCCCCAGGGTCACATGATCATCTTTTGTGACTTCTAACAAGCAAAAGTCAATGGGGGTAGCCAGATTCACTTAACCAACTAACTTAATAACTGCAGTGATTTATTTAACAACTGTGATAGGAAAGTGTTAGAGAATTTTAATTTCTCTATTGGTGAAAAATAAATCAGAAGCTCTCACAGTTGACTGCATTTAGCTGATTCAAAATAACTTCTTTATATTTATATAAAAATATTTACAATACCATACATTCTTCTTTACAGCAACATAGCACAAATGAAGACTTCTTCCAGAGAGATACAGAGATAAAACCTGAGACTGGAAATCCAGTTCCTAACTCAATATTCTTTTGCACAGACTCAGTAGCACTTTCTTCACATTGGCTGACTGAGTTACCACATGACTCTTCCTGCTCATGAATATTCCAACAGAAAGATTGTAAAATGGAGCAAAACTCATTTAACAACTGACTCACTTAGCAACAGAAATCTTAGACTCAATTGTGGTCACAAGTCAAGGACTACCTGTATTAATTTGCTTGTCTTCCACATATCACCTACAAATTTGTCATTAACATTGGTTAAAGTTCACTATTATATTGCTTATTAAATCTATTATCTTAAATAGATTTCTGCGTTATTTAAAATTGCAATCGTCAATATATTCATTGGAAAGAAAAAAACATCAGTAGCATTTGCTTCCTAGAAAATGTACAGGATTGCCTGAATCTCGGTGACGTACTCACCTATAGACACTCTTTCCTTTCTGTCTGAAGAAATTGGCGATTTACCTCCATTGGTTTTTATTGACAGTGATGCACGGTGTTTCTGTTTTATCGTTTTACCCTCCTGAATGGTTTTTTCTTTAAAAGAAGACTCTATACTCCCAGAAAAACTGAGTGTGCTTAAAAAGAAAGGAAGGAATAAAGAGGGAAATACTATGTACTATTTATATTGGTGCTGCTGGAAAACAAATCAATTAACCGTTCCCTTTATAAAAAGTAGAAATAAAAGGGATAAAATGCAGATGGCATTTTGAATTTCCTCTATGATTTATCCATCTTCTTGACTGTGGAAAGCAAAACGCCCCCAACTGGCCCATCACCTCTCATCCAAACATGGGATTCTATGCCTCTGTGGCTGCTTGATCTTTTGGTTGCTGTGGAGAATAGAATCTCACCTGGGAATTCCCATTTTATTTTATCTTAATTTTCAGTTTGACTCAGAGGCGTAACAACCTTATGAAACAGCTGCCATAAGGTTGATTTCTAATTACTGCCACACTATTCTCAGTCTTTTGGTTTGATGAATGACACCACAGATGAATATGTACCTGGCTTTATTCAGAGAGAGAGAGAGGAAGGGAGGGAGAGGGAGAGAGGGGGAGAGGGAAGGAGAGGGGGGAGGGACGGAGAGGGAGGAGGGAGGGAGAGGGAGGAGGGAGGGAGAGGGGGGGGAGAGAGATCCGCATACATTTCCCACCTTATCTTCCTCTGCAGATCATGGCAAACAAGACCCTTTGGACTGGATCATCTTTTCAGCCACCTTTCAATTTTGTTTTAGGGAGTTTAATGTTATTGTAATTGGAGGAACCTGATATTTAAAACAAAGGAAAGTATGTCTTGATGGGGGGGGAGGAGGGAGTAAAAGAACACTGTAGGCAACAAATTGGTCTGTTCAACAAAGAAGAAGAAAGAAGAGCGAATACCAGCCTCACTTCTTCTCCGCTCTATATCAGTCTTTTTTTAATGGTTTTTTTTAAAAAAATACAATCTTTAGTGCTTAGTAAACAACATTGTTGTCTAGGTTCAGGTATTTGACATTAACTTCTTCAATATGAATCTGTTCAGTATTGCACAATCCAGTATTTTTCCCTGATCCTCCTTTCTTCCCCATATTTTTTCCATTTTCCCCTCATTACAATTACAATATTTGATACTATTGGTGTATTCAAAGTTAAATATAAACATCTTCATATTTTACTAATGTCATACAAATAACAATAATATCAATTCATAAATCAATATCCTGTTTTTCATGCTCTTGTTAAGGTTTGATTTCCCATCAATATTTGAAATACCTTTGTTAGTTATGATTTTCTCAATGTTAATGACATTTATATAGCTATAGGCATGAGGAAGACATGCCTATAGCTATATAAATGCTATAGGGGGCATATATATGGGGGAGAATTCCGCCTATTTATATTCCTTAAGCAACTCCGAGTTTCCTTCTCCCTCAATTTCTCTTTTCATTCCTTGTCTCCCAAGTTGTGACACTTCCCTTAACAGCTCTACATTCTATTTTTCAAAATCTTCTTCCTTGCCATCAGATGTATTTTGCAGACCTAAGGGGTAAAGAGTCTTTTGCATTTTCAGTTATGGCTAGATCTTGCAGTATTTTGTTTGTACGTGGTTGTTTATATTTCCCTTCTTTTATCTCTTCCGTCTCTAAATCCATTTCCTCTGCTTCGTCTTCTGATTTCTGGTTTCTTTGTTCATACTTTGTGGTCGTTGCCTGGGAGCTTTCTAGTTTAGATTTAATTTGTCAGTTTCTTGCAATGGGCTCAAGAGCCACTGTCAAGGAAGAGCCTCTTCCTACCATCCTTTATGGCCATTCCCTATGACTTCTACACTCTACCCATAACCAGGAAGGCCACTGGCATGATCCTACAGCTGCTGGTCCCTTGCCAGGGCAAGTCTCTAATTAAGTGGTAATGGAGAAGGAAATGGGAACACCACTTCTGCATCTGTAGGGCTCCCTTCAGCTGGACTGAAAATCTAGCAGAGTGAAGGTGTGTCCATGTGTCTATCATCAAAGGCCTGAGCAGTGAGTCAGATCTTCATGGCTCTTTCAAAAAACAGCAGAATGGGGGCCACCTGGATTAGGGGAGGGAAACTGGTTCCAGAGGCTAAAAGCATTGTGAGGCTCAAAAGTACCAAAGTAAATGCATGACAAGATTGAAAACTTAAAAAGATCTATCCCATGGGGATACACTGGTTAATTAAGATTACTGATTCTTAATTTTTCTTTTAATTATAATTTTCAACATCAAAAGATTCTTTACCCCCCCCCCCCAGGACCTTAGCTGTACTTTTCATATCTGTTGGCCTGAATAAAACGTATTGACAAAAGGGCTGCAAAGTCAATTACAATGCTTTTAACTATTTGGCATTTTATTAATCACAACAGCATCTGCATACAATTGCAAAATAAAATTATATAAATGTATGTACATAATTTATTCAGTTCACGGATGATGATCATTATTTTGTTATGCATGGAAGGAAGCCATCCAGCAGGTCCCCAAATGTTCTAAAGTAGCAACTGGAATACCATTCCCTTTCTAAACTTATTCAAGAAAGAATATTTTTATTTATTTACTTACTTACTTATAAAACATTTATTCAATTTCTACAGCCACCATTTCAAGAAAGTAACTTCTGTGACTTCCCCCAAACTCTTGCAAATAGCAACAAAAATTTATAGGTAAGAGGGCAGACCCTGCTAGTTAAAAGCCCTCTGCATGTCTTCAAGGATTAAATATTTTGTGCAACATTGCTATTGCAAATTGTATAATTTGGGATGGGTACTCTTCATTGAACTGGTTATTATAATTAATATTTAGTAATTATTATTGAAATGATAGGGTAGGCTGACATACAGAGAAGACCATAAACATTCCAGAATGCAAGGCATGAAAGGATTCAAATTTGAAAGAAGACAGATTCTGACTGAATGTTAGGGGAAGAAAATTGCCCTTGTTGGTAAAAGCAATTCTATGGTGGGGCCAATTATTGGGAGGGGCTCTCCACTGGCTGGAGAGCTTTTTAAAAAAAAAGCTGGACAGCCTTTTGGCTGGAATGATTTACTTCCAACTCTTGGTTTTAGTTCTTGCGCATTATATCTAGATTTTGTAAGAAACACATACATAGGAGCCTTTAGCATTTATGGGACATAGTTAAGAAGAGAGCGACAAAATAGACAGTAGAAATGCAGTGGAACGGGTAACTATTTTATAATTTTCTTTGTATGATCTAACTTGCTCAGAGCTGTAGATTATAATGAAATGCTTCTTTCTCTCATAGAAATGTTGCCAAGTCTTGCAGCTGTTGCAAAACCCACAGCAGAGCCCGCAGGACAGCCTATTAGTTAAAAAAAAAAAAACCTATTTGTGAAATAAACATTTGCTAAACTTATGCCAAGAGTTGATGAATGTCCAACTGCCTATATAAGGCCATATGGAAGGTTGCCCCACAAGGGCTGCACCATGCTGCATGCTCCTAACAATATTGTGGTGCTTTGAAAACCTCAGTGAAAGCCGAGCTAATTAATTACAGATGTAAATCAGCTCAGTTTTCAATCCCAAGGGAACACATGAGAATATATTTGCAGTACCTGCTCCAGGATGCAGGGCAGGGCACTTACGGTATTTCTGGTAGGAATTCTTACCTAATCCCTCCTCCCTATCCCTGGGACCTCCCTGTCACTCCTAGTCCTCTCCCATCCTTCTTCACTGTCCTTATGTCCGTCCAAGCTTGCTTTTCTTTCCCAGCCAAGGGGAATGTTGGAAAGAAATGATATGAAGAGGCCCAGATCTCTCCCTCCCTCCCTCTGCCTATCTGTCGTTCAACAGGAGAATGCTTTGAAAACCCACCACAATTGAATAAAATGTGGCATGGGAAGAGACCTTGACAAAAGGAAGCTTGTGTTGGAAATGGACCTAATCTGGCTAGAGGTTATGAGGACAAAATCCTGAAAAAAATCTCTCAATGCAGCCACATAAGAGGAGAAAATAGGCCACAGCACAGGATTTCACTTGCTCTTCTAAGTCCCATTCTGCTTCTCTTCCCAATCAGGTAACCTAGCACAGAGCTATTTTCAAGAGACTAGAAATAATTCTAGAAGCCATTCTAAATCTCCCTGCTTTCCCAGATTTTTTTCCTTTGGCATGAAACACAAATGCAGCAAAGTGAGATGGCTGGCAACAATTTGTTTGAGATGGTATAGGGCAGGGGTAGGCAACCTTGGCTCTTAAAAGAGCCAAGGTTTGCCTACTCCTGGTATAGAGTTTCCTGCCAGAGCAGGGGTTGGACTAGAAGTCCTCTAAGGTCCTGTCACAGGTTCCGACTAATGAAGCACTTCAAAGAACTTTCAGGCATGTTTCCTAAAGTCTTTATTACAGAGCTACAATTTTGCCGGTCACCATCATGGACGTATTGATGCCAGAATCTGACTTCCTCTCGCTGGCATCAATCTTTTCTTGCTAAACCCCTCCCTTGTCTTGCAGTCACAAGTCACATTATCCAATTAGTGCGAAGGTCAAAAGTTTACTTCCTCTTTCTTTCCCGGGCTTTTTTCTCCCCCCCCCACTCTGAGCTATGTATTAACCCAGTAATTACCAGACAGTTTTGCATATTGTCAAAGCAAGAATATACAGTATTTGCAGCATTGACAGGTCCCTTCCAACTCTGTTATTCTGTTATACTGCTTAAGTCAGCAACATTATGGAGAGCTGTTGTGAGAAAGTGAATCTGATCAGGGTGAAATGGCCCAAACCCAAATACATTTGGTGGTAGAAATCAAATCAACTCTAATTTCTTGTAGTTAAATAGTCCTTTCAATTCTTAAATAAAAAGAACCAGAACAATTTGAAAAGCGAGTACAATTTAGTCAGAATAGAAATGTATCTCATTATCTGCATTTAATGATATAGACATGAATTGAAGAAAACAGGCCATAGATGGCTTCATTTATAGTAGGAACCGAAAATAAATTCAATAATAACAAAAGTAGTCAAGTGTTCAGATTAAAACATAGAACTGATGAACTTTGTGGCTGCAAAGTTTAAAGGTATTGCAAAGTTCTTTGGAAACATGTGGTCATCTACTAACTGCAGACACAGGAACATGTGGGATGCAGCACTATCTGTGTTATAACCCCATTAAGATCTTTGCTGGAACCCAAAGGAAAAAAAAGGACAGAGACCTGACTGCTCTGCATCCTCCATACCTGCCACCCTCACCCCAGGTATTCTGAGTGCCACCAAGGTATGTATTCCTGGAAATAAGTGTGCAAATCAGATGCTATAGGCTGGCTCAATAACATCTGTCAATGCTCAGCCTTCAAGCTAGCTTCACGCTGGTGGCGAGGAAAGGTCAGAAAATAAGAGCCTTCCCTATTTAACTTGTTATCACCTGAATAATAATGATTCGAATATTCATGACAAATAGTTTTATTATCATAAAAGAGAGACATGTTATTGTTCTATTGCATTTTTTCTTTTATGATGAAATTTCAAATATTTTTCTTCTCTTTTCAATTTGTAATATTTAATTCTAAATATCTAGCTTTTGCTAAGAATTTGACATGAAAACACTTTTGTTTTATTTGATTGCTCTTTGGCTTTTTTTATAAGTATTGAACAAAAAGGTGATGTGTTGCTTAAAACGATTATTTCTGGAAATCCACGTTCTTCTCCAGGTGTGACAAAACAAATCCTATAACCTAATAACTATCTTGAGGAGGTTAACGCAGGACAGACTAGCTCAGATAATTCTCAAGAACACAATTTGTGAAGAGAAATGTATAGACCTGCCTTCTCCAACCTGATCTCTTTTCTCTATGTAAAAACTACAACTTCCATAAGCTCACACTCAGCACAACACAGCAGACTTGGAGACTCCCTCAAATCTATTAGACATGTGTGTGAATGCTGAAAACACTCAAAGGGGTTGTGAAATTCTAGAAAGTAAGGATCGTGACCTCGAGAGAAATGGACCAAATCATTTAACAAATCTACAAGGGAAAAAAAACATGTCTTAAGTCCAAAACAAGAGAAAGAATGCACAAAAGACTTACATGGCAATTCTTTAATTCACATGAGAATTGGGTGGTAGTGATGGTAAAACACTGTATGTGCAAGACTGATGTCAGCCCCACTATGTAAAGCAAACCAATAAATCAATTCCACATCAAGCTAACACTACATTTATAAATAGTAACAGAATCACGCCTATCTCTGTCACGGTCATTTTTCTTACTCTACAGAAAGAGCCACTCAAAATCTCTGCATGCCTGTGGTTCTCAGGAAAAGCTCCAGAACAGAACATTTGGGAGTGTAGACTAATCAACTAACAGTGTTTGTCAACCTTGACAATTTTAAGGCATGTGGACTTCAACTCCCAGAATTCCACAGCCAGCAATGCTGGCTGTGGAATTCTGGGAGTTGAAGTCCACATGCCTTAAAATTGTCAAGGTTGACAAACACTGAACTAGACAACTGAGGATTTCTAGCAGTAAGAGTTAGTGAACATGTCACACATTTGCAGGCACTGGTAAACAAACAGCTTCTATCAACATACCAGCTTAATTTAATGGTTAAGGCAGACTAGAAAGCAGGAGACAGTGAGTTCTGGTTTCCTTATTCTAAAAGAGACCACCAAAAAAATAATATGCATTCTTGGAATGCATACTCCATTTTATAGATGTGAGGTATAAATACATATGACAGGTGAAATCAACTCACACTAACCCCTCCTCTGCTTTCTAGCTATACCAGTCATTTGATAATGGCTAATAATGATATAGCTAGTCTCTGTAAAAACATTAATGGCTTAAGAGCTATTGAATTATTTTAAACAGGAGTTAGTTTTCAGCACTCAGCTCAGAGTAACTATGGAAGAAAATCTCTTTGCAGCAATGAAGAAATATTTCTACACTGATTGGCATAGTATCATTTGAAATGCAAGTGTGATAAAAGAAGCTGTTTCCTTTGGCAACAAATCTTATTACTGTCAGATTTTCAGAAATGTCAACTCACATCATCCAAATTGTTTGCCAAGGAATATTTTAAGTCTATTTCCTTGGCAACATTAACTTATTATATGTCTACAAAAATGGGATAATAGTATTGTAGTACTTTTATTATAGTTATCTTTAACTGTTAACATGTAGGATTGGCTTGTTATCCTGTTGGGGAAATAAAAGTGAAAAAAAAATACATTAGGAAAAAATGCAAATATGTGACTAAGAAACATATATTTGATCTATACAGTGGGAAATTAAGCTGTGTGTAAAATAAGAAATTTAGTAAATCAAGAAATCTTAAAACAGCAACATCCCTCAATATTTTCTCAAAAAAAAAATCAAAATAATTTTAGCACCTTGCAATAATCTATTTCCAAAACTTCAAGATCCCCCAATCTCGTTTATTTCCAAATGAGAGGTATAATCTGCTTACAGAGATGTGAAATGATTTTAACATCTTTCCCACAATCTCAAATTTCCAGAGTGAAGGCAAATCAAGTTAAAGGGAAATAGGTAGAACAGCTGTTTCAAGAGTCTGTAGAAGCTGTTCTTTCTGTTTTAGCTCCTAGACTTTTATTTACTGTGTTCTGTGTGTGCTAAATTTTATTGATTTTATCTATAAAAGCTATGAAAACAACAACACTGCCATATATCAAAAACATCTCAGAAATACTCAACAGATTATTACAACTAAAACCCTTCAAAACATCTTAAGCAACCCAAAGGATCCAGTAGCTCAAAAAAACAACAACCCAGAAATCATCTACAATACAAAGAACGACAATGGGACTTGGGTTTGGCTAGTCTAAAGAAAAGAAGAAATAGGAGAGACATGATAGCAGTGTTCCAATATCTGAGGAGCTGTCACAAGGCAAAGGGGGTCAGGTTGTTCACCAGAGCACCAGAGGGAAGGACGAGAAACAGTGGTTGGAAACTGGTCAAGGAGAGAAGCAACCTGGAATTAAGGAGAAACTTCCTGACAATGAGGACAATCAACCAGTGGAACAACTTACCCCCCAGAAATCATGGGCGCTCCATCACTGGAGATTTTTAAGAAAAGACTAGACAACCTGTCTGAGATGGTATAAGTTCTCCTGCTTGAGCAGGGGGCTGGACTAGAAGACCTCCAAGGACCCTTCCAGTTCTATTCTATTCTATTCTATTCTATTCTATTCTATTCTATTCTATTCTATTCTATTCTATTCTATTCTATTCTTATTCTTATTCTTATTCTTATTCTATAGATTGTAATAGCCACTATGTAGGCCAGACATGCAGAAGACTAGCAGAACGCGTCCATGAACATCAATCAGAAGATATGATAAACACTCAATGTCACAGCATTAATTTCAACTGAGAAACATGACCATCCTAAACCAAGCTATATTAAAAAAAAAAAAACACTACAGAATTCCTGAAAGCTTGGCATTCGGGCAAATTTTCAAAAGTGATTAGAAAGTGAGGCTTGCAAATGTACTGCCCTTTAAAAAGATTCCATTGGGGTTGAAAGTAAAATAGCTAATCCCTTCATCTCCAGTGCTCAGACCTGGGGAAGACCCCTGTCCTGTGGTCTCCTCACAAGTAGCAGCCCTCCTGAGGGCATGTAGGCGATTGTCCCCCCTCTTATCTGGACGGGTTCTGAAGAACCAGTGTACCCTGGCACTACTTTGGTCTTTGTTGCAGTCATCGACTCCACTTTCATACAGATGTCTTTATACAGCCATGCTTCCCCCTGAAACCCCACTATTACATCTGGGCTGCTTATTAATGTATTATGTTTTTTTTAAAATCTTTGTATTATTTGTTTTTGTTTTCATAATTCTGGAATCTGTCCCTAATCCGATCATCAGGCAAATTAAAAAAAAACAATAAATACATACAAAAGTCAATAATTCTGCCAGACAGGTGCCAAATAAATGCAAAATTCCATGTACCTAAAACTTTTTGCATGGAGACGAGTGGCTTTTCAGGACAGCAGACAACAAATTGAGAGAAAATGTCATGATTAATTACATTTATATAACTGTTCATCTCCCATAAGGGTGGCATACACAATAAATCAATCCAAATAGACATACATCAATTGAAAATACAACCAAAACTAATTTAAAAGATAAAAACAACCAAAATGGCAAAAAAGCACCCGAAACAAAGAGGTAACTATTATGTAACCATTGTAGCAGGCTCCTGCTTATCATGGGATTCAGGCCAGTTAACAAAACCATGTCTTGAAGGTCTTCCGGAAAGCCAACCAGGTTGGTCCCAGACTCACCTCGGAGGGTTTTCCAAAGTGAGGAGCCACAGCAGAAAAAGCTTTCCTCCTAGATCCCAATCAATAAAACTCCCTGGCTAATAGGACTCATAACATGCCAGTTCTGCCAGACTGGTTGAGATGGGTGGATATTACTGGGGAGAGGTACAGCAGAAATAACTTGGTCCCATGCCATGTATGGCTTTAAAGGTTGCAGCTTGAATTAGATCTGGAAGCACACTGACAACCAACGCAGCTGGTGGAGCAGTGTAATGTGTACAATTCTTGGAGAACTGTATAATAACTATGCACACCATGTGCACCAGCCGAAGCTTCCAGATATTCTTAAATGACAGGCTGCTAATTGGCACAAGGAGGGCTCCTGTTGAAGAAACGACCTTGAAGCAAATTGTTTGTCTTAAGAATCTGGAATACAGAAAATTATCAACTAAACAAGGAATTGGGGGTAGGGATGAGGAATAGGTGAACAATGAAAGAGTGAAATGCAGAACCCAGAGGGGTGGGGAATCAAAGTAAGAACCTAAGCAGTTAGATGTAAGGAAGAATTGACTTAGTTAACTCTTTTGCAGCTATAGCAAGTATCACCTGCTTTGCAAAACTGAGAAGTATAAAAATATCACAAATAATATGCAAGCCACTGAAACTTTATCTTGTTTTATTACTGCTAAACAGATATAGGAGCATATATACACAATCTCGTAACAGATTCAGATGTTGTTAGACAGCAAAGAAATGTCTGCACATAAATTGGTGTAGAAAGGACAGCAAAACAAATGTATGCAATAGAGTCCCAGGTTCATTCTAACTGTAGTGACACCATCTCTCAGTACATGAACCTCCATTTAGTAGTAAGGCACTGAAACAAGCCAAAGTTTCTACAATGTGAAGGGAAAATAAGGCTGAATAAAATAGTTTGTGAATATCAAAATTTTCCAAACTGAAAGTTGGTTGAAACACCCAAATCCATCTGCTATATGATGTCAAAGAAAGAGTTCACCTTTAGCTCTCTCTAAACTGAGCAGCTGCAGAGACTAGATAAAAAGGCAGTGTCACCAACACTCACACTGTTATTTGTTTGCAGAAGTTCAAAAGGTGTCATGCTAAGACACCTCTTTCACTTAACTGAAAATGAAGCATGACCATAGCATCAGAAGTGGAAGAGCCATTTTTAATTGTATTGATATATGCAGAGTGAATATGTGTCACAATTAATCAGAGGATATTCTAATATTTGCACATCCTACAGACTTACCTCAGTGAACGGTTCGAATCATCAGATTTTACAAGAGGCTGTGGAAAACTAAATTTCCGAGAGTATTTTTGATCACTAGCTTTGGGTTCATTTTCCATGCGCTTGCTCACAGCTGAAGTAGGAAGACAGGTAATATATTGTAAAAGGCTGGTGATGGATTAGTAAACTTACACAGCGTAATACAAATCATGTGTTTTCACGAATACAGTAACTATCAGTATACTGAATGGGATATTCTCCCAAGTTAAGTTGGAGTAAGATTTGAATACCAATAATTGAGTAGCATTTTTTTAAAATGTAGAAAACCTCTTTCTAAGAAGGTTGTAGTACAAAATGGCATAATTTTAATCAAAGATTAATTCTTGCTTTAAAACATTTGGAATAAATCAAAGTCAGGAACACAGTTTCTCTATGTATAATCAGATATATGATACCAATAGATGGTAATCAGCAATCTCCATTTTATTAAAAAAAAAAAACCCTAAAATAGCCAAAATGTCATAATACAGCCAAATCTTAAAGATTTCTCTGTGTTCTATGAGCTTTGTGAGATTCCAGATATTCATTTTTTTTCAGTTGTATTTTTTGGCATCTGTGACATTGCATAAAGAGAAATGTTATGCAAGAAAAAAGGCAGAGGAATCACCAGAAAACTATGGGGTTGTAAAAAGGATTAATATATTTAACTTTAGCGTGCAGAGTTGTACAGCACTTCCTGTATGCTCTGAAGGAATTTCACTTCAAATTCGAAATTCTGCACAGCCCTGTCCCATAACTGAACTAGTGTATCTTTCTAGACTTGTCTACTTGAATTATAAGTGTGATAAATTAATAGACCCATCTGGTTAAGAGACTTGTGATTTCTCTCGTGAAAAAGTGCAATCAAAAGAGAAAAAAAACGATAAAGACACAGCACTTCAAAGAACTGTAAAATGGGTCCCCAACATTGGGAAACACTCAACAAAAGCTGAAAATCTGTCAGAGAAATTCAACTGATTCACCTCTTTTCTGGACTACTCCTGGCTCATGGCATCCAGAAGGTTCCTGAGAGGCTGCTGAGCGGAACTAAGTAACATGAGCAATTGTTGTTAAGGTTCTTCTATCTTCACTGGATCTTGTTAGGGACTGCCTGCACTGGAACCCAAAATAGAGTTCTTGATCTAATTCAAAGGGCTGTTTTTAACTTTAAGTTCCTTTATGGATTTGAAAAGAAGCCTCTCTCATATTGTGCCTTTTAAATAAAAACACTGTCTACTGAGGATCATTTTGGAATTTTGCCTGAAATTCACTGAGAGAGTTTCATGGACAGAGCCTAGTTTTGCTGGGCCTATCTTGGAAGGAAGGATGCCCTCTCCTTGCAGCTCCAGTACATCCTCAAAATCTTCTCCAGAGATTTTCAAATTTCCAAAGCAAATTTTCAGAGGAAAAAAATCCCCTCACATCATTCAGGATTTCACCCACCATTGCAAATGTGTTTGCTCTATGAACAGTTTAAATAGGAATATAATGGGTGATTAGAAAATTCTAACTTAATGTAGTCTCTAAGAAGTTCATCAATTTAAGAAATGTTTATCCACATCTCATGTATCACACCAAAATGATAGCACAATTTTAAGCAGGAAACAGAGGATACTACGCTCAGCAGAAAGGCAACGACTCAGTGGAAATTAGGTCAGGACTTGAACAAAAGCTGTGTTCTTCAAACAGCAACTGAATGGATACATTTGTAGAGTTAAAAAAGCTGAAATCTGTTTAAATAAAACACATTTTTATCAACTGTTCTCCTAATGAGTTTACTTTAAGGGAGCAAGAAAAGGGAAATTGCTTTTTTACAACATATAAGTATGCTGAATTTAAAAACAAGTGTCAGGCAGAGAAGTACTTGAATTAATTTAAGTACATCCTTTTTTAAATCAGAATGGCTTATATGAATCAATATGAGAACAAATTTTTAAAAACAGCCTATAATGTCATCTAATCACATAAATTTATAAATTTAGTTAGATACCTTTGCCAGAACCGTGTTTGGACAAGAGACAGAACCCAACAGCATGTAATTAGTACATGGCAAACAAGCCTGTATAACAATTTTTGCATTAAAGCATCTTACCCAAATTAAGAACTAACTTCTAGAAATTAATGAGATCTCATTGTAACATGGTACTCGTATTGAAACAGAATTATTTTTTATATAGGAAAGAAATTAAAAACAGGCAAACAATTAATTGCTGCCTTTTACATTAACTGTTACCACAGGAACAGCAGAGCATGAAATAAGATCACAGCTGAAGCTCATTGTTTTCGTATATACTGTATCAAAGTACTTGTATAAATGATAATGGAGTCTTATGTTCACAGTATCATACCTGACAAAGCATCTGTCTGTTTTCGCACAAAGGGTGCTAGTGGTTTAACTTTTGTGATACTGGGTTTGGCTTCATTACGTTGTAAGAATTCTCTCTGATACAAAACCATATTCTTGACATTACCTTGAATAGAAAAAAGCAGTACAAAGTTACATTCACAGCTAACAATTTGTTTACTATGTGCTTATATTATTAAGAGAAAATAAATAAGTAAGTAAACAGGAATTATGCTGATAGCTTTGATATCAGTCCAGAGACTCTACCAAGCAGGATATAGATATTGTTGTATACTTGTTGTATACTTTTAACAATTCCCTTATGTAGGACAGAATTGTCAAGATCAAAATAAACATTCTGTAAATCTTTAGTCTTTTCTTAGGAAGTCTTTAAAGAAAGCTGGATAATAGTTGATGGACACGATTTTACCTCAGTTGGTTTGGATGAAGATCTAGCTAACTTTAATAAAGTAACTATACACTTATCACTATAGGAGAATTTTGTTTATGGTAGCAAAATATCAGAAGTCTGATAGTACCATTTCCAACTAAAAAATTTCATTAAACACTTCCTAACACTTATCAGTTTCTTCCAGAGTCAGGGATACATAGCTGAAGAGTGTAGTACAGGTAAAAATCAAAAATGTTAATTCTATTATATGGCCAGAGACTGACTCAAGAGTAGTAATGTCTTAAATATACTTACCTTCAAATTCTCCTTGATCTGATAGTGGTACATTACTCTTTAGTTTACAAAATCTGGCTTTTGAACAAACCTTTTCCTTGGTATCCCATAACCTTAATTTTATGCTGTGTTCTCTTAATTTTATTAGAAACTCATTGGTAATATTAATTTCAATGCTGTGGTTCCATGAAACCCATATCTGGTCATTTTCAAGCCATGGTTTTACTACCTATTTAAAAAAAATATATACTGAAACAATACATTATCAACAATACTCTCCAGGTCATAATTAAAGAACATGCTTTTAAAACATCAGAAAGACAAATCAGTGAAGGATTAAACTTTAAATTCAGGCAGATTTCTCTAACAATATAAATAAACTCAGTATAGACAGAGAAATATTTTATAGCAGGCCATCGTATTAGCACATCAAGGCTATTACTAACTACTCTGGTTGGCAATAGCTCTCCTATTTATTTATTTATTTATTTATTTATTTATTTATTTATTTATTTATTTATTTATTTATGAGACTTATATACCGCTTTAAGTGCAAGCACTCTCTAAGCGGTGTACACCAGTAAGCAATGTATATATATATATTACATTGCCCCCAACAATCTGGGTCCTCATTTTACCTACCCCGGAAGGATGGAAGGCTGAGTCAACCTTGAGCCGGTGAGATTTGAACCGCTGATCTGCTGAACACAGTCAGCTAAAGTGGCCTGCAGTACTGCACTCTAACTGCTGCGCCACCTCGGCTCTTTATAGTACTATATAGTACTGGAAAATTTCTTTTAGTTGTGGAAGCCAAGGGTTTGAATCTGAGACTTTACATGTTCAAATGATGTTCTCTCTTTACTATGAAGTAGTCATCTCCCAAAAAACGAAATATAAGCTGAATACTATAAAGAAATCCCTTTTGCCTGATGTATAGGTAGTCCTCAACTTTTGACAACTGAACCCAAAATTTCTGTTGCTAAGACAGATAATTGAGTTTTCCCCCATTTTATGACCTTTCTTAAGTGAATCATTGCAGTTATTAAGTTAGTGACATGGTTGTTAAGTAAATCTGACTTCCCGATTGAGTTTGCTTATCAGAAAGGTCGCAAAAGGTGGATCACTGGACCCTAGGAGCTGCAACCATCATAAATACATGCCAGTTGCCAAGCATCCAGTAGCAACAGCAACAGCACTTAGACTCATATACTGCTTCACAATGCTTTATAGCCCTCTCTAAGCGGTTTACAGAGTCAACATATTGCTCCCAACAATCTGGGTCCCCATTTTACTGACTTTGGAAGGATGGAAGGCTGTGTCAATCTTGAACCAGTCAGGATCAGACCAGAATTAGCCTGCAATATTGCATTCTAACTGCCGCGCCACCACAGCTCTTCATTTGGTGCTACAAAATGCTCCATGTTCATGTAAGCTTGGGATGCTCCTTACATAATGCATCTCCCTTAATGTAGGAATTCTCCCCCATATCTTAATGTTCAAGCAAGAACATACTAAGGACAATCCTTCAAGTACTGAAGACTTCAGCCTTTAACTGAAACACAATTGGACTATCAAACCCTTTTTATATAAAGCTTCCTCATTCTTTGCAATATATTTACTTATCTAGTCTTTTTAGAGAAAAATATTGTTGGAAAACATAGCAGGCAGAAATCCGTATCTGGTACAAAGTCGTGCCAATAGGTACCATAATAAAGGTAAATTAAAACATCATTAAAATATGTAACAGTTAACAAATGATGACCATTATAAATACTTTTTATCTTCATGCTTTTTTGTCCCTCACCACGACACTAAACTTCTAAACTAAAATTATTTGAAATATAGACTGCGCTCATTATGTGTACTTATTCAATTTTAGCACCCATGGAAATATCACTAAATAAAACTACTGGATCAAAGCATACCTACTGTCAGGTTGAAACCTCACAGTAAGTTTCTAACATACCACAATGCATCAGCACAGAAAAATAAAATTAATGTCATCCATCCTGGGCTTTGTACATCATTTATTGTCATTCTTTCCCCAGAATCTTATCTGCACTTACTGAAATATTGAGCGTGGGTGGCTTTTTAAATCTGCTTCGTTCATTGTCTTTTGGAGTCCCTGGCTATCAAAATGACAATAGAAGAAAGGAAAGGAGGAAAAAGCTATGATAAAGAAAACAGACCAATGAAAAATGTAAAACAGACTATTTCAATTCTACACATTTCAGGAGCTTCTTATCTATTAATATGCTATTAATCCTATTTTTCTAATATTTTAAATTAATATTTTAACTATTAAAATAATGCCATACAGATTTTGTAGCACTTTAAAGTTAGAACCACTGATTCTAAAAAAAAACCTTGAGCAAGCAAACAGGAAGTTAAAATTCTCAGGAACTATATATATATATCACCAAAATACAATATCAACTTACAATTCTCCTTTCCCAGCAACCTTCTATTCTGTCATCTAAGTTCAACTGCAAATATGTGTGTATAATACAGTAAGTCAGTTTACTGGCAAGGTTTTCAGGACATGTAACTGTAGATTATACTAAAGATTATAGTTAAGACCAAAAGTCATAATCCCAATAAGAAACTAGAGTTTGTATCTGGCTCACTTATTTCAGTATGCCTTCTGAAAGTAAACTAACCACAACCACTACCATTTTCAGGGACAAATAATGAAATGAGCAGCATACTTGAACACTGTGACTTGTGTATTTCCAACTAACATTGGGACACCTATGAAAGGATAGGGTTTACATTATGATATCACCACATTCAGGTTTTTTTTTTATCATCACAACTAGAAGCAGATATAATTAATTCCTCTGAGCAACAATGTGAATTGTAGAAGCCGCAGGGTTTTTTTTTTATCTGCTTTCAAAATATTGGTCAGTTTGTTGGAAAACATAGGTGGATTCCATCTCTGGATAACCAGAAAAGTACTTTAGAATATATCCAATACCATTCTTGGTCACTCGAGTCAGATGGATTTGAAAATGATATGTTACAATATACCTAGAGTGGGTTATTGGAACAGTTTATAGCATCCCTTGTGTCTCAGTGCAGCTCAAAACTGTAAACCTGTTTATTTTACAATCTTCTATAAAGGAAGATGATTTGCTATAAAACTATATTAATCATGTTTCTGTGGTTAAGACTAACAACATAGCTGTCCCTCTTATAAAGGGTGCCATGAACTGGGAGTGGTATCTTGCCTCTCAAACTCATCCGTTAATTGTGCAAGGAAAAACAACTGTCCCTTCATTCCTTTTTGTAAGAGATAAACATCTCTTCATCTCTCTAATATACTTTAGAAGACATCCAAATGCTCACATCTATGTTAAGCCAAGTGCCACTCTCTGGAGTAGATTGGGCCCAGACTTATATTATAAAAGCCAATCTTTTGTGCTCAATGGAACATGGAAATAGACTTTGGGCAAAGATCAGGAAACTGGCCTTAGGATCATTTTGTATGGTGGAACATGCAGAGATTCTTCAATCCTCCCAACTATGGTTGCCTTCTTAAAAATGTTAGAGGTAATATGTGTAATGGGTTCAAGAGGAACAGCCACTAATATCTTAAGTGTCAAAGACAAAGAAAATAGTGAAACAAAAATGAATTGGTGTATATGAGAAAGCTATGTAAGTGGTACCTCTTAATCATATACAAGACTCTAAAATAACTCCATGTTAAAGCAATAGCTTAATATTTCAGGGACCCCTGCTGCCAATGCTACTAGTTTCTGTCTTCTACACTATTACAGGTAATCCTTGACTTACAACAGTTCACTTAGTGACCGCTCAAAGATACAACAGCACTGGAAAAAGTGGCTTTTGACCCTTTTTCACACTTACAACCATGGTCATGTGATCAAAATTCAGACACTTGGGAACTGACTCACATTTATGATCATTGCAATGTCCCAGGGTCATGTGATCACTTTTTGCGACCTTCTGATAAGAAAAATCAATGGGAAAACCAGATCACTTAACCACCGTGTTACTAATTTAACAACTACAGTGATTCACTTAACAACTGTGGCAAGAAAAGTCATAAAATGGGGCAAAAATCATTTAACAAATGTTCCATTTAGCCACAAAAATTTGGGGCCCAGTTGTGATTTTAAGTCAAGGACTACTTGTATTAAAAAAGCTCCAAGCCAACTGATTCATTCTGGTGATGTTCATTTTTCTGGGGCCAAGATGATCTCTGTTGTCAAATGTGATTCTAGAGCCTGATGCAGAATGTAGAGAGTTTTCAGAAGATGCCATAGTTGCTCCTGTCTCATCTCTTTATTAGAGTATTACAGCTTCCTGGGTCAGAATGACATGATAAGAATTATTCATGTCTTAAGCATCCCTTGGATAGCATCCCTTGGATAGCACTGTAAAGTGAAGAAAGGCATACAGATGTCCTTCCAGCCACAATGCCACCAAGCATAATCCTCTGTGTTCTGTTGAAATCTGAAGAAGTGTTTCATCTTCTTGCTGTCCCACTCTCAGAAACAGATCAAAAGAAGGGCATGATCTTATTAAAAACTTACTAAAAAATCTCCAGATGCACATGTCATTCTTCCTATACAAAGTGTTAGCAAGTTAGCCAATCTTCCATGGTGATTTTCTATAGAGGACATTGTGCCAAGTAGATCAAGTAGGTAGGATAAAACATGACTTTTCACCCTCTGGGCTCTTAAATGGCCCACGAGCCCATCTTTACCTTAGGCGCTGATGTTAGGTGGAAAGGGGCTGCTTTGAATTGAAACTAAATTCTCTTGAATGTAAACCAGAAGAACCTGCATGGGGTTTCTGATTAAGATAAAACAGCCTCTGACAAATCCATCCAACCAAGGAAGTTATCTACTTTAGTTTCTTCATTCTAAACGTTCATCTGTTGAATTTACTCCATTCTGATATTCAGAATGGTTTTCTAATCTCCAATTTTCTTTGACATAGACCACATTCTGCCAAGCTTTAATCCTATCTTTATCATATTCTTCATAATTATCTGGTAGAACACTTGTCATAAAAAGTAAGAAATCACAGTAGTCTAATTCAACTTTCCACCTACTGAATTTCATTTCTCCAATATTTAACAACATTGGTGATATAATATAAAACTGGAATACAGTATTTCCAAACTTCAGGAATGTATTATGATTATTTAAGAATAGCAAAACAATAAACAGTTTATCTTTTTTTTACCTTAGATTCTGTATCCAGAAATAATTTAGCCACTGGACCAAACAATACCAAATCTAATTTTCGAGGTTCAATATCATCTGGTAGAAGAAAATACTCCATATGATAAAAACGATGCATTTTTGGAATAAATCCTTCTTTTGCTTTAGATCCAGATCTTTGTATCTCTGGTTTAGAAGACTGCCAAGGTTTAGTTACTGAAAATAAATAAAAATAGAAAACAAGATTGGAAGAGCAAAAGTGACAGTGTTGCTGTTAGAATTGTTCTATTTTATTAAGAATCTCCAAGATTGGCATTTTACCTCCAAAAGTATAACCTTAACATAGTTAACATATTTACTTAACATATTTACATAATTAATCTGCATAGGTTATATTCCAAAGCCTCAAATATTGTAAAGAAAACACAACAATATTTAGTTATCTCATAGCTTTGATTAAATATTTGTAAATGTATCCATACATATCAGATAAAATTACCAAAAGATGCTCAAATAAACATCCATCCTCATTCATCCTTCCCAACAGCAATCTGTACCAATATTAGATGCTGAATAGGCAGCACCAGAGTCATTTCACTTTCCCCAGAAATAGCTATAGGATCCCTAGGACGTGTTGCATTAGGTATAGCTATAGATACAGCTAGATACTTATTTCCACACCCAAACAAATATTTAATAAACCAGACCTCAGGAATTGCAAAAAAAAGCCAATGCAGTGTGTGACATTTATCCATATCTACTGTACCACTCCCATCTGTATCAGTGCTTTGCAGAAGTTAAATTGTGCTGAAACAGAATCAATACAATTTTCACATCTTTATATTCCAAAGATCAGCAATGGATTGGATTTATAACATTAATTTGGTATAGTATAGACCAGGGGTAGGCAACATTGGCTCTTTTATGGCTCGTGGACTTCAACTCCCAGAATTCCTGAGCCAGCATCTGGGAGTTGAAGTCCACGAGTCATAAAAGAGCCAAGGTTGCCTACCCCTGGTGCAGATTTATTTAAATATTATGACAAAAATGTAAGGGCCTTTCTATGCTCAAGTCTCCTATGCAGTACTTGGTAAACCCTGCATGACATGCTCAAAAGAACTCACAATGCCATTTACTTACTTGGAAGAGTAAGTGGGACAGCCAATGAAACCGAGAATGTGCAGGTAACCAGATGGTCAAAATCAAGTTCTTGGCTTTTCATGGAGTAAACGGATGCTCGATTTTCATCCTCAGGAGTAGGATGACCACCGCCGCCACCACCACCACACATTTCTGGGCTTTCAGATACATAGCTGCTGTCTGAATATTGTGTGTGGAGATCTGCCTCAGATCCTTCTTCCTCTTCATTTTCTCCCTCAGGATCTAGTTGTTTACTTGCCATCCTGGGACAGAAATCCAACTATTAATAATTCTAATTTCTTCTGATCTCTGCTTTTCTTTCTAAAAGTAATTATTTTAAAAATGCAGTAAGCCATCCTATGCTCGGCTAAAACTCTCCCCAAAGAGAAGTTGGAAGAACTAAATATTGGTATGTTCTTTTCAACAAACATACAGCCCACAGAAACATAACCAGAATGTGAACAGTTGTTTTATTCTGGCCTTGAATCATCCTTGAACAAGGTGATATAGTTCCTGCACATCGAATACAGGCATAATTTTAAAATAGCAAAGTGTTCTTTTTTTTTCTTTTGGTTGCAAAGCACTCATTGGTGGTTTGTTTTGTAAGCTGTTACACAAATCAGGTTAAAAAAAATTAATCATCTTTTGTAAGTTCCTTCTCAGGCTTATAGCTAAGTTCACCAGAAGACATTCAGATGAGAAACAGCCTTACCTACAAGTAGAAGTAGTGTATACCTTTTTTTAATGAAAATTATCAGCACTTTTGATCAGTGACGTCATCAAAGTAAACAAACCCACGTGCTGATTACGTCAACAGGGCACAGCCCTAAAAGGAAGTGACGTGCTCAGCCCCCACCCTCCGGATGTGACGTTTTGGCCTAATCCCATCAAGATTGGCAGTCAATCCTCTGGGTACATGATTAGGTTAACCCTAGACTAATTCTATGGACATTCAAAACCAAAAAGAGCTAAGTAAAGTGAATAATTAGCAGAGGCCTGTGTTTTTGGGGAACAAGCCCTACTTTGGGGAGCTGTTAACCCTAGACTATTTCTATGGACATTCAAAACCCAAAAGAGCTAAGTGAATAATTAGCAGAGGCCTGTGTTTTTGGGAAACAAGCCCTACTTTGGGGAGCTGTGAAATAAAAAATAAAAAAAGGCTTTTTATTTCTAATCATTCTAGCCTAACGATGCTTTTAATTTTTGTGGAGTTTTAAAAATCAGTGCCTCAAAAGCTGGGGAAAAAGAAGCCCCTGAAAGGCAGCCAGAGCCTGCATTTAACCCCTTTTTTCTAAAAGATATTTTTTTCTAAAAGGTATTTATGTCTAGGTGGTTTTAAAAGCATTTCCTCGAATGCAGGGGGAAAAACAAACAAACACAGCCCCTTTTAAAACCCACAGCTGGTTTTTACCTTTGTAAAAAATCTAAACACACATATTTTGCCATTTGTACCCTGAATAAAATTTATTCTGCCCCCCTTCCCACTATAGCAAAAGACAAGGAATATTAACAGGAATTAAAATGCTCACAAGAGGCAAGCAGCCAACCAGGCTCACAAGAGGCAAGCAGCAAGCAGCCATGTGTGTTTCTGTCTGTCTGCTAGTAAAAAAAGGGGGGTTAGGCCTTGTTTGGGACATGCCCGGGCATGTCATGCTCCCCGTGATCTGGGCATGTGCAATGCTCAAGGGCGTGTCATTGCAAGGGGCAGGGGAGTTTGCTCCCCGTGATCTGGGCATGCGCAATGCTCAAGGGCGTGTCATTGCAAGGGGCAGGGGAGTTTGCGCGGGCAGGGACATGCCCGGGCATGTCATGCCCCCCGTGATCTGGGCATGCGCAATGCTCAAGGGCGTGTCATTGCAAGGGGCAGGGGAGTTTGCTCCCCGTGATCTGGGCATGCGCAATGCTCAAGGGCGTGTCATTGCAAGGGGCAGGGGAGTTTGTGTGGGCAGGCCTGAACAGCTAGCGATTTAACCCCAGCAGTCTTTTGAAGATGGCAGCCTCTGATGGAGATTTGTTTGATGTAAATTTGACCCCCAAACCACCCAAGCGTGGGCACAGAATAAGAAAAGGACCTGAGTTATACAGTTTCATTGAAGAGAACAAACTTATAAAACCTTGTTATTGCAGATTCTGCAAAACATCAAATGGTAAGTAAATATGTTTTTATTTATGATAATGTAAATGGTGCTGGAGCGGATACACCGCTAACAGGATGTGCTTTATATTTTGCAGACTCTGAATTAGTAATACCTAGACAGCAAACACTTCAAGACACCCCGCTTTTAGATTCCTGTGGTAATCGCCATGGTCAGAAAGCTTCTGCAGATTTCTCTGATCTAGACTGTAACAGGGATTATGAGCTATCCCAGAGACCACGCTATCTACCTTGTGAGTTAAAGAGCTGCAATTTGTGTAAAGACTGGTTTGCTTGTGACTGCGGACGTGATTTGTGGGGCTCAGACGGGTCAGAGTATTATAAAATAGTATTATCTTCTGATTCTGATAGTGGTGATGAGGGATATTTTTCTGATGGCGGAGCCGTGCACCCTCTGAATTCTGTATAACCAATAAAAGACTGTGTTAATGTCAACACTTGAACATTTGTCAGTGGTCTTTCAGTATAACGATGCATGAAAAGCTTTTAAGTCGTATTTATTATACTCCGGGGTGTGTAGGGAGTTATGGAGGTGTGAATGCCCTTTTTCAGGAAGCTAGAAAACATGATAAAAACCTGACCATGAAGCAAGTCAAGACGTGGCTGTCAGGGGAAGACGCTTATACGCTTCATAAGCCTGCAAGAATTAATTTTCCTAGAAATAAAACAGTAGTGTCTGGCTTAGATCATCAATGGCAGGCTGACCTCATAGATGTCTCCAAATTTTCTAAAGAGAATCATGGAAAAAAGTACATCTTAGCAGTTATCGATGTGTTATCTAAATATGCCTGGGCCTCCCCTTTATCTGATAAAACAGGGAGGGAAGTTACATCCGCTTTCCAGAATATCTTTCAAACAGGACGTGCACCCCGAAAATTACAGACAGATGCAGGTAAAGAGTTCTTGAATATTCCACTGAAGAAACTTTTAGCACGTTACGGCATTCATCATTTTGTCACTCATAGCGAAACTAAAGCAGCCGTTATAGAGAGGTTTAATAGAACCCTAAAAAACAAACTCTGGAGATATTTCACAGCTAGAAATACCCACCGGTATGTGGACATTTTAGCAGATACTATTCAGGGGTACAATAGCTCTTACCATCGTAGCATCGGTACTGCTCCTAACACCGTAAATTTGTCTAACGAAAGGGGTGTGTGGATGAGGCTTTATGGGGCAACTTTAAAAAGAAAAAGAAAGGAAAAATGTCTTAAGATGGGGGATCATGTCAGGGTATCCAGACTGAAGGGTAAGTTTGAAAAGGGCTATCAGCAAACCTATACGGATGAGATATTCATCGTCAAAGAACTGCAGACAAGGGGGGAAAGAGCGGTGTATAGATTAAATGATTACACTGGTGACCCTGTAAAGGGGGCTTTTTACTTTGAGGAGCTCCAAAAGGTTCCTGCTGACCAACAGCGCATATACAGAATAGAGAAAATTATCCAAAAAAGAGGGCGGGGGAGACACAGAGAATTTCTAGTCAAATGGACTGGATGGCCAGAGAAGTTCAACAGTTGGGTTAAGGAGACTGAAGTACAACATCTTTGATATGGCAGAGTTTTACATCACCCTTCCCAGCAATGCGTCAGCAGCAATTTTCCCCCAAAACAGAAATTCTAATTTTACTATACAATTAGCAAGATCATTGGATCTTCCAGGGTCATGGGAAGTAGGGCTAGCAGAGATACAGTATCCGCATAGTTGGCACACATTAACTTCTCCTGGATATTTTGAAATTGCTAATGAGAGAAAGAGATGGCATTTTTCTTTGAGAAGCGGATACTATACTAGCATCCGACAACTGTTAGAAAATATGAACAAGCTTATATCAAGTGCCAAGGACGGCCCTAAGACAACCCTACAGTATGATGCAGTGGGTCGAAAAATTAACCTTAAAGGTGATGAACCGCATACCATTCTAGTTAGCGGAGAACTTGGACATCTGTTAAGTACATTCCCTGGATTCAACACCTTATATGTTTACACAGACATTGTAGAGCTCCAGATAGTGGGTGACTACTATGTGCCATTACTGCGCTGTGTGCCTGTGCAAGGGCAAGACAATGATTTCATCACAATAACCTATGACCGTCCACATTATGTACCAGTCAGCAAACATCACATCGATACCGTTACTATAGAAATCAAAACCGACCAGGACAAAAACGTGCGTTTTTATAACGGGAAGGTGATTGTCAAGCTTCATTTTAGGCCTCGGAAAAGTGAAGGATGGTTGTAATCAAGGAGCACGGGAACCCTCAAGACTACGTGGCTTACTACAGGGCACAAGCCGGTGGAGGCCTTCCAGGCTTCCGAGGAGCCCCCATTATGTACGGGACAGGGTTAGGGGGTCTGTTCCGTGGGCTTTTTCGAAAAGCAATGCCTTTTTTGAGGCGTGGGTTAGAAATCATTAAGCCGCATGTGAAATCTGCTGCCAAAAACATTGTCAGAGATGTTGCGGGGAATCTTGTATCCCAAGTTGTTGATAGGGGGCAGGCTGGATCAGGGTTGTTCATAGCCAGGAAGAATTATGCATCGGGCCCGCCTATTCCGCTTAAAAAGAGAAGACTTGTGAAAAAGGCCCGTCATACCAAGAGGAGACGTGCGCAGAAGAGGAAGCTCTGTGACAAGGAAGACATATTCTAATACAATATGTCATTTATTCATTCTGCTTCAGAGGAATGTGTTAAATCAGAACTGGATCTTTTTCAACTGGCGCCTACACAGACCAGTATTGAAAACAGTACCTATGTCGAGATCCCTCCTTTATCAGCGCTAACACCCAACGCACCCCTGGAATTTTTTATCACGGGGCATGGTGAGCATTACACGGATTTAAACAACACTCTGCTGTATGTGAGTTGCAAGATTGTAAAGGCGGATGGGACGGATATTGATGATGGGGCAAGGGTGGGCCTGACCAACTACCCTATAGCATCACTATTTAACCAGCTGGATGTTACTTTGGGAGATCGGCTCATTACACAGAGCCATCATTGCTATTCTTATCGGGCCATGATTGAACTGATTCTGAACTTTGGTAGTGATGCACTGGGTACCCAATTTACAGCTGGGGGTTTTTACAAAGATGACTCAGAACTCATGGAGAGTACTCTACTGACAGCTGCTGGGAACTCCGGTTTCAAAGCGAGAGCAAGACACACGGCCGGTAGTCGTAAATGGGATTTGCTAGGGCCTCTGCATAGCGATCTGTTTTTTCAAGACAGACTGCTGATTAATGGCGTTGATGTGAAAGTCAAACTCACAAGAAGCAGAAATGAATTTTGTGTGATGAAGGACGGCAATGAGAATTATAAAGTGCAACTCCTGGCAGCTTCTCTCTTTGTAAAACGTGTAAAAATAGCCCCGGGAGTGCGCCTTGGGCATGCAGAAGCTTTGCTCACCTCCAATGCCAAATACCCCATTGATCGAGTGGGGATGAAGGTTTACAGCATTCCTGCAGGGAGCCTTGTGTGTAATCAGGAAAATCTATTTCTGGGGCAGCTACCTAAACAATTAGTGATTGGGTTTGTGGACAATGCATCTTTTAGTGGGGATTATGAAAGAAACCCGTTCAATTTTCAACACTGCAATGTCAATTTTTGCGCCCTGTATTGTGATGGCGAGCAGATCCCTGCAAAGCCTCTCCAGCCTGATTATGAACACGGTCTTTTTGTGAGAGAGTACATGCAGATGGTGCAAGCCACGGGCAAAGGCATGAAAGACAGGCCACTGATAATCAGCCGGGAAGAGTTTAACCGAGGGTATACTTTGTATTGTTTTGACTTGAGTCCTGATCAGGGGTGTTCTGAGCACTATTCTTTGATCAAGAATGGTAACCTCAGAGCCGAAATTAGATTTGCACAACCCCTCCCCAACACCGTCAACATGATTCTCTATGCAATTTTTGAAAACCTTATTGAAATAAGTCACACAAGGAATGTGCTTTTTGATTATATGTGAGTATGGACACACTGCAGCTCCTCCAATTGTTCTCTGGAAATACTGCCTTTCTAGGGGTCTACCCTTGTGATCTGCTACCCCAGAGACATATCTCCAAAAGACCTTTTGGATTAATTGTAAATACTCACCCTCACACTCTGCCTGGTGAACACTGGCTGGCCCTCTACTTCCCATCTCCTGGATATGGGGAATTTTTTGATTCTTATGGAAGACCGCCGGATAGCCCTGACTTTCCTGGCTCTATAGTGATGTTTTTAGAGCAGCAAGCTGAGAAGTACACATTTCACCAACGTCAACTGCAACACCCAAGCGCTGTGACCTGCGGGCAACACTGTGCGTTTTTTCTACTGAACCGGACTAAAGGAGTGGACTATGAAAATATTTTAAAGATGTACTCCAAAGCCGATATTAAAAATGATCAAATGGTAAAGCTGTTTGTAAAAACTATAAAGGTGGGAAGGGGGCTTGGAACCTGTAACCATCACCAATGCATGCAGACATGCATGCCTTATTGTAAAATAAAGAAGAAGACTTAAACGTTTTTACTTGTTTCACTGTGTTTTTATTCATTTTACAAATTGAGCCAGTCACCAAACTTGAACCTACTTCTAGGATTTAATGTCCAAGGGCTAGAGGGGGTACCGGTAATCAGAGGCTTCTGAGTTCCAAAAGGGGGTGTCATAACAGAGACGGGGTTAGTAGCAGCTTCATCCTTAACAACCAGAGAATCTTTCAACTTTTCTATTTGCTCTTTAACAGTTGTAGATCCCAACACAGAGGTTGGAACATTCACCTCGGCCATAGCATTCATAAAGTCATCCCAGCCTTTAGGTTTCCGCTTCTCAGTAGGAGCTCGGTGTTGTGAGGCTCCTTTTACCAAGTCTAAAATATTAGTACCAGGAATAGGGACCCCTTTGTATAAAAAGGTACCACGATCATCCCAGGTTGAGACGTCCTGATGCTGCTTCATTTTGTTCAGTAAAAGTTCTGCATTTTTCCTGTAACGGGTGCTCACACCCCTTAGGATCTCATCCATCGCTGTGTCCTGCGGAGATGGCTGTGGCGGCTGTTCTGGTAAAGTTGGAAGTGGTCGAGGCTCTTCCGGTGGATAAATGAGATTCAGTCTGTCCTTTTCAGATTCATTTTGCCTGGTCAGTCTTAGATACCTCTGCAGTGTAGAATTGTAGAGCTTAATCTTGTCATCCTCAGACAAATCAGCTCTCTGAAGAATGGTACGCATCTCATCATCCAACCGGTTAGTGGCTATAGCCCCCATAGTAGGTGGCCTACCCTGTAGTTGCTCCATCTGATGACGCGACACCAGGTACATTTTCTCGGCATGATCCATGGTTTATCCAGCTAACAGGCTAGTCAACAGCGGAATAGCTGTCCCTAGTAAGGGCCCGATAAAACCACCCGACTGAAGTATGATCTTCTTCTTCTTTTTTAGTGAGACCTTTCTATCACTCAACTTTTTAATGACACCTTTCTTTCTCTTTAGAGACCGGAATTGTGAAGGTTTCAGAGGAAGGTTTCCTTTTAGGGTGTTCAGAGCTATTTCTGCTATTGCCCCCACCAGGTCATTGTTAGCATTGCATAAGATGGCTTTTCTCTGTCTTGGTCCAGCCTTTACTAAGATTTTTAAAAGCCCCCAATTTCTACGTACCCTCTCTGACATCTTAAATGAACTAGTGCTAGGGTAACTGAGCTACTGCTTTTTACACTTCTTTTTCATCGTGTAAACAGTAGGCCAATCAGGCGGGAAGAGGCCTGTTCTCAACCTGTAGGATTCTGGAGTGGTGGCTGCCAAATCTACCAAAAGGTACCCATGTGGTTTGTGAGTGGCATCTTGGAATACTTCTAAAAAATACTTTGTGTTAGTAGGATACATTTGCCTGGCCAGTGTGACAATTTGCATCTGATCACGGGGGCTGCTGAACAAAACCAAATATTTGGAATTCAGAGCTATTGTTCTCATTTTCTTACCTTGAAAGAACAGGTTTTGTAGTATGAGAATAATGCTCAGGTTTCTGTGATGGACGTACTGTGTAAAAGCCTTCTCTATTTGATCGCTGTCACCGGCCGATGCCATGAGATCATCTATCACAGCTAGAGTGATTTGTTTTGGCGGAAACAAATCATCATCTTCAAAAGAAGACGGAAGCCCCTCCATAAACTTAATATAAGGAACTTTATTAAGCAGTTCTTTGTACAGAGGTTGCCAACAACTATAAAACCATACAATATTTTGAGGCATTTGAGACAACACAACATCACCATGTTCTAACATTTGTTTGATAAAAAAAGATTTGCCAGAATTGGACGGGCCACTTATAATACAGGAGAAAGGATGTACAAATTGTGCAATGTTTTCTGCCATCCTTAATAACCGTAAGGCAGCGTACAGTAATCCTCACTCTTTAATAACCTTTTATTATACACTACTTTTAGAGTTTTTCGGAGGACCCGCGTTTCTAGGGTCCAATTTTTCTTAACCCTAACAATCCCCAACTGCTCTACCCCGATCTCCTTTTTTCTCTCTGCACCAGACACACAATAATCATCTACCAAATCTTTCAAGCTGTCAAAATTAACCTTGTTGCTATTACCACAGTTTAGCGTGATCCCCTTCACTTTTAGCACTGTTTCCCCGTTGGACAAAGCATAAGCATACGTTTTGGGACCAGCTGCAACAAACTCTGTTATCGTAGTGTTTGGTGGAATCTCACTTGTCAGCTGTCCTAAATAATCACCCAAAGGAGGTGTCCACGCCCCCTCTCTACTTACAAAAATGACTGAATCGGTGTCATGGTACAGGCACCTATCGCCCAGCCCATCCAGTAGTCTGTATAATTCCAGCCGGGCATAAGCAGTAGTAAAGCTGGCGATAAATACATTAGTGCATGTCGATTTGGTGGGGTGGTTCTTGGCTGTTTTCCATGTCACAACAGCTGTCTCTGTATCCACAAACTCACATGAGGAAACATCATAATAGGGCACAAAAAGGTATTTGAATAAATCCTCAGGGTTTGTCACCACGGATGTGGTCGGGTGATTGGTGCTCTGACCAAACTTGCCCCACAGCGAATTTAAAAACAGCTTGGCAATCTGTCTTTTAGCAGGATTTACTTCAATGTGGTCACGTCGTAAGCGGACACCTTCCATCTTTTCATAATCCTGAATATATTGCTCTTCATCCTGTTCTGTTTTGCACCAGTCAGGGTAACCACTGGCCTCCTGTTTCTGTCTGAGATGCGTGTTCATATAACCTGAAAATAGCTCATTTGATGTTCTTTCAAAATGCCAGATCTCATAGATTTCAACAATTCTGTAACCTTTTTCTAAAGCTACATTCAATTCAATGGTACACCATGTCCCAGTCAGAGCTCTTTCCTCATCACTGTGTTTACAGGGGGTGGTTTGCAGTTTTTCTGTGCAGGTTGCGCACAAACTAAACATTAATTTGCCCCCTGATTTGTGGGGTAGGATTGGGAAATAGAGATTCCTTGGTGGGTACACTTTGACTTTGGCCAACCCAAAATATTGCTTTATGTCCCCAAAGTTTTGGTAGATGATTTGCGGATGGCCAATTGGGTACTCCTTGGTCTTATTCACAAACGGGTACAAACTGGTGAAATCATAGTATAAGATTTGTTCACCGGGTTTTGGTTTGTAGTACAGGCATGTAGCATTTGTTCTACCACCAAAAAAAGCATCTCGAGGATTCAAAGGAGTTGGGAGCTTATTCTCAACTAGAAACTGCTTCAAAGAGGTGTCATCCTCCACCATGGCCCTCCATTCATGTTCCCAGATGCAGCGCACAGCATACCCCTGGCCCCTGAGGTACTCTTCTTTAATCTTAGTACGATTGTGCAGGCCTCCATATGTTGAATCAAGTAATTTGTTGAAGTCTTTTTCAGAGTAGCAGACAGGGCACCCATGAAAAAAACACCCGCGAAATTCAAAAGCTGTGGGAGTTCCATTTATGACAGCAAAACCATCCAAAAAATATTTGCCTACTTGCTTTTCACCCCCCTTCAGAGCATGCTGGATATTGAGATTCTCAGTGTGCTCTATATGCAACAACCATTGAATCGCTGGAGCTGAATACCTTTTCTGTGTCTTGTGATAATTGTCCAAAGGAGCTAATGCAATGGTATAGCTCTTCAAATACATGAACCGGTACTGGGCCATACAGACAGATGCCAGTGTGATATGTTGGAAGGGGTCAATGCCTCGAATCGCTATCTCCTCAACAATATCCCCCCGACCCCCCTGAAACACTCTCGCTCAGTCATTTCCATCACCTGTTCCCTAAATCGAATACAGGCCTCTCTTAATATATCTACATCTTGTCTGCAATAGTAAGCCAGAGCCTTCTTTAGTTTAAACACAGTACCTGTATTAGCAGAGTGCCATTTCATGAATTCTTCTCTCTCCCCGGGCATCATGGTTTCAGGGCTGTAATACTTGATTTCAGGGAGTGGCCCCACATAGTCTTGATTGGCCATTGTATTGAACAAGTGGGGGAAATATCCTTTGCTGCCTTGAAACCCCATAGCTTTGGGTAATTTGCTTAATTTAAGGGGCAAAAATGAGAGGCTATCAATAAACCGGATCTTATAATCTGGCAGGGTGATACACAAAAGTTTCCCCCCTTGATTTATAAGCTGAACCCTAACCTTTTCACGGATCAATTGCTTCAGTACTAGGTACCCGTCATAACCTTTGGAGTTGTGAGCGATAAAAGTACATCCTTTAAACTTATGATTTATAAAATTCTTTACAAACTGCTCCAGGCATCTAACACCATAACAATCCCACCTCACAAAATCTTTATCATCCTCATCCTTCAACATATCCCTGGCGCAGGCATAATTAGGTATATGGATGCCTGTCTCTTGACAGCATTCAAAATCATAAATAATATATCTTTTGCCAATTTGCGGCCGGTCCAACGAATTTAGAAAGCATAAATGCCCTTCCAAACTTTCAACCTTCTCAGAGCACTGTCCACACTTGGTTTCCTTGCACTTTTTGTGGGGGCTAAAGACGTAAACCCCACACATTTCACAATATTCTTTATTCTTACAGTCTACTTTTCCCTCCATAGCAAGCTGTGTGTGTCTTTCAAGACACACCTTAGACCGGCAAAACTCTTTGCACCTACAGCAGCGCGCCTTCTCCCCCACCACCTGCTGGCATTCTTGGGTGAGGCAGGCTCTGCAGATATATTGACAGCCATGACTAAATTTGTGGTGGTAGGCTGTGTGGCAGAATTTACAGAAATAGCGTTCACCCAGGAAGCCCTTGATATTTTTGATGCCATAATAATGCTTGTCGTGTAACAATATAAACACTATTTTTTCTTGCTGGGGGCTACCTGTGACAAAAAACCGCCAACCGTCCTGCATATAAAACAAGATCTTTATAGTGACCCTTAAAGCTTCTTCAAAGAGGTGTATCTGAGAAAAGTCAATTCTGTTTTCTGTGGAAACACCCAGTCTATTGTGAAGTTCCCTGGCCCTGGTAATAATTTCTTGATTTCTAACATCCCCGCCAATCAGCCAGAGCAAACAGCTAGCAAAACATAGAAATTCACCTCCCACATTGAAATCTACTAGGTGCTGCCTTTTTTTCTCCAGCACTCTGGTGAGCAGCACAGTGCTTAACTTCCTAAGACCTCCCCCCTCCTTGTTCTTCACGACGGTAACCACTAATTGCAAATCACCCCCCCACAATATCTCGGCCTTACTTTGCAGCAGATTTTCAATACCGGTCAGAAAATCCTCAGCATTTAAATCATTGATATTCCTCCTAAGAGAAAAGAGAGGATGATTTAACCCCTCTGCATCCAGCCGTAGTTGAACAAAATCGTTTGGACCTATGTCCCTAGCAACATTATTCAAAAGAGGCTGTATCACATTATGAACAGCCTCTATAGCATCTACAAAAGACTGGATTCGGTCAAGATTAATAAATCTATAGCGTTGATAATATTCCACAGCCCTGAAATTCCTGATAGGCTTCTCCCATTCCTGTACCATATCCAAATAAACATTGTTCATATTCTGAGAGTTTGCAGAGTTAGGGGCTTGTAGCTGTGGTGTAGAATGACATATCTCCCCTTCTGGTTGAGATGCTGGCATGAAATCACATTTATGACTGTCTGCTGGGGATGCGGGAAGTCCACCTCCATGCATTTTTGCTTTTTTGCAGGCCGGCTCTGGTTAAACAAACAAACAAAAGGCTATCACCAACATTCCTAATAATGTAATACCGTTCCCCTACCTTTAGTTTCTAAAAAATAATACTAATGATTTTGTAGTTGGATAAAATGCTAAATATTATACCTCCTAACAGCATTCGTGTTGTGTAGCTTGTGCATGGCCGGGCCTCTTGGGGCTCCTGGGGTAATGTAAGGTCTACATAGGGCTGGTCATCCTCCCATTCTGAAGGAAAAAAAGCCCCCCAATGTTCAGAATTGTTGCAGAAATGTTTACCAGAATCTAAAATGTTATGAAAATATGAAAGACAAATACCTTCATACGCCCTCAAACATTCTGAGTCTGTCAATTGGTTCTCAATAGCAATAACTACTCCAGTAAATAGCTGATCATCCTCCCATTCTGAAGGAAAAGAGAAATCCTATGGTCAGATTTGTTGCAGAAATGTTTACCAGAATCTAAATGTGTGAAAAGTATGAAAGACAAATACCTTCATAAGCCCTCAAACATTCTGAGTCTGTCAATTCATTCTAGTGAAATAAAACAATCAATCAGTCAAAAAGCAAGCAGACAAGAATATTCTAAAACTCCATTTTGCATCTAAGTGTTTCAAAAATTAGCCATAAAACTACTTACAATAGTGGCTTCCATTCTGAAAAGGGTCTTCTTAGCAGATCAAATGGCTCCGGAGGTACAGATATGCCAGAAACCAGCAAATGTGACTAGACCAGTATGGACCCTGCTTTTGTATACGCTGGTGATGTCACAACTTAATCACATCAGAGGAGGTGTGCTTTTCACAACTTTTGCAAATCTGGCCAGCCCCGCCTCATCAGGAAAACCAAATTGAATAATACCCCTTGAGTTTTGATTAAATTGTGTTTAACATCTGCCAAAGTTAAACAGGGGTCAGCAAAAGAAAAACATAATACATATTTCATGTGATTTGTAAAACCCATTTTATTATAAATTTCATAGCATTAAGAGATTCTTGTAATTAATTTCTGTTACATTTTGGCATATGAGCCTCTTCAGAGACAATGGCAATTCAGATTCAATCTTTGACATTAATGACAGTGGTTTACGGCTCTTTTCGATGCGCTGTATGAATGTCTTGACCTCATCAAGGGAACCCTGGGTGAAATATAAGTTATTCATTTTGTCAGAAATACTGATGATGATCCAGAGAACATGAGGCATAGAAAGTCTAAAGCATAAGCTTTTAATATGTTCTGTTTCACTGGTACCATCCACGTGGTCTTCATCTGATTGTAGACACCCCATTAAACAGTGGTGTAATATTTTAATAATACACGCTTTCAGAATCTGAGGCATGCTGACATTTTGAGACTCCGCCGTTTCTAAAGCAGGAAATAAGGTAGATTTAGGCTAGCTGTTTCAACCAATCAAAATACTGTTTTCTTAATTATATATATATATATATTTACTTACCATTTGATGTTTTGCAGAATCTGCAATAACAAGGTTTTATAAGTTTGTTCTCTTCAATGAAACTGTATAACTCAGGTCCTTTTCTTATTCTGCGCCCACGCTTGGGTGGTTTGGGGGTCAAATTTACATCAAACAAATCTCCATCAGAGGCTGCCATCTTCAAAAGACTGCTGGGGTTAAATCGCTAGCTGTTCAGGCCTGCCCACACAAACTCCCCTGCCCCTTGCAATGACACGCCCTTGAGCATTGCGCATGCCCAGATCACGGGGAGCAAACTCCCCTGCCCCTTGCAATGACACGCCCTTGAGCATTGCGCATGCCCAGATCACAGGGGGCATGACATGCCCGGGCATGTCCCTGCCCACGCAAACTCCCCTGCCCCTTGCAATGACACGCCCTTGAGCATTGCGCATGCCCAGATCACGGGGAGCAAACTCCCCTGCCCCTTGCAATGACACGCCCTTGAGCATTGCACATGCCCAGATCACGGGGAGCATGACATGCCCGGGCACGTCCCAAACAAGGCCTAACCCCCCTTTTTTTACTAGCAGACAGACAGAAACACACATGGCTGCTTGCTGCTTGCCTCTTGTGAGCCTGGTTGGCTGCTTGCCTCTTGTGAGCATTTTAATTCCTGTTAATATTCCTTGTCTTTTGCTATAGTGGGAAGGCGGGCAGAATAAATTTTATTCAGGGTACAAATGGCAAAATATGTGTGTTTAGATTTTTTACAAAGGTAAAAACCAGCTGTGGGTTTTAAAAGGGGCTGTGTTTGTTTGTTTTTCCCCCTGCATTCGAGGAAATGCTTTTAAAACCACCTAGACATAAATACCTTTTAGAAAAAAATATCTTTTAGAAAAAAGGGGTTAAATGCAGGCTCTGGCTGCCTTTCAGGGGCTTCTTTTTCCCCAGCTTTTGAGGCACTGATTTTTAAAACTCCACAAAAATTAAAAGCATCGTTAGGCTAGAATGATTAGAAATAAAAAGCCTTTTTTTATTTTTTATTTCACAGCTCCCCAAAGTAGGGCTTGTTTCCCAAAAACACAGGCCTCTGCTAATTATTCACTTAGCTCTTTTGGGTTTTGAATGTCCATAGAAATAGTCTAGGGTTAACAGCTCCCCAAAGTAGGGCTTGTTCCCCAAAAACACAGGCCTCTGCTAATTATTCACTTTACTTAGCTCTTTTTGGTTTTGAATGTCCATAGAATTAGTCTAGGGTTAACCTAATCATGTACCCAGAGGATTGACTGCCAATCTTGATGGGATTAGGCCAAAACGTCACATCCGGAGGGTGGGGGCTGAGCACGTCACTTCCTTTTAGGGCTGTGCCCTGTTGACGTAATCAGCACGTGGGTTTGTTTACTTTGATGACGTCACTGATCAAAAGTGCTGATAATTTTCATTAAAAAAAGGTATACACCACTTCTACTCCTACAGGTACTCTAAGGTTAAGCCTGGCCCTCAAAATGCTGCTCTTACCACAGAAGGTAAGAAGGAGAGCAAATTCATTCAAGATTAAGTCTGCAAAGTTGCAGGTCCTTCATACCTGGCATAAGAGAACATCATGAAGCAACCCTGATTTGCTACAGTAAAGAGACAGCCTGAAAACCACTTTGAGACAGAGGCTAAGGCTGAAAAGAATATGTAATGCATATATTTATACTTAGTTGGCTATCCTGAATAACTATTATTCTTTTTTAATGCCACATGAAGGCGTGCCAATCTTGACATATATTTTGCATGACGAGTTTTCTATCAATACAAAGCAAGGTAACCAAAAGGTGCAAAGACAAGAGAAGACAACTACAAAGGGACTTAGGATGAACTGACACCTATAATCAAGCAGTCCAAACCAACAATGGCAATGCACATAAACAAGCAAGTTTCCATTCAAGCATTCCTGATGTATCAAGAACCATAGAGACAGAAAGCTGCCAATGTGCTGTTACATTCAGTATTCAAACCTTATGACTAGATAGATTAAAAATACAGCTTTAACCAGATAAATCCCACCCAGGGATTAGGAAATGAAACTTTTCATTTCAAATAATTTCTTAAGGCAAGAAGAACAAGCAGACGCACATATGTCACCTTGCTACAAACACAAGCTTGGATTTCAACTGTGTGTTCGAGAAAGAAAAGCATATTTTAATATAATAAAAAGCAGAGCTGTCATTATCCAAACTGCACCCCAATGAATCAAACTAGAAAGCTAAGGGAACAATGGATAAAATGCAGAGAAAGACAAATGAGATTAACTTTGAAATCAATGACCCATTAGCAAGCAGTCTCATTAATTTCAATGAGCAGCAGCACACTGATATGTATCTACATGCAAACTTTCCCATCATTCTCTATATTCTCTGTAGAATATGCTATCCAGTTGCATAGAGAAATGAATACGGTATTGCAAAAATCTGTACAATATTATGAGTGAGGAGAAATTTTTGAACTGCTGTTTTATTATGTTTGTAAATATGATTTTAAGCTGCAGTTCAGTATTATGCTGGTTTAGCACACAGAAAAGTTCCTCTTCCTACTTAAAAACAAACAAACAAATCAATTTGTAAATACTCATGTTGGGATCAGTAGCCACTTTACTAACATGTTATTATAACTTATTATGAATACTTTTGCCAGGATACCTCCAACTGTTTATCTTATTATCTAAGGCTAATATTTATAAAGATTAGACAACGTAAAGACCAATTGTTTCTTTGCTTAGAGAAAAGTCTTCTAAGATTGCAAAAGGACATAAAATCAGGTATGAAACTCATCTAGATGAAACAAAATAGTTGCCTTGGGTAATCTTGGTAAGTATAAATCATACATAAACAAGGTAATTTGGATTTAATTAGCCTTTAGAATATTACAGTAATTTAAAAGCATGTCTTTCTAATCAGTTGGATTAGAAAGTCTAATTAGACTTCACCTTTTCAACCTACACACTTGCTAGTTTCTCAGTCTAGCTATGCTGTCAACTCTAAAACGAAATTAGCTGAAGCCATTTTCCTTTCGTTTTTGGTTGCCACAGAATTGGGAGGGGGGATGAGTGTTTATCTTAGACCAGTGGTTCTCAAGCTGTGGGTCGGGACCCCATTTGGGGTCGAACGACCATTTCACGGGGGTCGCCAAACAACGCAGTCCGCCATTTTTTCCCCCCTTTTCCTTAGCTGTGCTACTCTCTTTTATTCTATTGGCTTTTGAAAGCCGATAGAATAGACTCTCTTGAATAGAGTCTAATTCTATTGGCTTTCAAAAGCCAATAGGAATTGTCCAGGCTGTTTCTGCCCTGCTGAGCCCGCCAAAAGTCCCAGTCTGCAAACAGTGCTGCACCAGTTGAGTAGTCCTCGACTTACGACCGATTGAGTAGTCCTCGACTTACGACCAGTTGGGGGTCGCGGCATTAAAAAGGTTGAGAACCACTGTCTTAGACATAACAATAAATTGTTCTGTGGGAACCAAGGTCATTGTTAACTGCATTTTGGCAGGCTGCAACTTTAGTTAGAAAACCCCTGCAAATAGTTAATTGGGGAATGTGATTTATGACATACTACTGGGGTGTGAAGTTTAACTTTGTAACCTTTGAGGGGGGTGTTTCAGTCTTGGGTTCAGTTTTGAATGTGCTGATATTATGTGGCCAAATAAATATGTTCTTTAAGGAAACCTTTTTGCCTTGGAGTTCTTTTTCTGGTCTCATCTATCGGAACCATGACATATGCATTGTGCAGTCTACAAGAGACTTCCCAGGGTTGGTTATTTTTAACTAGAAGTAGAATCCAGAAATAAAAATGAGAGTTAATCCTGGATCAGATTTAATTACATCATTTTACTAAAAAAGTCAGACCAAAGGACATTTCTACTACAGTAATTAAACAGATTTGTTTCTATCTTCTTCAGCATACCCAGATGGTGTAGCATCATGAGAAGGCTTCCAGCAATGAGATGTCTTCCCTATTTGAATGGCAGAGATTAATGCTGTTTCAATTGTTTTAACACTGTTTTAATTAGGTTTTTAAATATTTTGCTTCAAAATATTATTTGAAATGTTTTTCATAAAATAATATTAAAGGATTTTTATTCTCTCATTTGATACAGCAGCTAATAAGTGCAATATTAAGATCTGTAGTTTCTAGTATATGCAGCTAAAAGTTACCAGAAAGAAAAAAAATGATGGGAACTATCAACCAAGCAAAGCTTTTTTTTTTTTATAAATTATATAAAAACAAAACAAAAAATGTTTAGCTGGAATTGTGGAATTTAAATATAAATCAGGGAGTTGTACAGCATTTGTTACATAAGGCATATGCCAGCATGAATATGGTTACCTCTTGAAGACCTTGAATCTGTTTGGCAAATGCAACACTCCCAGACTTAGAAATATTTTCAAAAATGAGAATGTGACAACTAGATATGAACTGTTTAAATTAAGAAGCCTGCACCTATTCAGGCTGCAATTCTTATGCAGGCTTGGGAGGCAATTTAAAGAAAATAAGCTGAGCATGTGAACAGAACACCCCGCAGCACTCTTCCAGGCCTGGGACCACTGGAAGCTTGCCTGCTTCCAGAAAGTCCCACCAACTGGGCAGACTGAGATGGTATAGGGCAGGGGTAGGCAATCTTGGCTCTTTTATGACTCCTGGACTTCAACTCCCAGAATTCCTGAGCCAGCATAGCTTGAGCAGGGGGTTGGGCTAGAAGACCTCCACCAAGGTCCCTTCCACCTCTATGTTCTGGGCACATCAAGCACAAAACCCCCCATCCAAATAGGAAGGGTTGACTTCTAGCTTGACTTGGAGGGACTACATGGACAAAAGCACCGTCTAGGCAAAGGAGTAAAGGTCGTTTGCCATTGCCTTCTGCCCTTCTAGACAGCAACGAGTCCTGCTCCTCTGTCCTCAAAGGACGCACCCGAATTGATCTGAGTTAGTTTCCGAACCGAGACGAGATCGCTCAGCGTTACTACCTGTTGTGTCGGGCAAACAGAGAGAGGAGCAGCCGGTTCAAAAGAACGGAGTCTCGAACGTACGTAATCCTGCAGCAAGCCAACCGAGTTAGACGGCCTAACTACCGACCAACGCCACAAGTTCAAGAAGTAAGCCAGCAACTCTTCCACCGCAACAAAACAACATACAAAAAAACTCCAGGCCCGCACATGGGATTTAGTTGGACCGGAGGAGGGAGCCCGTACCAACTGAACAAACCTCGTCGGGAAACTCAACTCAGCAGGCGTAGCGCCTGGCAACAGAAACAAAAGTGTCCGAGCTTTTTCCGCCCCGCCAAAGAATCCCGCTCGGCCCCTTTCGATCCTAGAAGTTGCCCTCCCTCGCAACCGGTGTGTTGCGCTTGGCGCTGGGACGTCGCGGGAATATAATTTGCCGGGCCAGCAGCTCTGCCAGAGGCTGTTCAAACAACCCGGCAACGAGGAGAGAGCAGAAGTTACGACGGCTATTTTTCCCACCCCGCGAGAACTCCCGCTGTGATAACCGGCCAGGGACCCAAGAGACTACGAAACAAGACTGGCAACGAGGCCGGGATCGTCGCTAAGAAGACCACCGGCCCTACCTGTACATGCTCCTAATAACACAGGCAGCCTCTGTGGTCTCGCTTTGTGAAAGGGCCTGCGTGACGGCCCACGTGCAACGGACGCGTTTCCAACGCCGCTAAGGAAAAAAAAAATGGAACTCAGGTGGAGCCTTCCAACGTACAGTATGTAGTTTTGTGACGCGTGCTCGAATTCCGGGATTCGTCTTCTGGGATTTTTCTCTTGTCATTATTGCAGGATTCTGTGCGGTGCGATCCATTGGAGCAAGCACGAGTCACAAAATAACTGTTGTAAAGGACGAGGCTGGTCACAAAACACCCATTTTGCAAATAACTAATCTCAGCATTTGAAGATCAAGTCTTATAACCTGTCCCGTAAATCAGAAGAAGTAAGTCCCAAGAGGGAAGTGCTCTCTAAATCCTTTTTTCTCTTACACCAAAACAGGCATTTAACTAAAAGTAGGATTTTTTAAATCTGCCAATCACTTCATCCCACTCTTTCACCTAGCCTACAAATAAATAAATAAATAGCTTTAAGATCAAATGCAGCCTTCAGACCTCAACTTATTCCAGGGCACTGATCCACATTTCTTTAACCATAGCTTATTGAATGAGCCACTCAGTTCACAACAAGCCAAGTCATAAACCATGATTTACAAGGCTGGGTTCATTGTGTATGCAAAAGCAAAACCAGACAAAAGTTATTTACTTACTGACCCAATTTTACTGACCTAATAAAAATAAATTAAAATCCATATAATTAAACAGATGCAATTAATTAAGATATACAATATATTAAATGTACCATCCCAGCGGAGATGAAGCACTGAAAATCAAACTGACTAAAGATAATCAAGATGAGGATCTGGCACAGATCTCTGAGAGGCCATCCCAAAAGTACAGACATTATTAAGAAACACTTTCCTTTATAATCTCATTCATTGCAGTAATGAGAGATTGCTAGAATATTTGTAAGGGATAGCAGACTTTTTAAAGAAATTGTACATATATACTTAGAACTGCTGGGCAAAAATACTGGTGTTGGCCACAGTCAGCCAGCTGTTTAGACTGGATTTGACACCTATTTTGTTCACTTCTTAAGTCCTTCCCCAGGATTTGGGATGGGCAGATATTGTGGTTTTTTCAATATTAAAGTTATTGTTACAGGATATATATTACGATGGCTGGTCTCCTAGCCAGATGTTTAGACTGAACTTGTCATTTTTATCCACTGATCAAGTCCTTCCCAAGGAAATTATTATGATTATACTAAAACAATTTAAAGAAAAAGAAAGTATCAAAATATAAAATATATTATAGATCTATTTTGGACTTTCTGAAGCTTTTGAACCACCATCAAAGGTAACTCTTTTCAGCACATTTCAGCAATCCAACAGAAAAATGATCAAGAATCTTTACACATCCACCTGAACCCATTACCTGATCTGTTTTTGGCTAACCATTGCTGATATTTTTCCTTAAATTGCTTAAAAAAACCCCTCTTTACTGAGTTTTCCTATGCCTTTAGTGACAATTATGGATCCAGGACTGCTGAATGCAACCTTTCTAGGACAGATTGATCATCACTCTCATTTATCTGGATTGAGCTTCCATTTATTCATTCTCTTCAAGTTTGTTATACAAGCATCACTTTGGAGCGTATGCTGTCTCCATGAATTAGATGAAAGTAGATTTAAATCTGGGTATAATCTTCACATTAATAACAACTCAACCCACTTTCTGAGGGTAACGTTGAGTCCAAGGAATTGGAGGACACAACTCTATGCAACATTGTTACAAATCCTCAACATCAAATTCCAGAAAAAGCAGTCAAATAACAGGAGAACCATAGAAAAGATACCATTATTGATGGTATCAAAAGCTACCTCTTGGTCCTAAAGAAACTAAAGAATTGCATTTCCCACTTGTTCTCAGACAAAAGCATGCCACCAGATAACAGTTTCTGTCCTAAAGCTGGATCATATCTGGATTGAAATCAACATGGAAAGTCAATTTCACACAAACGTGTTTGAAATTGGTCGACAACCTCTTGGCTGAGTACCTTATCCAACTATGAAAAATAGTTATATATTTAGCAGATGTGAGTACAGCCATGGAATCTGACTTTAATTGTCCTAGTTTATTGTGGTTTTATACTCACTGGTAGCCACTTTCTGGAGTTTCAGAAAGAAAGTGTGTATTATAGATAGTAGGGATTTAATCTTGGACATTTTTCAAATCATCTTTCTTTTTGTCCACTAGGAAGATGAAAGATCTGCTGTCTATGAAAGTGTGTTTGTATCTAAAGTACTTTGCATATTGAAAATAAAACAAATACTACATAGGGAGTGTTATCCAAGGCTTACATGTAAAAAGAACAACGCACTAGAGGATCCCCAAATGTATCATACAAATAAGGGAGTAGTGTATAACAATATGTTAATCTTTGGGGGATGCCTTCAAGTGAGTGTTGATTCCTGGCAACTGCCTAGACAAGTCCCTGCAGTTTGCTTGGCAAGATTTTGGAAGCCATTTGCCACTGTCTCCTTCCTACAGCTGAAAGAGCGACTGGCCCAAGATCACCCACCTGGCTTTGTACTTAAGGCAGGACTGGAACTCGCCATTCTTGCTGTCTAGCCTGGAGCTTTAACTACTATACCAAACTGACTCTTATTTATTAATATATAAGTGGTTATTTTATTTAAGAAATACTTTGGAAGTTATCCATATAATCTTTCTATTTGTAGTAATTTGCTTCCAGCTCTTCACAAAAATTAAGTATGTTGCCATCAGACCTTTTCAACTTACTATGTAAAACATTTTTATCACTTTCTACTTGTGCAATCCCAGCTAAAATATATCATCTGTTGGACTTTATGAAAACAGTCAATATCCATCATATACACCTCTTGATTCTTTTAAGTATTTTCCATCCAACTACATAATATGTACAATCCAACTTCCGGTTAGGTGTCGTGGCATAACAGGCGCAGGAAGACAGGGCTTCTTTTACACATTCGATTTCGCCCCACTGGGAACCCTAAAAAGGGTCGAAAGTTGCTCCAGAGAGGTGACAAAGAAGGAGGAGACCCTCGATCACAGAGGGGCAGTGGCTCTTCTGTTTGATACAAGGAAGCCCTCCAAACCGGTAGGGGAAAGACTGGCTACATTTGTGTGGCCAGTCAGAAGCTGCTGACAACTGAAGAAAATAAGCTCTAATGAGCAACTTTTGAGCAACGTGGATGGAACTGGATGAGACTTTATCCTCTCTTTATGACTTAAAGACTTTTTCCTGGAAAAAACTGCCCAAGCAAAGAATGCCCCCCAATGAGAGAGGGAAGGGAAATTTCCACCCCATTTCCTCAGGAAAAGAAAAGTGGTGAACTAATTGCTTGGGGGAAAACAGAGAAAATTACAAGATTAATTTGGAATCAAAACATATATAGCTTTGAAATTTGGGGACTAAAAGTTCTTTTGAGACTTTTGTAGAATAAAGACTTGAAAAGTTTGCAATATAAGTTTGGATTTAAAAAGACGGCATCAATGACATCTAGTGGCGAATCATGGCACTGCAATGTATTATGCTTAAACTTGGCTTGAAACCCAGACTCAGATAAGACTTTTGTTGCCCTTGGAAACTTTCACTTTTGAAGATTGCAGCTGGGAAAAGGGGGAAAAAACCTCTTGGGCTGATTATCTGTCTGGCAGAGATGATAAACTATTTTGAAACTGGCCTGCCTGGATTACGAATACAATACTAACTGACTTTTAGACCTGCGTTGTGGAGCTAATAATGCAAAGGAGATAAAAGAACAATTTTCTAATCTAAACCTACAAATTCAGAAAACGACCACAAAGAAGGAACTATTACCCCAGAAAATAGAAGGAAAATTAGAGGAAGCGGATCCAAAAATGGAGGACCTAAAGGAAGGAAGCAACAGACAGATTCAGACAAATGAAGAATTAGAAGACATAGTGATAATACCGGAAAAGGAAAAGATATCTTACTTGTCAAGATCTCAGAAACATTTGAGGATATGGAAGAAGAGCTGATCGAACGGAAGATAAAGCTGTTAGGAGAACTGTGGAAAATTGGAGAAGGAGGGAGGCTGTTTAATGAATATAAATGGGCTGAGCGTTCTTCCAAAAATACTTTAATTAAATTGCCTTTCTTATTCCAAACAATATACACAAAAATAGAGGAAGAACTACTTGATGATTCAAATGCATTGACTTGGAAAGTTAATTGGCAAAGGAAGAAAGCTAGAGTAAGACTGAGGAAAATAGAGATTTTGTCCCATTAGATTGGATATTACATTATTAAATAGTCTGAACATGGCTAAGAGAATAGATAATTGTTAGAAATAAAAGTATTATTATAACTAGAAAAAGAGGATCTACAACTAGAATACTATATTTTGGTATGAAAAGGGAAATATGAAAATGCTAAGAGGGTCTGACTAAGGGAAGCTTTTGGTTACCCAAATATAATTTATTATGAGAAAACTATAAGTGATAGAGACACTTTGAACATTGATGGGAAATCAAAATTTTAAAAAAGTGGGGAAAAGTTATTGATTGAACAAATGGATTTTAAGTGCAAATGCAACTGACATATGTTTTGGTTAGAAAAGATATTTTAAACTGACACTATTGATATTATGTATAATATTAGAAAAATGTGATAAAAATGTTGATATTCAATTGTACATGTATTAACAGCAATAAGAATTATATTTGCCTAGTGTGGAAAAACGTATACCACCAGAAGAAGGGAGGAAGCACAGGATGGTGTAGTATTGGATCTAGACTGAGGAAGTTAATATGTACCATTGAATTACTAATGGACCCAGAAAACACGTTGTTTGTTAAGTACTTATGATTGCAAAACTAGAAAATTAATAACATTTATACAAAAAATATGTACAAACCTTCTTAAGAGGATTATGAGACTGGAGAAGAACCACAGCTGGGAATACATGAATTCTAAATTTTCTTATACCTACAAATGGAAAAGAGATATGCAGTGAGATAGTGTAACATTATACAATAGATGAACTGCTGATTTATTTTGAATTACTTAAAACCAGTGAGGTTTTGATTTGGCCCAAATTCTATTTTATTTCTATTTCAACTGGGTACACATTTTATTAAAATATATATGAAATATTCCAAGATTGTGGTAACATAATTGAGCATATATTGAATGTTTATGCATTATCTCTGTTCCATTGGCTATATCTACAATATTTCCCTACAAATTAAAGTTTAGAGGCTGCTTTTCTTGCAAATTAGGGACCATCACAGATTGTCCTGAAGAGGAGTGTGAGGGCTAGTAGTAAAGATGCTCGCATCCTATTCAGAAGGCTGAGTTCAATCCTGGGATAGTGGCAGGTGTTTCTATCCTAGGGCCCAAATAAATATTTTGTCCCATGGGAACCAAGGTCATCGGCTGCTCCCGAGACTGCTGGTTGGGCATTGCATAAAAAGCACACCAAGAAGATGTATTGGGGAACGTAGTTGCTTGCATAGTTTTTTAACTTTGTATTGGGGAATTGTTACATGTGTCTCCAGATCTGGTTTCACTTTTGATGTGCCGATAAAAATTTCATTGCATTTAGCTCTCAAAGGATAACCCACCTCCAATATACACTATATAAACATGACAAAAAATTATGCATACCCCCACATACACAAACATATATGACACAGAGAAACAATACAGACTACTTCAGATATATACATATACATGGTGAAAAAAAAGAATCTTGAGAATTATTGAACTATTGCTTGAGTCTTGAGCGTCCCTTGGACTGCAAGGAGATCAAATCAGTCAATCCTAAAGGAAATAAACCCTGACTGTTCTTGGAAGGACAGATACTAAAGCTTTGGCCACCTAATGAGAAGATACTCAAATGCTTTGGCCACCTAATGAGAAGAGAGGACTCATTGGAAAAGACCCTGATGTTGAGCAAGATGGAAAGCAAAAGGAGAAGGGGACAGCAGAGCATATTATGGTTAGATAGTGTCATCAATGCAATGAACATGAATTCTGGGAGACAGTGGAGGACAGGAGGCTTGGTATGCTGTAGTTCATGGGGTTGCGAAGAGTCGGACACAACTTGGAAGCTGAACAACAACAACAGTTTGAAGAGCAAGTAGCAGCTGTGACCAGGAAGGCCTTTATACAAGTTCTGCATCTTGTGCACCAGTTGCACCCTCTCTTCGATCAGGAAATCTTCCAGATCCTTTCAAGATGGGATTATTGCAATGCACTCTACATGGAGCTGTCCTTGAAGATCCCCCAGAAGTAATAGTATTCATTTAAAGTCACAAGTTTACACTATCAACTTTACTTTCAGTTTTTATTATTATATACTAGTAACATCATACTGTCAGGATGCAATAATCTTTAATGTTGAAGATAGCAGCATTCTAATTAGCAACATATTATTAGTCAAAGATATGTTTAGTGGGACAGACCTATTTTCCATAAACAATAGAAATATCTCACCCGTGAGATAAGTTTGTCAGGAATAAAATAGATGCAATAAACAGTAGGCTGAAAGTGAGTTAATTTAGCAAATAGTGCTATGTTAAGCTTCCTGTTTCTAATGACTAGAATATTGTCTGAGGTCTTAAGAATTCTTGATAATATATATAATGGGTATTATATATTTATGTGACCATGTGATTATACATCTATTAGTGAAGCTTTTGTTTAGAATAAAATATTTAGGGTGACTTGCAATGAATTCTTTCAGTTGAAGAGGAACTTCAATCTGGAACACAATTGTGGTATTTTCTAGTTAAAGGGGAAAAGAGAGTGTTTGTGCCACAAACCCACAGCCTCGGTATATTTAATTATTTCAATGTATGTGAACATAAATTGCTTTTGTGTGGATGTGTTTTCTTTCTTTTTTTAATACCCTGATAGTTAAATCAAAGACTCATCTTTCAAAATATTCAACCTCTATTCTTTAAATCAGAAGAAGAGCAGCTGGGCAGTTAACAGTTTGACAAAGCCTCAGTTTCCTTCAATAATACTTTAGTCTTTTTATTTCAGTGAAAGAAATGAGTGAGAAACTCAATCACCACTCATGTGGAAACAGCAGGTGCTGTAATAAAATATAAGGTGACATTTTAATAGTCTGGTAAAGATGTTGTTAGATTTCAAATCAATTATCTAAAATAGTCGGGACAAGACCATTGATAATTGTTTAACATCTGCCCTAGGATCTTTTTGCTTTACTTCTTCTGGGTGAAGATTCATTTGACTTGATATATGCAGATTAAAAACAGATGCAACTTAGCATAATAATTTGCAGAAAGTTCAGAATAGATCATTATACCCATTTTCCTTTACTTTAATATTCAAAGAATGCATCACTTTGTTTAGAGATCCACAGAATGCAAGAACTTAAATTCATTAAATAATTGCTGCTTAAGGTATTTTCAGAACTTTGACGTTTATAGGCATAGCTGACTTCCGCATACTTTATGATTGCTACAGAATATAACTACTATATCAAAATTATTTCAGAACTTTGAATAAAGTATTAGGATTTTGTTTTACATTTGCAAACTATGTCATCAATTAAGAAATGACATATATACACATAATAGAAACATGAATCAATTGAATGTTTAGGTTAAATAGGAACATGAATATAAACTTTAATTGGAATACTCTACTTTTATAGCCATTTGTTCGGCTATAAGGCTGATCCAGATGTTCCACTATAGGACTCTTAAATTTGTGCAATCTAACAGTAAAAGAAAAAGTCACAACTAAAAGGGAAATAAAGATTGTGTAGTAAAAGCTTCTACTCCTTCAATGTGACTGGCAACACTATTGTCAGCCACAAAATTCCACTGGAAGAGACTTTTATATAAGATACAATGAGAGGATGATTGTGGCATAATATCCCTGTGACATCATTCATATACACTTTCAACACAAAACAAGCAGAAAACAACACAGTGTGTTACTTTGGTGGAACAGCATGACCATCAGAATTTAGAGAATGCATCGTTTATAAATTCCAGAAGAAAAGGTTTTATCTCTCTTAGGAAACTCCTTATCCTTCCTTCCTTCCTTCCTTCCTTCCTTCCTTCCTTCCTTCCTTCCTTCCTTTTCTTCTCTCCTCCCCTTCAATAAAACTAATCTAAGTGCCACTGATGGGGAAACCCCATAGTAATATTGTCTATGTAAGCAAATAAGAAATCTGCATGCTGTAGCAATTCAAGCAACTCAGCAACAATCTTCATGTCAGAAACCTCTTTGCTTGGAAGTAAATTATAAATCATCTCCCCATTTATCCAAGTCCATAGATTTGTGTTTGGTTAGATTAGGTCTACATGGAAGTACCAACAGTCTCAAATATGTATGGCCCAGAGCATGTGTTTTATTATAATGGGAACAATAATTTCACACAAACCTATATTGTTGTTTGAGAAAGAACATGGTTTGCAAAGGACAAATTAAGGAACCCAATATAGAGACAAAAGGACGTTCACAAAAAAGAGCAAAAAGAATAATTGTAGTAAAATGATGAAATGAAAACAACATGGATTTGAATACATATTGGCGACCTCTGTAAGGAAAGGCAGAAACAGTATTTAATGCAAAAAATAAAAATCAACTATTCCCATTTACCCATAGCATAACAAAGAAGACAGACTCACATCAGAGTCTAGCTTACAAGGCTACCAACCATATAGCTCACAAGTTAAACATACATATTATTGGAGTACCATGTAATCAACTATATAACCTCAAATTAAAGATTCAGCATACAAGGCTGGAGCCTGGTGGTACAGCACAGACTTAACATCCAGGAGCTTCAGGTTTCAACCTCTGGCTATAATATCAGAGAAGAATCTGTACATTTGGCCTGGAGCTTGGCTTTAACACAACAAAGAGAATATCAGTCCATTGATCAACAGGAACAATAAATAAAATGAAACATTCAGAATTAACCAGAAAGCAATGGTTGTACTCTCCTTTACTTTCTATTGGGTATAGGAAATGGACTTTGCCGACTATGAATTCTGGATTTTAAAAAATGGAAACAGGGATCAGGAAACACAACTTTGGTTATGCAGATGCCTGCCACAAACAGAACTATGTGAAAAATGGACAGCATGAATAGATGTATTCCATTAATAGCCCTTAAAATGATTGGACATCTTCTTTCGCACAACAGAGCCTATTTTAACAACCATGTGATGGCTTCTCTCTGGTCCCCAAGATTGCAGAAAAGCACTTTGCTTTCAAAAGTGTTGCCCCCTCAACAATCCACATACTTCCTACAAGACAAAGTCCTGCAGTGATAAAGAAGGAAACTTTAGGTACAGTATTATTTTTTCTAGCCCAAAAGCAGCAGTCTCCTTTTAAACTCAGGGAGAGCTTAATGATACAACTGCCTTAAGGTAAATTAATTGGACTGAGGATGGTGTGGAGGGAATACAACTGCAGCAGAACATATTTTTTTGTGACTTACCAGACTTATTAGCCATGTTTTACTTCTTTCTCTAGTATTCTCACATTGAATTAAACTGAGATTGTTCAGAGCAAAAATAAATAAATAGAAAGGATATTCTTGGTTTTAGGCAAGTGTGCATATTAAAGGAATCCTCTCTGGTTTATCTTTCCTCCAGCAATGTGTTTGTGTGTATAAATCTGTGTTTCTCAACCTCAGGAATATTAAGATGTGTGGATTTCAAATGCCAGATTTCCCCCAGCCACATGTCTCAGTCTCCAGTTGCTGTCATTCTTTGCTTTTCTTAATATAGTCCTTCAAGCCATCTTTCTCTTCCTCCACAGTTTGTTTCACCTATAAGAGTCCTCTGCCCCCTTTTGATTTTGGCAAATGTAGCTGATCATTTTTGGAGTGCAAAGCCTGTATTGCCATTAGTTTTCTTGTTTTTCCATCCAAATTACCAAGTTTTATCTGGGTCCAGTCAACTACTCTTGCTGTACATAGTATAATGGGGACTGCCTAAGTATTGATTGCTTTAATGATACTTCAGCCACTTAGCTTTGATTTCAGATTTTTCAAACTTTTCTATTTTTATGGTTCACTGGAGTCAGCCAGATGTTTAAACTGGATTTGGCAGTTTTATCCACCTATTGGTTTATTCTGAAGGACCTGGAGTAGGCAGATATGGTTGTTCGATGGTTTTAAAGATATTGTTGCAGGATGTAAGCTGTTTCAAGTAAAGCTGTCTTTTGCAACTGATGGTGATTTTGTCAATGCTGACCGTGTTCAAGTGGTGCTACACCCAAGGCTCTTATTATGATTGATACTATCTTTGTTTCTTTTGTAATAGTCGTTATCATAGAGAATTATACCTGCATACCATTGGCATAAATAACTAAATAAATGACTTGAAATGGACACCTAACATTAGAACTGTCATTGAAAAGCACAACAAAGAATGTTTTTCCTGCATCAACTCAGGGAGTTCAGAAGCTGTTCATCCAGCTTTACAGAGGAATTTTTGAGTTTCATATTTGTACTTCTATAACTGTCTGGTTTGGTACAGCAACCAAACAGGATAGGTACAGACTCCAATCTGCAGACCCCTCACATTCTGGACATAAACTGTTTCAATTCCTTCCCTCGGGATGGCACTATAGGGCATTGCAGACCAAAACAACTAAACACAGAGGTAGTTTTTCTCCTTAGGCCATCACTCTGCTGAACACCTAATTCTCGCAGTGTTGTCTAATGCCTATGAGTGTTTACCCTACTAGTATAGCTGTAGCATTATTATTATTATTATTATTATTATTATTATTATTATTATTATTATTATTATTATTATCCTTATTATCCTTATTATCCTTCTTACTCCGTGCTCCTATTGGTATTAAGATGATGATTATCATTGTTCTGTTGTTTTGCATGTACAAAACAACCGAAGACAAATTCTTTGTGTATATAATCAAACTTGGCCAAATAAACCTATTTTATTCTATTCTATTCTATTCTATTCTATTCTATTCTATTCCATTCTACGCTACGCTACTCTACTCTACTCTACTCTACTCTACTCTACTCTACTCTACTCTACTCTACTCTAAATTCTGAAACTGAAATTAAGAGTATTGAAAATCCAAGGGTCAGAGTACAAAGAATGAAGAAAAAGGGATACAAAACTGAACTCAGAGAAACATCAACAGATAATAAGAAAAAAAAAACCACAAGAAACTAGACCATTTCAGCTAATGGAAAATATGCGATCCAAAAGTTAAAATTGAAACTAGCCCTGTGCCAATGACCCTGATAGCAAACTAATGCTAATTCAAATGGGTTAACAACATAAATCATCCAAGGGTTCAAGAGGCAAAGTATCCGACTTTTAATTGTTCAGTTTTAAGAGGAAAGGCAGATCTTTGGGTTCATACTTCATGATAAAACAGGACAGGAACAGATCAGAGAGCCTGCCTTCCAGAATTCTTTCCAAACCCCCAAAACAATTCCATGACTGGGGAAGAGGAGAGGGGGGGGGCTTAAAAATGGAAGTGGCCAGTAGCGTTAAGAGCAACTGCCTCTCCTGTAGAGTACACTGGGTAAAACATTTTTGAACTCAATCTTTCTTTTGTCGACATCTCCTGCTACGTCAACGTTGAGCCCATTCTGTTCAGTTTTCAGAAAATTCTTCTGCTAATGGACCAGCAGGCAGAATCCTAATTTCCTTTACATAATTCCTTGATAGCATTCTGTTAGACTGGGGAACAAATTGGGAAAAACTGAGCAACTGTTTATTGGCTCAATTGCTTGTTCAAGGTGAACAATTTTGCAAAAGGCTGGCTTACTATGATGTGGAAAAGCAGAAATCTCTTTCTGCACTTATCTAAGAATAGGTCCCATGACAGTGCCTGAATTCTTGAACCATAACCTTTTGCATGTAATGCTGTATGAGTTCATTCTCCATAGTCAACCAACTGTGCTTAAGTAAAATGAAATGTGTGAACCTAATCATTATGGCCAAGCCAGGAAAGGAGCATAATGGATCATAGCAATAGTCTTTTGTGTGTGTGTGTGGGGGGGGAAATCAGTGCTGCAAGTTCTCAACTCTTATGGTTTCCTTTTGGAAATATGCAGTCACTGAAATAAAACTGCTGTGCTCAATCCTTTTGTGAGGGATTTACTGTACTTCAGAGCCAATATGTATGGCTTTGTTCTCCTAAAAAGATGTAACATTTGCTTTGCTTTTTGATTTAGTAAAAACAAATAATGTAGCATTTTCAGTTAAATTGTCTTTTGGGAATCTATTCTCCCACTGAGATATTATTTTGCCCTGGAAAAAATATATTTATTTATTTATTTAGCGTATGGCATGTCATACGTCATAGGTAGTAACATTTTGCCTAGAAATAGTAAAAGATATAAAATATAAAAGCTTCTTATGTTGAAAAGCATATTTTCATTTCTAGCAACAGCTTTCCTTCTTGTAATGCTAGAAATGAACACAGAACTGCAAGAAAGCAGGACTTCTTTTCTAACCAACTCCAGCAATGAACATTGGAATCATCCACTTTGATCTTTCATGCAAAACAGTGATGAATTTTATTGTGGTTTTGAGTGGTGCTGCTATAAGACGTCTGCAAGCACTTTGCTTTTAAATGCTTGCTTTGATACATTTGTCCCACTAAACATTTGAATGCAGTTGCCAATAACTGAGAATGTTTATATTTTCAGAAGTAAAAGGGCTTTTTTTAAAGGTCCAGTCAAGGAGGCTAATATGCAATTTCTTAAAAGCAGTGTAAATATTTCTCTCACAAGCACATAGTTAAAAAATATTTAATGTTATAGAAAGGAATATACATTTTTTTATCTGAGATATTGAAAAGTTCCTGTCAGCAATGCACAATAATTATAATGGATAAACTATCTTTTATAGGAAGTAACTTCCAAGAGATTCTATAGACAAGATAAATAATGTTGGTTACGACCTAAAAGGTAATCTGCTTTCCATTATCATTCTTTTCTATATGTTTTAGAGTGCCCTGTATATACTGAAGGACAACTTCCCAATTCTTACAAAAGCTACCTTAAACATGGGCTAGTCCCACATGACTGTTGTGCATACCAGATTAAACACTATGCTATGCCACTGCTTTTCTTAACAGGCAAGTCAAGGTGGAAAGAATTTTCTTAAAACATTGAGTTGGAAGCTCTGTTAGCTTCCAACTCCACATAGTTTCCATCTATGCATAGTTTCCTCTATGCAATAAATACCCTATCATTAATTTATTGGACAAGAACTGCAAAATTTGTTCATCGATGTGATGATCCCATATTTTCTGAGCATTCAATATAAAACTTTCACAAGCAGTAGATTACTTGTTGTATTTTGATTACTGGGTGAAAGGTGGTATCTTAGTTTGGAAATCTAGATGCTATTTATTACCGTTGATGCAAAAAGGAAGCAAATGACTCTTTTTTGCTTTCTTGACAACAGCAAGAATAATTAGAAACTGAGTTCCAGATGTTATATGCTGGCATACAGAGAAATTGCTCTAGCCTCCTTCTCATATTGTGATTCCACTGCATGCAATTCCATTTTGTTTCAGAGAAGTCAGACCGGGTGGCTATAATTTTATGTAGTGCAATATATTATAATCACTTGCTGTTTCTAAAAACCTTACCTTAGTGATTACGTTTTGTTTGTATTTTATTCTGGGGGAGAGAGGCTTGTTGGAAAAGTCTGGCGGAACCATTTGGAACAAAAGGCTTGATTGCTATTGTCAATACATCCCGGGCATAATGAAATGAAAGGGAAAAGAATACTTTCCTCCACTGATTAAATTGATTAGCAATTCCTTTGAGAGAGTCTGCTAATGAACTGCCTGTCAGATTTAGAGTAGTCACACTGCCAGCAATAGGAAAGAATTGCTTGAGCCAATCCAGGGCATGATGAGAAAAATAAGCCGTTTTGAAGTACATAATGGATACAAAGATCATAGTGATGTTTGAGCCACAGGAGAATTCAAGAAATCCTGTTATCAGCAGCAGGTTCCCTTTTGAGAAACAGGCAGGTGAACATCTATCTGCATTTTTTCTCTTTAGACCTATCTTTGGTGCAGCCAGGAATCACATTAAACTTTTTGAAATATCATTCCCCCAAACATACAATTAACCTTGAGTCTTGCAGACCTATTGCTTTCCCTCATTTAGTTGGTTGAGCAGTGGCTGAGCTTCATTTCATTTCCATTTCTTTTTTCTACAACCTGCTTTGATGCCTTGGTTCAATTAAGAATATTTTTTCCTATTAAAAAAGCTACTGGGCTGCCCAGCATGATTCCACATTTAGAACGGTATAGCTACAAATCTTTTTTGAACTCTCACTGTTTAGCAGCAAAAATTGTGCCCGTTTCTGATACCCGTTTCTGCAGTTTTTAATGGTCAATTAAGGAACTCACAACTCCCTCCCTCTCTCTCTCTCTCTCTCTCTCTCTCTCTCTCTCTGTCTCTCTCTCTCTCTCTCTCTCTCTGTGTGTGTGTGTGTGTGTGTGTGTAAGAGAGAGAGAGAGAGAGAGATCCTACTTAACAGGCTAAGTGTTGTTTCTACAGGCTCTTTTCAAAGCTATTTGACCAAATTATTTGATCACTGCCCTCTGTAATAACAGTTTTGGCATTCCTTCAATCTCCCCACCAGCATAGCCAGATTTATTCCTGGGAAACCATTTCTTTATGAGTAGAGTAGCAGCATTCTGGATTGTATCCATAAATCAGAGGGCATTGCTTAAGGTTCTTAACGGGCTAGATTTTTTAAAAAAAATTATGAATTTAAGATTTTAAGATAGATGCCTGTATAAAATGCCTATATAAAGCACTTATCAGTAATTTATGAGTAATCCAGAAATGAAGTACTCTTGCTTTATTTTTTCCCTTTTTCTAAATATAGCAGGTTTATTTATTTTCATTCATATTCACCTTTTTCTCTAGAAAAGTGTGATGCAAAACATATGGGAGACCCAGCAATTTTATTGCTAAGCCAACAATCCTCTGTTGTCCATTGGCTGAGAAAAACAGTGCAAAGCTACTCAGGGAAACTTGTGGCCAAGTGGGAATGTGAAACTGGATATTTGAACTTCATTAGATTTCCTTAGTCATCCAATACACTGATATATTTATCCAGTATCTTTATTTTTTCATAGATACTGTTTTCTGCTCAGATTTTTTTCCTATTGTTAAGATTAGAAATTTTAAAATTAGTGCCATTCTTTATGCTTTCCTCTCTTAAAGTTAATTATTGCTTGTCCTGCTCATTTGTCTATGTAAATTGGTGAATCTCCGTGAAAAGTAAAAGCAGTCATATCTGTATGGAACTATAAAAGGAAGAAAAATGTCACAAGAAAAATGTCACAAAATAGTGTGTTTTCTTTTAATCAGGATAGATATTACAAAAACAATGATGTCACTCTTGTCAGAATGTAATTTTCATTATGTGTTAACATAAGCATATATTGTTTTTCAGATTTGTGAAATTTGTGAATTGTGAGAGGAAGTTTGACTATTATTGTTGTTGTTCTTTTAAAAAAAAACTATTTCCTAAATAGAACAGACATCTGTTGTAGACGTGATATGCTCAGATCAAATAACAACTAATGAACTTCAAGTTCTTGCATAATTGGGACTTGTGATTCAAAAACTCCAGTATCGGTCAGTAATTTCAAGTGGCTGAGCAGATCTTGGAGAGCAGACAAAATCAAAAAGGTTAAAAAGATGTTTCTTTTGCAATGATATATATTTAAAAAGTAATCCCTGCTCTTTGACAAAGAAGACAGCATATTAAAAAGCAGAGACATCACCTTGCCGACAAAGGTCTGTATAGTCAAAAACTTTGTTTTTTCCAATAGTAATGTATGCCTGTGAGCGTTGTACCATAAGAAGGCTGTGTGCTGAAATGATGCTTTCAAATTCTGCTGCTGAAAAGACTCTTGAGAGTCCCTGGGATTACAAGGACATCAAATCAGCCAATCCTAAAGGAAATCCCTAAAGGAAATCCTGACTGTTCTTTGGAACAACAGATACTGAAGCTGAAGCTTAAATACCCTGGCTACCTAATATGCAAAGAGGATGTTGGGAAAGATTAAAAGCAAAAAGAAGGGATGGCAGAGGATGACATGGTTAGATAGTGTCATCAACATAATGGACATGAATTTGGCAAACTCAGGGAGACAGTGGAAAATGGGGGGGGCTACCATGCTATGGTCCATTGAGTCGCGGAAGGACAGCATGACTTAGCAACTGAACAACTTTGACAAAGAAAGCATGCCTAGAGAATAAAATTGCAGGAACTGCGCCAAATGTATCTTCCTATAAAAGGTAGCATTTTTTGTTTCTTCATCTGAATACCAAATACCTTTCTTGCTTGAAAATTGTGGGTGTGATGTGAAAATTGCCTCATTTTTGAAATTTTTTCTTTTAGTTTTGGAAAAAGGAAATAAAAAGGAAAACTTCTGTTAAAACGTTGAGGAAAGCAGCTTTCCTCTCTTTATGCAATACTGCAACTACAAACATTTGTACAGGTAGATATACAGAAAAATACACCTGCGGGAGCAAAGCAAAGCAGACTTGTTGGCTAGGCACGGAAGTTCTTGTATTCTAATGTGATGCTTCTGAGGTTTGCCCAGCACTTCTTTGTAATATTGTCATTTGTATTGACTTTCTTAATTTGATTTATGTTGGTGGCTGCTACTGTTAACGATCGGGGCTACTTTTTGGAAATGCTTCTATAAATGGAGGCAAAAAATAAGGCAAAGACTTATCTCAGTTCAGCTGCACTCTTAGAGATGGTCTCGACACGGTCAATGCCTTTTCTTGATTTTTTTTTTTTCCAAATTCCTAGTCTACCTTATGGCTCGTTCCGTTGAAAAAGTTTGCTTATCTTCTAAGAAAAGATCCTTCGTTAAAACTCATTTACACCCAGGAAACAAGACGCATGCTCACTCGCGCCTCCAGAGTCTTAGAAGAGGCGCCCACCTACGGTAGCACCTCCGCTCTCGGTACTGGAGGCGGGGCCATGATGGCGGGGAGGAAGACGAGAAGGGGGCGTGGCTGGCTCAGGGAGCACCGCCCATCCAGACCCGGGGAACTCGATTCAGGCAGGGAAGAATGGTTGAAGAGAAGCGCAAGCCGAGCTGCGAGGGGGCGGCGGCGGCGGCGGCAGCGCCCGAGGATGGATCCGCCTGAGGTGTGGGACCCTTATAGCCGGCCGGCCCGCCGAACCCAATGGCTGGTGAGCGCCTTGGCTTACCACTACGGGCTGGACCGGGGAGTAGAGAACGAGATCATCGTGCTGGCCACGGGCTTGGATCAGTACTTGCAAGAGATCTTCCACCACTTGGACTGCGAAGGCGAAGGCAAGATCCCCGGCGAGGACTACCAGACCCTCTGCTTGGTGCTGGGGCTGCAAGACGACGACGAGGCGGCCGCCGACCCGGAGGAATGCGCCGGCCTCTGCGAGAACCTCTCGCCCGAGCTGACTTTCCGACAGTTCCACGCCAAGTTGTGCGGCTACTTCAGCACTAAGGCCGGCTGCAAAGCGCCGGACCAGGGCGTCCCGGGGGTGAGCAGGCTACCTCTAGGCAAGGAGAGCGAGCACATCGAGACCCAGATTCGCCTCCGCAGTCCGCTTCGCCGCCGGCGGGAGCAAGCTGCGGCGGGGCGCAGGGCGGTGGGCAGAGGCTGCCCGGCGCGGAGCAGCAGCGCTCGGTCGTGCTCCTCCTCGCCGCCCGGGTCGTGCTCCCGGGAATGCTACGAAGAGATCGTGGCGCTGGAGCAAGCGGAGGATCGCATCGTCAAGCTGGAGGAGGAAAATGCCAGCCTGCGCGAACTGGTGGAGGACATGAGGGCGGCTTTGCAGAGCAGCGATGCCCGGTGCTTGGCGCTCCAGGTGAGCGGGCGGGGAAGTCCTGTTGCGCAGCGGAGCCCGAAGGGATCAGAAAGAGCGCGTCTTGGAGCTGCTGAGCCTTCCTTGCCGGACCCCGGTTACACTGCCTGGGTGGGCGTGAAGGCCCCAAGCTGAGCCCCCAACCATTCCCGAGTGTTCTTAATTAAACGCTTTTCAGACGAGATTGCAGTGGGGTGTGATAAATCCTGAATGACATAGATGCTCACCCAAAAGTTGGCCACTAGTCTGCTCTGGGAAAGGGCACCTGAAGACAGGAGGAAGGGAAAGGGTACTGGAGAATGTCCTAAATGCCTTCCTGAGCCCTATCTGCCCTTCGGGGTAGTGAGGTGGCTGCCTCAGGCTGCACATTTTGGATGTGGTGAAGTTCAGCAAACTAATAGTTTACCTTGTTAGTTAGCAATCTCATTTGCAGCCAGGGATGGGAAAGATGTTGCAGCCAATTTAAATGTTCAGAAGTGTGTGTATTGGGGGGGGGGGGGACACACTGGTATTTCTATTTTCTTTCAGGACAACTTAAAGGAGAATGGGGAAATTTTGGGAACCAGCCCTCCCCTGGCAAACAAGGGGAGAAATATGCTGTGGGATGGTCTATTATTGTGTATAAAGCATGCACTTTGACTTAGGTGGGTTTCCGTGAACTGCCAAAGTCAACCCTTATCATTATGACATACTAAGGAGTGAGTTTTATTGCCATAGTGGGATATTATAAGTGAAGGGGAAAGAGTAAATTGTGACAAAGAAGCAGCCCTGTTTTTTCTAACAAGTCATATGGAGAGTGCAGCTCCTTTATTTATAGGGGTGTATTGTTTGGTGTTGACATATTTTGAGTAATGCAAATTCTAATTGACCAAGAAAATAGCAGTGATAACTTCAAAAGTCCTGATTTCTATCCATCCTCGAGGGTTAGCAAACATTCTTGCGATGGGAATCATTCTAAAAAGTTTGTAACTTTTTAATTTCCATTCAAACCTGGTTCTCTTTATATTGTGTTGAGTTGAAAAGATTACGCAACAAAGATTGCTTAAAATCACTGACAGCTATTGGCTTTGGGGCTGATGCACAAATATTTTGCTTAGCTTTTGTCTTCTTTGAAATCTTGTTAGTCAGTGGCAAAAGGACAACATGGCACATAAACATTGTGGTCTTCATATATGATATAAATGACAGCACTCTACTAGAAATTCAGAGAAGCATGTTTCAGATGCTGTGTGGCTACTTCAACACTAAGTTGCCGGCAAGCTGTTGGACCAGGACGTCCCAAGAGCTGAACAGGATTTGCGGTCAGCGGGAGCAAACTGTGGCAGACCCAGGGAGAGCAAAAATCGGTTTAGAATAATTTCAATTGACTGCCGTTATGTTTGCAAGTTTTGCAACAAAATAATATTAATATTTATCTTTGATTGTCCAGTCAAAGATAAGCACTTCTGAAGTTTCATTCTGAAGCACTCAAACACAGCTTTACTGACTTCAATGTATTTCTGAATAAGTGTAATTTTGGTTGCACTGGAAAATTCATTGACTTCAGTGGGAAAATCCTACCTATGACTCCACTGAAGGTATAATAATAAAGCATAGTTCCCCAACCTTTTCAGCTTTGTGGATCAGGAGGGGGGAAGGGGTGGTTCTGTGTGAGCAGCAGGCCGGCCTGCTCGCCTGCTGTTCGCACAAATGGGGATGTTGTGCGCATATGCTCGCCCACCACTTCCATGGCCCATTTCTGAATGGCTCAAGGCTTGGAGGTAGGCTGTGGCCCAGGGATTGGGGACCCCTGAAAAAAAGTATGGAGGGAAAAGATGAAGAAAGAACATGAATTTTCCTATTGAAACAAGATATACTGGGGAAAGTCAGATAATATTAATATTTGAAGACTTGCATTCATTTTCATTCCTCCACATCTTTTCAATAACAAGGAGATGGATACTTTTTAATATAAAAAAGGTTGGGTCCTTACCATGATAAATAATTTCATGATTTTAATATAACTTCAATGCAGAATTAAATACGCTGGCTTTAGTGGATTTAACAATTCAATTCCATTTACATGCCCATTAAAATTTAATTGTCGTTAAGGTCAGTAGTCTTTGTTCACAGATAGGTAGGTAACATAAGCAGAAATCTGTCTGAAGCAGCTGTCTAATACAGATCTATTTCACTTTGAAGCATTTTCTTTGATACGCTTATATTTTGGAATAACTCTGTGACTTAGTAAGTAAGCAGATACATCTTTTCCAATAAATCACTTTATCCACTTCTACTTTTAATTGCTCTCTAGGTGCATCTGGAGATGCATATATTCCTACCAAAAGCCAAAGACTTACGATATATGCAAATTTTACATTTTCACTATGTTTTTGATGGATCTACTCATCAGGGAAGTTCCATCTTGTCTCTTGTCTTTTCCCCTGGCTCTCCTATTCATTTTGTCTCTACTACTTGTAGTAACATGACTCCTTATACTCCATATTCCCCCCCCCATCTCTTCTTCCTTTAAGCTGTTCCTAGAATTCTCTTGGGCCATCCAAGAGTTCCAAATAGTACACCTACCATGTTTTTGTTATGGGATCCCCCTGTCAGGCAAAACAGGAAATTATCTTTTATTATATCCTGTCAGCTTTGTAATACTGGCCAGATCTTGCTGCTGTACAGCATGCATGGAACAGAACAGCTTTATATATATAGCCAACCCATCAACAACTCAAATGCTAGCTAATAAGTCATTTTCATTATTGGCTTGTTTTTGTGAAGCACTATATTACTTTTTTTATGTAACACTTCATTTTATTTTAATATGCTGTTGCAGCATGAATCTAGATTTAGCAACAGTTTTGATACATAAATAAATGAATAAGTCCAACTATAGCATAATGCTTCAGCTGGATGACATACTCTATTTTGAAGTCACAATTTTATCTCATTTGTTTGACTTATGGATAACTGTTGATAGCTCTTGCTAACCAGAACGAATTTCTGCTCTTTTCATCCATCACCTACTGATGGCCCACTATCCCAGGGGTGTCAAACTCCCAACATCACGTGACGTATCTCAATGTATCACAACTTTTTCCCCATTGCCAGCAATGGGGTGGGCGCAGTTTCGCCATGACTCATCCAGCCCCCGGGCTGGCAGTTGACACCCCTGGTCTATCCTAAGAACCAACTTTCTTTCTTCAGCTTCTTCCTGTCAAGGAAAGAGAACTTTAACTATGTACTCCTCCTCTTTGAATTCATTGCAGTAATGCAATGGTTTGGAAGGGAATGGGATTATTTCTGCTTTTCTTTCTCCACTCTACTATTTTTGGGAACACCTATATGTATATTTCCTGTGTATGCATGGGCGACTTCTGCGTGATGGCTATGCCTGCACTGCCCAGAGTCATATTAGTGAAATAGGCAGCATAGAAATCCAATAAATAAATAATACAGGTTACTTACATTCACTAACAGTATAGGCGATATCAGTATGTGAAAAAGCAAAATTTAGAACACGCATGAAGAACACAGAATTATACATTCCCTTTCATAAAATAAACTGTGCACACATGGGAACAAGGACAGTGAGAGAAATCCTTTTCCTCCTCTGCCCCCTAACCATAATACTATAAGGAGTCCTTTGTCCCCTACAATACTTCCTCCCCCAAAAGAACCATTGACCATTCGCTCTAGGATACCCATCTAGTATCTTCACTTGCTTTCAGTTCTGTACAGTTTTAGAGAGGTTTTGGAATGTGTTGAAGAAGCTCTGGATATCCTTATGAAAAAAATGCTGAGTTTGAGTAATAGTGATGTTGGATTGAGTACTATGCTTTTCATGATTTCTTGATGCCTTCAACATCCCTTACTGAAAATACAATAAGGCACAGTTTTTCAAATATATTACCTTAATGAAGACAATATTGGTATAAGCAAGAGTTTGTTTTTTATACTATGCACTCTTAGCTATGTATTCTACTTGTTGATACTTTAGTAACTTCTAGAGCAGTCTTCTCGGGCTTGGTGATCTTCAGAGGCATTAGATATCAGCTCCCATAATTCACAGTCAGCAATGTGGTACACTTCAGGTACAGCATTAGATAGGATTAGAATGAAAACTACTCAACCTTTCACAATGTCCTATTTTACCAAGAAATTAAGAGCCACTTAAGACTACAGTTTCTCTTGATAAGCATTCATACTTACACTGGCATATATTTTATAATACAATTTTATGCGTCTTGACTCAGAACCAAATGCACCTTTCGGTGAGGTAACTGGATTCATGATTACAATCTTAATGCATGATGCTGCCACTCAACCTTGTTTGTTTAATCTGCACCTAAATTTTCATTGGGAAGCAGAGTCATGCAATCTAGGTAACCAAAATGGCGGTAAATTCTATTTAAGAATATGCACACAAGAATTCCTGTGTGAAATAATGCAAACAGAAGGCATGATGGGCACTTGCGTGTTTGCTTCAGCCATTGGATGATGATCATTTTTCAGCTACTGATACATTTGTTGAAGACAAATGTATTAATTGCATTGAGAAGAAATGTGTTTGTTTAAAACCTTGACTGCTCCTAATCAATATTTTGTTTTTTCATTTTGCTCCTGATGATTGTAGGTGGGATTGTGGAAGAGCCATGCACAGCATAAGGAAAATGGGACTTGCTTTATAGGCAGCCGGAGACAACAGGTTAACAATAGATTTCAGACTTCCAAGTGCCTTCAGAGTGTTCTAAAGGAAGTTGAATTAATCCGAACTTCTAGAGATGGACAAATTGAAGAAGCAATTAGATTTAACCAAGAACTGGAAAAAGAACTAAGGAACTCTCATGAAGCCCTCATGGCCCTGGAAGGTTGCAACCACAGCTTAAAAAGAGAAAAGGCAGAAATGAGGAAGAAAGTTGAAGAAGCGAGATGTGTTGTCCTTAACAGCCTTGGAAAAGTAAAGGAGCTAGAAACTAAAGCCCATAAAGTGTCCCAACTGCAGACCTATATCCAGCAGCTAGAATCTCAGCTACAGTATTATAGGTAAGGCCGAAAGTTTAAAACTAAATAAATATAACAGACTGAATGCAAATGTGGTTTTGGAACCCTTGCTGAAATGTGGGTAGAGAATTAGCTGCTACAGTACTTAGTTATTTTCTTAGTAGGGACTCATTGCAAAGCTTTACTTATCTTCTCTCTAGTTAATGTAGCAGCAAACATGATTTCCTAGTAACAGCAGAGACCACCAAAGGAAATCCCAAAATGCCATTGACAAAAGTTAGCAGATGTCAACAGTCTAATTTAGCAGGCATTATTAACAGTATTGAGGCAATTGATGTTTAGAAAGGGTAACTTGTAATCTAATGGGAGAGGCCTTTGGGAAAAGAAAAACACAGCTGGTAAGCATTAAGGGCATTGGTTATCTGCAATGCAACTTGATTATTCTGAGCTTCAAATTATTATTAGTTCAACACTGCACTTTTAGATTTCTCTTGCTTTGGTACTGCATAGCTTTTCTTTAAGCCATTCAAAAAGTATTTCAAGTAATATGTCAAGTGCTTGGTCCAAGATGCAGTGGTGGTTATGCTATTTAAGGTTTGTAAGCAAATGCCTTGTAAAATAATTTTCAGAATTAAACAACATTCATAGCCTTGTCAGCTTTGCCATCTGCTACTTTCACAATAATAGTTATTGGGGCTTCATATATAGTAATAGTAATAGTAGTAAAGTTGGAAGGGACCTTGGAGGTCATCTAGTCCAACCCCCTGCTCAGGCAGGAAACCCTACACCATTTCGGACAAATGGCTGTCCAGTCTCTTCTTAAAAACTTCCAGTGTTGGAGCATTTACTGCTTCTGGAGGCAGGCTGTTCCACTGATTAATTGTTCTCACTGTCAGGAAGTTTCTCCTTAGTTCTAGGTTGCTTCTCTCCTTGATTAGTTTCCACCCGTTGCTTCTTGTCCTGCCTTCAGGTGCTTTGGAAAATAGCTTAATTCCCTCTTCTTTATGGCAGCCCCTGAGATATTGGAATACTGCTATCATGTCCCCCCTTGTCCTTCTCTTCGTTAAACTAGACATACCCAATTCTAGCAACCGTTCCTTATATGTTTTAGCCTCCAGTCCCCTAATCATCTTTGTTGCTCTTCTCTGTACTCTTTCTAGAGTCTCAACATCTTTTTTACATCGTGGTGACCAAAACTGGATGCAGTATTCCAAGTGTGGCCTTACCAAGGCATTGAAGAGTGGTATTAATACTTCACGTGATCTTGATTCTATCCCTCTGTTAATGCAGCCTAGCACTGTGTTGGCCTTTTTGGCAGCTGCAGCACACTGCTGGCTCATATTTAGGTGATTGTCTACTAGGACTCCGAGGTCCCTCTCACAGTTACTACTATTGAGCATGGTGCTACCTATGCTGTACTTGTGCATTTGGTTTTTCTTGCCTAAATGTAGAACCTTGCTTTTTTCACCATTGAATTTCATTTTGTTAGTTAGTGCCCAGTGTTCAAGTCTGTCCAGATCCTTCTGTATCTTAAGCCTGTCTTCTGGAGTGTTGGCTATTCCTGCCAGCTTGGTGTCATCTGCAAATTTGATGAGTTCCCCATCTATCCCTTCATCCAAATCGTTGATGAAGATGTTGAAGAGTACTGGGCCCAGAACAGAGCCCTGGGGCACCCCACTACACACTTCCCTCCATATAGATGCAGTTCCATTGAGGACCACTCGCTGAGTACGGCCGGTCAGCCAGCTACGGATCCATCTGGTGGTGGTTCTGTCTACCCCACATTTTTCTATCTTGTCAAGTAGTAGGTTGTGATCTACTTTATCAAATGCTTTACTGAAGTCCAAGTAAATTATGTCCACAGCATTCCTCTGATCCACTAATTTTGTCACTTGGTCAAAGAATGCAATAAGATTTGTCTGGCATGATCTATTTTTGACAAACCCATGTTGGCTTTTAGTAATGACTTTGTTTGCCTCTAGGTGTTCGTTGATTCGTTGTTTGATTATCTTTTCCAGGATCTTCCCAGGTATTGAGGTCAGGCTGATAGGTCTGTAATTTCCTGGATCCATTTTTTTTCCTTTTTTGAGGATGGGAACTACATCAGCTCTTTTCCAGTCCTCTGGTAGTTCCCCTGTGTTCCAGGATCTTTGAAAAATATAGTTCAGTGGCTCCAATATCACATCTGCCAGTTCCTTGAGAACTCTGGGATGTAATCCATCTGGTCCTGGCGATTTGAACTCATCTAGGCTGGACAGGTGCTCACTAACCATTTTCTTGCCTATCTTAACTTGTGTTTCTATTTTGTTTTTTATGGCACTATTTTTGATAGGTTGGTCTATTTTTTCCCTTTGTGTAAAGACAGATGCAAAAAATGAGTTAAATAGTTCTGCTTTCTCCCTGTTGCTTGTCACCTTCTTGCCACTTCCACCCACTAATGGACCAATCATTTCCTTCACTTTTTTCTTGTTTTTTTACATGTTGAAAGAAGCTTTTTTTGTTATTTTTGACTTTGGTCGCAAGCCTTAGTTCACTTTGAGCCTTGGCTTTCTTCACTTCATCTTTGCAGGCTCGGGCTATTTGCTGATATTCTGACTTAGTTATGTTCCCCTCTTTCCACTTTCCATACTTGTCCTTTTTATCTTTCAATTTGTCAGAGAGTTCTTTATGCAGCCATGCTGGTTTCTTTTGAGAGCTGTTGTTTTTCCTCTTTGTTGGTATTGTGCTAGACTGTGCTTTTATTATCTCATTTTTCAAAATTTCCCAAGCTTCTTGAGTTGTTTTCCCCTTGAGGATTCTCATCCATGGAATCCTTCCCAAGCCCTCTCTAAGTTTATTGAAATTAGCTCTATTGAAGTCCAAGACTCTAGTTTGACTGTGTTCTATTGCTTGTGCTTCCATAATGTTGAATTCCAATATTGCATGATCACTTCCTCCCAAGGTTCCTATGGCTTCAACACCTTCTATCATTTCATCTCTGTTAGTGAGAATTAGATCCAAAATGGCTAATCCCCTAGTTCCCTTCTCTACTTTTTGGGAGACAAAGTTGTCTGCTAGGTTTGCCAGGAACCTGTTTGATCTTCCACTTTGTGCAGAGTTTGTCTCCCAGTTGATGTCAGGGTAGTTAAAGTCCCCCATTACTATTGTGATGTGCTTCCTACATACCTTAGTTAGCTGACTAGCAAAAAGTTCATCTATTTCCTCTGTTTGGGTGGGTGGTCTGTAGTATACACCTATGGCAATGTCATTTTCCCCCCCTTTTATATTGACCCAAATGCATTCAAGACAGTTTTTATCATTGTTGTGCTCTATTTCTGTGAAGATGTAGTTATTTCTTATATAGAGAGCAACTCCACCTCCTCTTTTATTTGGTCTGTTTCTTTTAAATAATTTAAATCCCTCTAGCTGTGTGTTCCATGTGTGGGTTTCATCCCAACATGTTTCCGTAATGGCAACAATATCGTATCTGCCCTCATTAACCTGAATTTCTAGTTCACCCTGTTTGCTGTTCATACTCTGTGCATTGGTGTATAAACATTTGAGTCCTTTGTGAGTGGCCCTGTGTTTCCTTTCTACATAACCTGTGTAGTGCCTGAGTTCCCCTATTGTCTTACCACCTATTTGGTTAGTGCACTTTATGTGGCACTCGCTATTAGAGGCTTCATAGCAAGGTTGGTATTCTTGTCCACACACACATCCATGCTACATGCACTGATGTTCAACTTTATGACATAAATTAATCATCTGATTTGATATGTAGATTTGAGTAATAATTTCTCCATCTATAGTCAATATGGGAAAAAAAACCCTCAAAAGTGATACTGAGAAATAGGGTCACAATACTACCTTGATAGGTATATTATATATTAGAACTGCCCGGTATTGTTTTCAGCTTTGCCTGCTGCCCCTGGTAAAGAAAGCTAATGCAAAAGACTGCAATAGGGGGCAAAAAAGGGTCATACTGAGGAAAGCAATGATGTGATGTTGTAACGCAAGCCTTTCCTTTTTTTCTGAGTGCAGCACAACATCTCACGCCCATCTAAAGGGGCAGAATTTCCACTGCAACACCACAATGCTGCTTTTGTCCTTTTCATGAAAGCAGCAAGATCCTGTGGACATTGCTAACCAAAAGCTGCTTCCACACCTGTAACTGAAAAGTAAAAGTATCTCTATAGCAGCATTTCTCAGCCTTGGCAGTCTTAAGATGCTATCTGGAGAATTCTGGGAGTTGAGGTCTATACATCTTAATGTTGCCAAGTTTGAGAAAAGCTGCTTTATAGTAAATATGCATTACTAAAATTGGGCTGTAAAATAGAACAATCAGTACTTGGTGTCCTTCCATGCATGGTCTTACCTTTTTAATGAATAGATCTATTAATGTATTTTTGTTGCTTCCTTTGGGTGAAATCCATTAAAATAGACTTCATGGATTTCATGGACATCTCTGTGTGAATATACAGGTGATATACTATGTTTGAAAGAGGTATTTCATTATGTATTCTGTGTATTTATGTGTTATAGGTATGACCAGGTGCTGAATGTCTAAGACTAAATTTGATGATGCATGTGTTCCTTTCGTTATAGTTGGCATTGAATTCTAGCCTCTCAGTTTACCTTAAAGCAGGGGTCTTCAAACTTGGCCCTTTTATGACTTTTGGACTTCAACTCCCAGAATTCCTCAGCCAGCTTGCCTGGGAGTTGAAGTCCACAAGTCATAAAAGGGCCAAGTTTGAAAACCCCTGCCTTAAAGCAACAGTGAGGTTAATTATAAGAAGTCCATGCTACATAACCGCTCAATAAAGTTTTGTTCAAGATATAGAATATTAGAAAACAAAGCCAGGAATATGATTAAGCAGTCGAATAGTTGGCTTTTTAAATGCTGAATCTAACAAGGAAATCATTTTACAGTTTTTTTCTAATCATGAGAACAATACTTACATTGTGTTGTAAAGAATATATTAGAGCAACGTGTAACAATATTCTAAGCAAGCACCAATATTAAAATTTCATTCAGTCCTATTGAAGCCTGGAAGGGTTATTGCTGCAATAAACCATAATAGGCTATAATCTATGGCAGGGACCCCCAACCTCCAGTCCAGGGACCAGCACTGGTCACAGCATGCCAGAAACCCGTCTGTGCAAACAAGCAAAGCCCCATACGCGGGATGCAGGAAGTACATGAAACTCCACTCCAGTCTGCGGAAAAACCTCTCTCCACAGAACTGGTCCCTGTTGCCCAAAAGGTTGGGGGCCACTAATCTATGTGAACTGATCCAAATACCATTGATATGTTATATGAATATTCTGTTTTATTTTTCCATCTTACTGTGATGCTCAAAAGTAACTATAAATACTTTTGGTAGCTTAAAATAGCCATTTCCTTTGTTATTCTGTTAGTTCCTTTCCAGTTATTTTATAGGGTTTCAGAATGAGTTATTTGCATTGTCAAGTTATTGTGTCTAAAGTTGGAGATTGGTTTAAAAATAATAAGTCATTGTCATTTTTATTGCTATTATAAGTGTGTGTGTTTTTTTAAAAAAATATTTGGTAAAATATAGATATAAAAAACACCCTAAATGTTGCTTTTTTCCTGCCATGCATTGATGCTTTTGTCATTGACATGTTGCTTCTCCTAACTTACATTATTGATGAATTCCATTGCTGTTACTAGAACTTGATTCATATTACAATTTCAAATGAGAATTAAGAACTACCTTTACATCATGAGGAAGGGAGGATTTATAAACAAGTACATAGCCCTCTTGGTATTTACAGTAGGAATCAGATTTAGTCTTGGATTCTTGCCTACTAGTATGCTTTTCCAAATTTTAATTGTGCATGAAGTTCATCCTTTTGGGAAGGGAGATGGGCTAATTTAATAAATAAATATGGACCCAGGCTTGCTCAGGAAGAACTTTTCAGAAAAACACCAAGATGACAATCCACAACTGGGATTGTCACATGTATAAAACTTATGATTAAAAGCAATTCCTTGCAATGAGACGTCACTGTGTGTTCAGTCTTCTTTTGGAAGGCATTTGAATGGACTGAAGTGTAAAATGCAGAATATGATTCCAGTAATTTAATCCTGTTTTTAACTACCCTGTAAGATACTATAAGTGCTTTTTAAATAGAATAGGAAAATAAATTTATTGATGTAAATCAGATGCAAAGTGTTTAATTTAATGAAAGAAAGTAACAAGAAGATGGAGGGAAATTTTCCTTCATAAAATGTAGGATTGTGGAAGAAAATTATAGGAAATGTTTTTCCCTCTATATCACACTTCTTTGTTTATTTTATTTCTATTCTGTCCAGAAGCCAAAATTAGTCTAGGGCAAGTGGGGCCCACATATTTATTTCCATTTTTTTCTCATTGTGGAAATATTCTTCCCCCTCTGTTCTGAAACAATTTCAACTTTCACTATTGGAGGATGAGGAGAGAGAAAACAGGATATACAAATAATTTACACTTCTTTTTGTGCTGCTTTAGTGTTGTGCAATTTTGTTCCAAGAGAAGCATTCAAGTTACCCTTACATTTTTCTTTATACATTTATTTCTGATGCAAAGATTATAGTTTCAGATATCACAAATGAAGCAGAGCAGGACAGTCAAATGGTCCAATCTCATTTCCCAAAGTTCTAACTCTTAACAATAGCCCAGTCTGAGTTGTTGGGATTTTTTTTGTTTTTTGCAGTGTGAGGTTCATTTCTGGCTCAAGATTTATGTATCTTTTTTTTGTTGTTGTTTAAATTATTGTGAGGTACTGTTTGCAGTTAATCTTTTGTTCTTTAATTTGTCCACAGAGCTTAAATCTGCCTAAGCATCACAGGGATAAGATGAAAGGAAATCGAGGGATTGCTTCATCCATCTGCTAGGTCCATATTGGATAGAAGGTTAGAGAATAATGTTAGGAGAAGATATTCAGGTTATTTCAATACCATCTTTGGGTACAATTTAGAAGGGACCTTGGAGGTCTTCTAGTCCAGCCTCCTATTCAAGTAGGAGGACATATACCATCTCAGACAAGTGACTGTCTAGCCTCTTCTTAAAAATCTCCAGTGATGGAATGCCCACAATTTCTGGAGGCAAGCTGTTCCACTGGTTAATTGTCCTCACCGTCAGGAAGTTTCTCCTTAATTCAAGGTTGCTTCTCTCTTTGATCAGTTTCCAACCATTGTTTCTTACCCTGCCCTCTGGTGCTTTGGTGAATAATGTGACACCCTTTTCTTTGTGGCAGCCCCTCAAATACTGGAATACTGCTATCATGTCTCCCCTATTTCTTCTTTTCTTAATGTTGACCAGTTAATTACTTTATCTAAGGAATTACATTCCATAATGTTTGTATTCTGAGTTTGTAATGAGGGATTCAGAGCAAGTTGTTACATTTCTATTCTTGCTGTGGAGATTTTTCATTCTGTGATCCTTGCTCTCGAGATTTTTTGTGCTCCTTTAGAAATTGTGTCTTATAAGCAGCTGTAATAGGATGAAATAATACCAATATATAACTTATCAGGAAATTGGCTTGGTAGCTTAATATCAGCCATAGGATTAAAGGTTATTTCATGACATACTCATTCAGGATGCAAAACAAATGATTTAAAGAATAGCATTGTTCTGAGGATCTCAGCTTGGCCAGGTATACCCTTAAAAGTTTGATTTCATATAGCCTGGTAAAGACCTTCAAGGAAATGGCTGAAAATTCAGAACTATCAAGATTAAAAACTGATTGTTTCCAGTGGCTTGCAAGCTTTTTTCTGTCAGTTTATTTCTTTGCAATCAAATCATCCCAAGTACACCTGATTACCCAACCAGGACTCACACACCATAATATAGGTAAATTAGCATTTATAAAGTAGGTACATTAGCATTCATTGGCATCCATATGGCCTGGACCTAAGAAAAGTACATAACTGCTTTTTGTACTTGAAACTTTGTCAGCTGTCCTACCTACCTCACTTGTTCCTGGAAAAACTACCACTTCCATAACACTGCAAAGAAAATTACATTCATCCAGATAAATGAATGCTCTCTCATCTTCAGTAAGACATCTTCTGAATTGCTTAATGCGCAGTTATAATGGCAAAAGTATTTCCTATCAGCAGACTTCACACCAGTCACAGCAATAAATATCAACTGTCCAGAAACTAAGTTCCATATTCAATAATAGCACAAACTTCAGGGGCTCATTATAGCTAGATAAGTTGTTTTACTGCAGACAAGAAATAGTAGATATTTATCACATTTGCATGCTGTTTACTGCTTATTGTAGAAGAGCTGCATATTGAAGAATTAGGAATCAAATGTTTGTCAGCCACAGGTTTAAATCCTGGGACAACGTCTCCTGTGCTTTTAAGTTAAGAGATTTTGGGCTGTTTTTTTTTCCCCCCATACTCTTGAAAATCAGAAAAATCTCTTCCAAGTTTACAAAATGCTTCTATATGGTCTGAGAATCAATGGCTTATGTCTTGCCACCTTCAACCTTAATCAATAATAAGGCCCTAAGCCTATGGGACTTTCTTGCTCATTTAAATTTTGTCTGATGAACAGCTGGCAAACTCTGTACTTTAGACCAGATGGCAACCTAGCTGAATGTATTTTGCATAAATTGCCATTTCCAGGCACTTTTCAAGAGTATGCTGTGGTAGTTAATTAGGCAATGTAACAGGGTGTGGATAACTACAGCCAAATCCCACCGACTCAGAGCAATCAGAAGTGGCATACTAGTTATAATGTACAAAAAATATACCCAGTCTATTATCAAATTTCAACCATGTTCAAGTGGTTCTGTGGATCAATTGTAAGTAGTGATAGAGCCAAAAGCTAGATAGAGGCATTATCGTTATCAACATCCCATTGGCTCCCTCTTTTGCTCCATTTCTACAAGGAATTATACCGGTAAGAGAGATCACAGTGATCTTGCCACTATCCAGCTTCTGGCATAAGTCATTCATCAAAGTGACCAAAACAGGTTTAAGTGACATAACCAATTATTTAAGTGAATGGATATTCTTAAAAAGAGTATAATCTACTAGACTGACTATCATGTTTTCAACTTGCAGGGATTATTCATTGTTAGTCTTATATGTTTAATGTAAAGACTGCTTGAAGTAAACAAAGTAAAAACTTTTGCACAATGCCATAATTTTTAAATTTATGAAAATTATGATTAGTGGAGTATCTTTTTGGAAGAAAGACTGCCAAATGTCTTGCTATCCTCCTTTCTTTTCCTTTTTTTCTTTTTTCACAACATATTGTGGGGTGACATATTGCTTAACATTCAGTGAATTGGGGCAATTCCATGGAAACACAATATAGTATCACCCACAATTCTCAGTGTTCATTGAAGCAGACCTACATTTGCACAGTCTGAGAGATTCCAGAAGCTTGTGTGGGAGCTGTTTGTCCTGCATATTGTAATTGTCACTTAGCAACCAACATTGTGATGCACAATTTATGTAGGCTGAGATACCAAGGTCTATGAGCTGTGGAGTGGAAAGGAGGGGTAAAATCCCCCACAATAAGAAAACCAAAGGTAGTCTATCACAGTATGAGTGGTAGATTTTTTTATCTAACAAAGAATCTACTAGAATTTTTTTTAATGTTACATTTCTATAATTGTTATAATAATTATACCATATGTAATTATACATATGTGTACCATATGTATAATCTCTTGGAAATGAAAGCCATTTTTTCTTATAAATATATGGGTGTTTTTTGTTTAATTTAATATTTAGACAATTTAAAGCTGATTTTGAAATTCCATCCTATACTCTGACATGTAGTAAGGACCATGTACATTTTTCAATTTAGTGTGTGGCTTGCCAGGTTTTTTGGCAAAAGGTCTTTTTTTCCCTTTGCATTTGAAGTATTTTGTTCTCTCTCTACCATAAAAACTAGAAATACTACTTACTACTACTACTACTACTACTAATAGTTGGGATCTTGGAGGTCATCTAGTCCAACCCCCTCCTCAGGCAGGAAACCCTATACCATTTCAGACAAATGGTTGTCCAGTCTCTTCTTAAAAACTAAGAACTGAAGTACTGTTGTCCATTCTGGATTTTAACATTCATTGCTAAGCAGCATTTAGTAGCTCTATGTTGTTCTGACTAGGTCAGTGGTTCTCAACCTTTTTAATGCCGTGACCCCCAACCGGTCATAAGTCGAGGACTACTCAACCGGTCATAAGTTGAGGACTACTCAACTGGTGCAGCACCGTTTGCAGAATGGGACTTTTGGCGGGCTCAGCAGGGCAAAGACAGCCTGGACAATTCCTATTGGCTTTTGAAAGCCGATAGAATTAGACTCTATTCAAGAGAGTCTATTCTATTGGCTTTCAAAAGCCAATAGAATAAAAGGGAGTAGCACAGCTAAGGAAAAGGGGAAAAAATGGCGGACTACGTTGTTTGGCGACCCCCGTGAAATGGTCGTTCGACCCCAAATGGGGTCCCAACCCACAGGTTGAAAACCACTGGACTAGGTGATAATAATGCAATTCTAAATGCTAAAAAGATTTAGTACTAGAATATATTTCTGATATGTTCAGTGTGGGGAGTAGAAGTTAAACAGTAACACAAACACAATGCATTTTTCAACCTTGGAATATTTTTATGTGTCTGGCTTTGTGCTCTATGCAAGAAGCAAAAATGCACTTCACATGTCAACATCCTGCAAATGAGGGGCAACTGCAGTCCTCTAATCCATGTGATCTGTTTGGCATTCCTGTCAAGAATGGATGGGCTATCTCCTTGGTAATTAAATATACCAAGCATGAAATCTATTCAGTTCTCCAAAGTGATTGATTACCAACCTTTGTTTCAGAGTGCTGCAAATACAAAGTGCTTAATAGAATATAATAAAGCTTGTATATCTTTTCTGACATTTATAGAATTCATTGGAGACTTTCAGTAATCATACATGAAGATTGACATTCACTAAAATTTGATGAATGAATATTTAATGTTCCAGTGCATCCGATGCTGAGAAAAACTAATTAGCTCCTGTTTCAATGTGCCACATATGTGAGTTTGCTAAATGTCTACTTTGGTGATAAAGTGCTGGACTTTTTGCTGAATGCTGCAGAATGGTTCCTAGGATTGTGTTTTATGATTGTACTCTACAAAATTCTATACAGTTTTGTATAGAATAACAATATTTCCACTAAGAGTTGTCTCTTCAAAACTGTCTTGGAAATAAAGTGTCGCTAAGTACTATTGTGTAATTCCCTGAAAAGCTATGAACCACATCTGCCGTTTAGCCACAAACTGGTATGACTATTAATGTTAAATAATGGAGATAGATATCCTTAGAGTGATGGATGCCACTGGAAAAGTTCCCAAAGATAAAGTTTCACTACACATACATGCACATAGACAGAAATTAAGTGTCAAGTGCCAAGTGTTTTATCTTAACAAAACCTGTTTTCATAATGCAGTATTTTGGGGGAATTCTTGAAGTATACGTAATGCTGAGAATCTGACATATAGGGATGGATATCTGCTTGGTTCTTATTCTCTGTACTCAACTTCATGCTGATGCCATAACAATATTCTAATTGTTAGTAGTTCACCCAACAACAGCAACAAAAAAACAATATAAGAAAGACCAAATGAAGAATAGGCATGGCAAGACAACATAATACATGGCCAGTACATAAAAAATAGCAGGCAAAGGAGATAACAAGAAGACATGGCAATGGCTAAGAGCAGGAAAATTGAAGGAGAATGAGATAATGGGGCTAATTCAGGCTACACAAGACCACGTCTTAAGAACAAACACATACAAAATCAGAATTGAGAAGACAGCAACAGACAGCAAGTGCCACCTCTGCAAAGAAGCTGAAAAAACAGTGGATAACCTAGTTAACTGCTGCAAGAAGATTGCATAGACTGAGTACAAACAATGGCATGAAAAATAATGGCGCATTGGCATATTTGCAAGAAATAACTTTTGACTGCTAGGAAGAACTGTGAGATCACAAAATAGAAAATGAAGACACTAAAATGCTCTGGGACTTTAGAATTTAATCAGAAAAGCATCTGCCACGTAACATCTCGGACTTAACAATTTTTGGTAAAAAAAAAAAAACTCTGGATAGTGGATCTAGCAGTACCTGGAGACAGCAGAAAGTACTGAAGAAAATCACAAAACACAGAGACCTGCATTTAGAAATAGTACAACTGTGGTAAAAGAAAGCAAAGATAGTACCAATAGTAATAGGTGCCGTGGGTGCAACCCAAAACATCTGGAGCACCATTGGCATTGACAAAATCACCATCAGTCAATTGTAAAAAGAAGCTTTACTCAGAACAGCTTACATCCTGTGATCATTCCTTTAATACCATCAAATAACATCAATCTCTCCTTGGCAAGGATTCTTTATCTTTGGACAATCCAGGATCTAGCAAATGTCTCTTATTTTTACTTTCAGAAGGCTTCCCTAACCCTTCTTGGTTAATTCTACATGGCCATTGCTTATCCAGCTATCTCAAATTCTAGCTCTGATTGAATAAGTCAGTCTTGTATACTTTCTTTGAGTTTTTATGAAACTTATTTTTAACCCCTTCAAAGAGAGTGCCAGAGCTAAGGTTTTGTTTTATTTCCTTTTTTAAGCTAAATAACTTTCAAAACATTAACAGATTCCTTTTGTATACCCAATAAGTAAAGTTTGTTTTTCTTTTGTTTATCACTTCTACTATAGTCCTTTAAGATCTTAATGGAGCTCTTTTGTATATCCAGTAAGAAAGAGTTATCTAAATTTGTTTCCTGGTTCAATAGTTGTACATCTGGTTTAGTGAATAAATCATCCATCAGTTCCATTTGTGTGTCCATATCTTTCTTTATATCCTTCTCATTGCTTATCACATTTAAAATAGTTTCAAAATTATAGTTTCAAAATTATTGCAACCTGTTCTGTTCTGTTCTGTTCATCATGACAAACTGTTAAATTCTTTTAAGTTCATAAGCTTGTAATTATTTTTATTTTTTATCTTTTTTGAAGTTAAACTCACTTGATAAAGACTTTTCAAAGTTGTTGTTCTAAAGGTCTCCAACACTTTTAGTTTTAAGGTGATTAATAGGCAATTTCCAAAAGTGATTAGAATGTGAGCCTTGCAAACTTAACTGTCCTTTAAAAAGCTCCACTTTAGTTGCAAGGGAGATGGCTAATTCCTTCATTTCCTGGTGCTCAAACCTGCAGAAGACTTCCATCCTGTAGTGATCTCCTGACAAGGAGCAGCCATCTGGAGCACGTGTATGATCTCCATCCTCTCCTCAGCTGAACAACCAGACTACTCACTGGTACTTTGGCTTTTGCCACAACCATCTGCTTCACTTTCACACTGTGCCTCCCTCAGAAGTCAGTCTTTCTCTCTTTCCAACTCTTCCCTGAATCAAGGAACAAAGACTGAAATAAAAGAAAATGAAGATTGAAACTGTCCTATCTGTATCAGACAAAGAGATGACAGTGGGCCTGGATGTGGGGCAGCATCTGGCGGATATGCAGAACATTTCTATTTGTTTCTTTTATTCCACTTGGGGAAAGAATCTAATACATGAAAGGGTTTTTCATGTGTCACTGAAAAAAAAAAACCCAAGAGGTCTTGTAAACTTCCTCCATCTTTGAAGTATAATTCCTGGTTTTATAATAAGGTAAAAATCAGTAGAAGTACTGTATAAAATCTCTTGTTTATGTGTTTGTGTGGGTGTGTGCATGCACGCACATGTGTGTGCAGTATGTGTGTGTGTGTAAGAGAATACTATACCTTTATGCAACATCAATAACTTTATAAAGTTTCTTGGAATATACGTAGCAATTAAATGGATATGCTATGGAGCTATTTACAAGCATATATATTGTTTGATAATCATTACTAAGAGATAAATTCATTCCAAATACATTAATGTGTTCCAAACAGTTTGCATAACTTTTAAGGAGGGAGGTACTAATACCATAAACCCATTTTTATTAATATATGCTTTTATTATTTTTTTCTCAGAATGTTACTAAGTGTAACTAAGAATCAGATTTATGAAGTGGAAACTTTTAAGTCCTGCCCTACATAACTCTACCATTTAGCCTCCCTTGCAGTTTAATATTAACAAGTACAGATATGACTTGTTCATCTCTTGAGTGTAATTTTAATTGTTTTATGTTGAGCTTTCCAGCACGTTTGTACAGTTAGCTAAGGACATCCACACCAAGCTGAGATTTTGTAAAATGATGAAAGATTAATACTTATAACAGGAAGAAAGAGCTATGGGGATGAAAAAGCAAACAAGTGATGTATTCTCTTACTCATGTCACAAGGAAACTAAAGCTTGTACCAAATCTTGCTTGAACATTTCCATACTTTTTTTTCCTGAATGCAGAATGGGAATTCCTTTTCTAAAATATAATGGCTTTTTCAGTGTCAATTTTAATAGTGATTGTTTTTCTTGCTGGCGACGCATTGCAATGTTGACTCTATAATTAGGAGGAAGAAGAAATGTATCATGCAATAGTATGTAACTCTTCCCTAAAGGTTAACCTATACGTTAAATGGATTGTGCACATCAAGATATTATTATTTTTAGATCACTGGAGACCTGTAAAAGCTCAGTCCTGACTAAGAGTATCTATTTTTAGGAAAGACTTTTTCCCTAGTCACTTGATTTGCAAGTACTTCTCCCTCACAAGTTGACTGACCCCAAGTTTTTCTTCTTTAAAACTTCCATAGGGAAGAAGAGAAATAGGCAAACCAAATGTGCATAGTGTTGCTATGCTTCTGGTAAAATTCTGATGGACAAGAATTAGAATTTGTTTTGTATTTCTATACCATAATTCATTGGCTGCTTGGATTTTTGCAGCCCAACTATGAAAGTGCTACTAAAGAGGTTAAACCTCTTCCGTTCATGCTTAGAGATCATGATGAAGAACAGGCCTCTGAATCTGCTTTTAATTCATGCTTAGTTGGGGAATTCTGGGAGTTGAAGTCCACACCTGTTAGAGTTGCTAGGGTTGACAAACACAGATGTATACGTATATGTATATGTGTGTGTATATATATTCTGAGGTTTTCGCTGGTGTTTGTATGTAGGTCTTTGGTTATTCGGGTTTTCTCCCGTGTCAAATTGGAAGTGTCTTGGCGACATTTCGACGAAGTCTCATTCGTCATCTTCAGGCTGGTGTTTTCAGCTTCGTGCTTCTAGGAGCAATGTGTGATCGTAGCTGTTTCTTCCTTTTAACTTCTAAAAGGAACTGTTAAAAGGAAGAAACAGCTATGATCACACATTGCTCCTAGAAGCATGAAGCGAAAACACCAGCCTGAAGATGACGAATGAGACTTTGTCGAAACGTCGCCAAGACACTTCCAATTTGATTGAAGATTGCATATTTTCAATGATGCAATCTTCGATCTCCTGGAAGAGTATAATCCAGTTATTTATTGTTAAAACAATATTTAAAACAATAAAAACAGTTATATACAAAATTAAAACAACTTAGCTTTCGCTGGTCCTCTGCCAGTGTCCTCAGAGTGGGGCTTAGGGGGTGGGAAAGTTATTTTTATCCCCTTGCTGATCCAACTGCCTACTCATTGCCCACGTAACAGGGCCACTCTTCCTGATTGCCTGTAACTGCCTTAATTGTTCTGCCCTCTCTTTCCTGCACTCCAACTTTGCATTTTTCTGCTTTGTCATCCTTGTACCGCCTCCTTCTCTCTGCACTGTTATTACCAACACACTCCCCAATCCCTCCTCTCTACCCAATGCAAGGCGCCTCCTCTGATTCAGCACCACATGAGTCCTGCCACAAAGTTCCTCCTTTTTATTCTCCCTGATAGGCTACTGGTCTAACTGCCGTTTTTGCATTCCATTGCCAGTTCCTATCCCATCTCCCTCCTCCAACCCCCCTCCTCTCCTAACCTGCCGATTCATACACCCTTTCTGTCTTCTGTTATCCATTCCTATCATCCCTCCCTTCTCCAATTTTTCCCCTTCCCTAACCTGCCTACTTGTATACCATTCCTGCCTGCCATCATCCTCTCCTATCGCTCTTCCCTTCTCCAGATTTTCTTTCCTCCTGTTCTGTCGGTCCACCTGCTGTTCCTGTTTCCCATCATGCCTTCCTATCAACCGTCCTCTCTCCGGTAGTTTGTTTCCCCTCCTTGGTCTGCCGATCTCCCTGCTGTTCATGTCCTGGCAAAAGTGAGAAAGAGCCTGCGGCCTAGAGGTTAACACAACGGCCTAACATGCAGACGGTCCAGGTTCAAATCTCAGAAGGGTATATCTGGTTGAAAAGAACTAAAAAGTTCAAAATAGCTATTCCAGTTCTCCCTTAATTCTTTGCTAGCAATCCAAATTTTAGGAAATATATATGATGTCGCAGTTGCGACTGTTGCCTGTGGATGGCTCTAGTTTGAGCTGATGCAAGGCAAAAGATTTCTCTCTCCCATATTTGGGTTAACAGGGTGTAGCATACAGCACTCTAGATAATTCTCCTCCCCTGTTTCTTCCCTCCCTAACACAGCTGGCAAAAATGAGAAAGAGCCTGTGGCTTAGAGGTTAATACAGCTGCCTAACATGAAGACAGCCCAGGTTCGAATCTCAGAAGGGTATGTCTGGTTGAAAAGAACTAAAAAGTTCAAAATAGCTATTCCAGTTCTCCTTTAATTCTTTGCTAGCAATCCAAATTTTAGAAATATATATGATGTCGCAGTTGCGACTGCTGCCTGTGGATGGCTCTAGTTTGAGCTGATACAAGGCAAAAGATTTCTCTCTCCCATATTTGGGTTAACAGGGTGTAGCATACAGCACTCTAGATACACACACACACACACACACACACACTTAACTGTGATGAAGTCCTATTTAATGGTGATTATTTTTGACATGTATATAGTCTCTTTGTCATATAGATGATGGAGGCATGTAGATGAGTAAATAAGAAAGAGAAGACCTTTTTCAGTGTTTTTAAAATAAACAGTGGTGTGCTGGAGCCAATTCACACAAGCTCATAAGAGTTGAGAATCACATTATTTCTGAAATATATAACAACTTTTCCTTCTATCAAACCTACTATATTTATCCAAAGCTTCATACATTTGCATGATCACTTCATTTGTTTACCATATATCAAGCTACTTTAATTATACATGAGCCTTCTTTCTTAAATCTATCTCAGTCTCTATTTGGGACTAACAGCAGACATCTTTTGCATTGTACACCGACACACCACAACATTTATATCAGCTAGATCAAGCTAAACAGTAAAGGTCAAATATTGCCATTTATTGCATAGATCTTTTTTTTAGTGGTATTGCAGTCTTTTGAAGTTCAGGACAAGTGTATGGTAAAAATAAATAAAATGGGGTAAGTTCTTCCATTCCTTAATTAAATTTCTGGCCACCTAGGATGCCTCAAGAACAAAAGGTTGCAAAGATTGTTCATATAATTAAAAGTTAATTTAACTTTACCCTGAGGGAGCGGATAGATTATATGGCTTTAAAAAAAATTGGAGCTTCAAAAGAGACTGTAGTCCCATGACTGTTGTAAAAATTTCAGCAGGGTGTATACTGACTTTTTTCATGTAGTCAAGTTGTGACTATTTGTTTTACTCCTTTAGGTTTTTTTTCAGTGCCTTGCAGTGATGCTCAATTGTCATCAACTCATGTAGCTTTATTGCATAATGTAGACTTAAACACATTCCCAGCTCTTCTTGGGAATGCAGTTTGTCACATGTACCATACAATCTTTACCTGGAAAAAAGATGATAGATTTGGTGCGAACAGCCTAACCTGCATAGGAAACCAGTGTAGTTAAGCACTTTAAAGTGATACCTTTATAAGATGCGTTTAGGTTACAAGTTTCAATATGGAAACTGAACATATACTGTAAATAATGCTGAACAGCCTCCATGGGTGGCTGGAGAAAGTGGATGGGGAAAATTTCTTTATTATTATTTGTTAAATTTATTTGCTATAAATTTGTTAAATTTATCACACTAATGTAGATGGATTTAAAGAAGAATTGGACAAATTCGTGGAGGTGTGTTTATTAAGGACTAGTCTTAAAAAAAATCAGTGTTAGCTCCAGGTAGGGATGGCATCTAATTATTGGAGACCAGTGGTTGGGGAAACTCTTAGCTCTCAGTCTTCATCTTCTGCTTAGGAGTCTCTTACAAGAATTTTGTTGGCCACTATGAGAAACAAAATCTTGGACTAGAATGAATTTTGCCTGTTCTTACTAGGCTAGGCTTACATTCTTACTTTTTGTAAATGGAGCCTTTATGTAAACAGGATCGTTGATTATGTGGAACAATATATGGTTTTCTATAATTATATATTCCATTTCTTCCTCTTGGCAATCACACAGAGTCTTGTGGATAGTAACTTGAAAATTTTTACATTCAGTTACAGCAAGGTTGCGTTATCTGATGATTTAAAAAAAACACATAATTTGCGATACATATTCTCAATAAAATGGTAAATGATACTGATTACAAGAGTTGTTAAAAGAGGAATAAATAGTTGTTCCAAATGAAATGAGCACAATATAATTGTAAGTCTTTACTATTCATTGACACAAAGAGCCAGCCTATCCTCAGACAGAGAAAAAGAGATTTGGATCTCTCCTAAGATAATAGTCTGGGTTATTGTTATGATAGTATAAACAGAGGAAGAGGTCTGTCTCCCCAGTTAATAACTATAGATAACTGGCTGTCTCCTGCGTCAGTGTGCCTTGACTCAATAAAAGCAGTAAGTCAGGCTCAACATTGTTCCGTCACCATGCTGCCTGGGGCCATTGTTTTTCAATTTCTCGCCTAACACTGTTAAACTTTTAAGAATATAAATTTCCTTGCAGGGCTATATTATCCTGCAAAGACTTTGTTCATTGAAAAGAAATCACTTTCTCTTGTCTCTTCAGCATCCAGCAACAGAAAAGACCATGTGGTCCAATAGCCTGGAGTTTTTCTTGTTTGAACCTTCTGTCCTTATGCCTGGGGTGGAAAGTACATGACCCAATTATTCAAGTTTCCGGAAAATTCTGAAGAATGGAAACTTACCCAAGGTTCAAAGTGATTTTCATTTTAAAATAAGGTATCAGCTTTAAATTCTCCCAGTCAAAAACTTAACTGCATTTTAAAGTATTTTTATAAATATTGAACTCCATAAAGCTTTTTTCCATTTATTTATTTATGAGACTTATATACCGCTTTTAAGTGCAAGCACTCTCTAAGCGGTGTACACCAGTAAGCAATGTATATATATATTTACATTTCCCCCAACAATCTGGGTCCTCATTTTACCTACCTTGGAAGGATGGAAGGCTGAGTCAACCTTGAGCCAGTGAGATTTGAACCGCTGACCTGCTGAACACAATCAGCTAAAGTGGCCTGCAGTACTGCACTCTAACTGCTGCGCCACCTCAGCTCATTTGGCATGTTGGCTAAAAATTGAGTAAAATAACGTCCAATTAATCTCCACTTCAAGCAGTCTCTATTTCTGATGGCTTAGGTAAGCCATATTGCTAGACTTGAAAATGAGTGGAAATAGGTCAGTGGCTGTTTCCAGTCTCCTGAGAGTTATCCCAGATGGAATAGCCTGTGGTAATCATTTATAGAAGTGATTAATTAATGCCAGAATTTCAGCTATTCCTGTTCATCACTCAGTGCTTCCTTATTTCAGGGAAATGTATTGCAACGTGGAAATCAGCAAGCAAAGACTAGAAATTCAGTTACATTTTGGATCACGTTCATCAGAACAGAATAGGGATATCAGACCTGGGCTGAAAAAATATGGACAGGTATATTATATTGAAAATATAATATAAAGTTTTTTTTAAAATGCGAATTAGAATTTCAACCCATTTAATGAAATCTAACTTATTAGGAAATAAGTGCATATAGAATTTGATGACTGTGGTTTCTTGCAAGTCACAACTATTTTCTCTGGAAAGCAGATTTGTCTATATTGTCATTTTGAGAAATATTTTGATGTCTAGCAAAATGAGGGAGTGGCCATGCCATTTTTCATATCCTGGCCATTGCTCCTTAGTAAGATCCTTTGGCTGTAGTATTCATTAAATACTAATAATGGATTGATTCAATGCACAAAAAGAAGCACTAATTATTATATTAAGTATGTTTAAGATTAGAGAATGGGAAACATTGTCAGGTAAAGAGAAAAAGAAATACTCCAGTCTAAAACAATTTATCATAGGAGTGTGACCATAGCACATAAAATTATAGTCTCTGGTTATAAGATGAGTACCTGTCACATAGACATCAAATTAAATTCTAGTAGATATCTCTTTCCATTTTTATTATAAACACATTCCTTTGGAGGAGTAATTCTATTCAATTGAAAATCCACAACAAGATTTAGATTTCTGCAAGAATTAAATGATCAAAAGAGATATTAAATAATTTTGAAAAACTTCTATGAAATGTTTCCGGATTGTTTGTAGGGTCATAAAAATTCACCCTCTCCAAATCAAAACCTGAAGAGAGCAAAAGAGAATATTATAGGAATAGATAGAAACAAAATCAAATAAGGGATCTGACCATTTCAGTGTCAGTACATAAACTAATTATTTTTAGATCCCTGTAAATTAAATTTCCTTGTATTTTCAACAATCTCTCGTATTCCAATCAGTATCATTTGCATACATCTGAATTTTAGGACTCAATTTTTATTTTTGGCTCATGGGATTGCATAGTAAATGTTATTCAGATCCTCCAACCCTTGTTGTAACAGTATTTTGAGTCTATAGGTGTGCTGTCCCACTCACTCACACACACACACACGTAACTATGGTTTAGTGGGTTTATTAATATTCCCCAGCAATTTCTTTCACCAAAAACCCAGAACTGTTTCAATTAAGTCCAGCCACGAGCAGACCAATACTAGTCCACAGAGCAATGCCAGAGACTTCACAAGTCACTTGAAAGTTTCTCAATCAAAATAAATCCATTAGGGAAACTTAAATCCATAACACAAGAGAGTTTATGAGGCAAGAAAAGTCCAGAGTTTCCAAGGCACGATCTAAGTCAAGGCACAATGTCAGTCCAATCAAGGCAGGAATCATGACAACAAGAAAATACAAGCTAAGAAACAAATATGTTGTTCCCAGCATTACCTCCATCTGTTTGCTGTGCTAAATAGCCAGCTTCCAGTGCAGCCCATCAAGAAGGGCGAGGCTTTCTCCTCACAAGTAATCTGACTGACCTTCTTTGCTCCTGCCTTTTCTCTGCCCTATGTATTCTTGCATCTGGTGCAGAAGGCAGTTCCTCTTCCTCATCCCTGACCAACTGCAGCTGCATGTTTTCCCTACCTGGAGTCTCAGGACTGTTCTACTGTAGCTATGCTTCAGCCAAATCCCTCACAGAATATTAATCCCTATCAATCAACTCAGCTCCTGACATGCCAAGAACTGGTTCATCCTCTCCTGAGTTGACATCTAGAGAGGTATTAAGCAAATTCAGTATATCCAATGCATATTTTATACCGTTTTATGCCAGAAAATGGCAAAAAGTTGCAAATTATGGTCACATAACTGCGGGATGCTGTAACAAGTTCTAAATCATTAAAAAAAGTACTTTTAAAAAAAATCTGAGTCAAAATTTTATCAACTTATAATTTGTAGATGATCCCTTTCAGATTTGCATATGTGAGTGCATTATTTCTTACATTTCTGCAAAAAAGAGAAAAATACATATAGATATATGAAAATTTTGTCACATATTAAAATTTTGGCATATACCCCATGGGGAAAAATAGAAGGGGGAAGGTGTGTTAGATATGTTCACTGTCTTGAGTTATTTGTAAAAATAATAAAGGCAGGATGCAAATAAATACATAAACAAAATGTCCAATAATGAAACATAGATTGATCTAAATTATAAAAGTTTAAGAAGCCAAATGTTACCTTCTTTAGTGTTGAACTTAAAATTAATCCATCAAAATGTTTATGGAGATTCTCAGTCATCCAGGTCATGGCTGTCTCAAAGGTGTTTTGTCAAAAGGTAACTGGACTTTCTTTGTTTTTCCTTGAAGACATTTTGCTTCTCATCCAAGAAGCTTCTTCAGTTCTTCAGTCAGAACTGAAGAATGGCTGAGAAGTGAACCATTTTCAAGGAAAAATAAAGAAAGTCCAGTTGCCTTTAGAAAAAGCACCTTTGGGACAAACCATCAAAAATATTTTATTCTGAATCTATTTAGTTCCTCAAATAATGTAGCAGAAAAGATGGCTGTAAATTTCTTTGTCGACATTAACTCATGATTTGGTAATGTTTGTCCAAATGTCCAGCTTTGATTTATTTTTGGAAGAATATTGTAACAAATATAAATAATACATAAATGTTTGAATCTGTAACTTGAAAATATTTACCCAGTGTTATTCCAAAATTATGGAGGTTGACCATTTTTTAGAAGCAGTGACTTTATCACTAGGACAATAGTTCAAAATAATTCTTGAGAGACTGAAAAAACAAGATTATTATATAAATATCAAACACTGGATTCAAGAAAGAATATTGTATTCATTTTTAAAAGGGACTTTTTCCCCCTGCTAATCCAATGCCCCCCTTCACTATTGATGATTAGAATGCAGTATTGCATGCTAATTCTGCCCACAGCCTGGAGTTCAGTCTTGACACGGCCTTCCATCCTTCCAAGGTCAGTAAAACGAGGACCCAGATTATTGGGGACAATATGCTGACTCTGTAAACCACCCAGAGAGTGCTGTAGGCAGCAGGCCCCACCCTTTGCGGCTTGGCATTCTGGCTGAGTTGAAGGAGAGGGGAACCAGGCTGTGAGAGCAGCCTGATTGCAAATTGGCTGTGGCCCGGTAGTTGGGGACCCCTGCTGTAAAGCATTATGGTGAGGCATGAAAGTCTAAGTGCTCTTGCTCTAATACAGGGGTCTTCACACTTGGCCCTTTTATGACTTGTGGACTTCAACTCCCAGAATTCCTCAGCTAGGCATGCTGGCTGAGGAATTCTGGGAGTTGAAGTCCACAAGTCATAAAAGGACCAAGTGTGAAGACCCTTGCTCTAATACAATTGTCAAAGATTTCATAATATTTTACCAGAACAGGTAAAATACAACTTGACATATTATTGCATAAATGATTTATTATATAATTAGGTGATTTGTGTTAATACATTAATATTTTTCAGTTTATATTTTTTTAATTTTAATATCGTTTTGGTATTAGTTTTATAGTTAATTAATTTGATGAATATTTACTGTGTTTTTTTAAAAAAATCATTTTTTTTGTAGTTCTCTTTTAAACATTGCTGTAAAATTGTAAATATAGTATAGACATTTTACAATTACAGATATTTCATCATCTTGGATGTTTTCTGGCAAGTCAGTCTTTGAACTGTCCTTTGATCCTGCATGGCCTTTCACAGAATTCATGCAACAGAATTAAGTTTAATGTTTGGAGTTTGTATGAAAGAATATACCGTATGAATTGCTTTCCATTATTACACTTTCACAAGTGGAGTTTGGAAGCTAAATTATATTCCCAATTCTTTGTACATTAACCAAAAGGGGGGAAAATTGAAAAATTATGAGGCAGTTCAACCAGTGACTTGTTGGATGTGCTGTTCCCATAATATGATCTGTTTTCATTACCACTGGGTGAGAAGAAGCCATTCATAATCTAATGGGATTTTTGATAAGATTAGAACAGATTTACATCTGGATGATATCTTTGCAATATCCCGTAATGTAGTATTTAATTTTTAATTAAAGACTTTGAAACCAAAATGTAGATATTTCATATCAAAACTAAATAAGCAGAGTGCACATTTCACATTTTCGCCAGTCTATAGCCAAGGCTAACTGCCAACAAATATTCAACAGAAGTTAATTGTAGCCATGTGGGTTAGTGATGCCCCATTACCCGTACTAGACAGTATGCCTTCCTCTCCATATTTCCTCATTTTGAGCCAGGACAAATATAAAAGGCCTTTCCTTGAACACAGCTGATGGAAGCCAGATTTCTGCATGCTTGTACAATGACTTCATGAATCCTTTAAGAAGATAAATTTTACAGCTGGGTTTAATTACAAGCAGTATATTCTTTCTTTGAAAATAAATTGTTTGTGAATTGGAACTTATGCAATATCCTATTCAGTTTATTTTTATAAGGCCTGCTTGAAGGGAAGCTATAGCTATAAGGGCAAAAAAATATATATCTAAGAATTACTCCCTGGTGCCAGAACAAAAAAGATTGCATACCTGCTAGGTTATACCCAATTTTAGATGCAGTAGTCCTATGCAATTTTTATGAGTCGATCCCATTAACAGAGATTTCTGACTAAAAATTCATAGGATTGCATTGTTGGATTATTTACCATCGCTGCTGTTTTGCCTTTAACCAAGTACCCTTTTTAACAAATTTCTCCAATATTATTATATTTTTTTAAACTATTCTAATCCAATACCGTTCTATTTCTATTAAATACCATACTATTAAAATACCATTTTTGTGTACTCCATCACCAAAATATAGGTACGTATTTTGCAAGCAATACCCATGTTGATTCCTCTAAACTATTTTAAATAAATGCATAGATTAATAGTCAATTTTTTAACAGACAGAATTATAGGGAGTTAGAATAAGACTCAGAATGCATTTCATTCATTCATTCATTTGTTTGTTTATATATTTATCATGTTTAGAGACTGCCCAACTCTCAGGCGGTATACAAGTAGACATAAAAACATAAAAAAATGTATATAGACATTATAATAAAACAGTTAAAAATAAGAATAAAATAATTACAATTCAGAATTAAAAAGGCAGGGGAGGGGTTTCAGGGTGCTAACATCCCCAAGGCCATATGTTCCTCTATGGGCTCCTCGTAAATTGATGCAATGAAGAATTACATATATTACTATGTTAGCAATATAGTAATATGTCAGTAGTAATTAATTGATTATACAGTTTGTGCCTTAAAACAGAAGCACCCAACCTTTTGGGCACCAGGGACCAGTTCTATGGAGAAAGATTTTTCCACAGACTAGAAGGGGCGTGGTTTCATGTGCCTGCATCCTGCGGATGGGGCTTCGCTTGTTTGCGCAGCCCGGTTTCTGGCATGCCGCGGCCCGGTGCCAGTCCACAGACTGGGGGTTAAGGATCCCTGCTTTAAAAGAAATCAGAAGATTCAAGGATATATATATTGCTGGACCATTTATCTCTCTTCTTCTACTGTAAATTGCAGGGACAATTTATTAGAATAACAGAGCTTGATGTCTGTCTGTCCAACTACATCAGGTGACGAAACCAGAACAACACTGGGAGTTGATCAGAGCAGTATGCTTCTTGCTTCTTGCCTGCTTACAAGAATCTGGCCAGGTTAACTGCATTTACTACAGAACAACTAGATAAGCACATTAAGGGTCTACTTCTCTCCGCTTCCTCCCCTTCAAAGATTCTGGCCAGTCTCTTAACTCCTCCATCCACTTCAGCTGCAGATTCCATGTCTTTCTGTCTGCCTGTCTGCCTGCCTGTCTGTCTTTCTGTCTGTCAAAGAATGTGTCTGTAATATTTGCACCTCATGAAGGATATCCATGTCTCCCTTTCTGTTATTTTATTTTCTTCCTAATTGTAAACAAATCTTTCAGCTGGAGTCCCCTATTGACATACTGTATATAGATGCTCAAACAGTCCTTGATCCACTTTCAATATTAGGTCTCTAAATGGCTCTTGCTTTTGATTCATCTGAGTACAAGAGCCCAATGACTCACTCTGACCTGTCAACTCTGGGGGCAAAAAGATCATTTGGATCCTCTCCATTCATGGGGTTTCTTAGGTGAAACATACACTCAAGATAGCCCTGTTAAAGTTACCATATTCACACCAGTTTCAAACATCATTCCTTGCCTTGAAAGAAAATACAAGTCTCAAATGCCCCACTTTCTACCTTTCTTTGACTAAAAATGTTATGTAGAATCTAGAGCAGGGATGGTACCGGACCGCAGCATGCCAGCAATCAGTCCACACAAACAAGAAAAGCCCGATCCGTGGGATGCAGGCAGCACACAAAACCACGCACTTTCCAGTCCGTGGAAAAACCTTTCTCTGTGGAACCGATCCCTGGTGCCCAAAAGGTTAGGGACCTCTGATCTTGAAGTAGTAACATAAGGAAAAGGAGGGGGTGTATGGAAGCCAGTGTCTTCATTCCTCTGTCTTTTTTAATGGAAAGAGGAGGGGTCCTAGCAGAAAAATGAGATTGGAAATCATGGGCCCAACCATATATGCATGAGGATAGAAACATGCTTAGGATCTAGTTACAGTATATGATAGAGTACTTCTTTCCCGTAATTTATGCTTGTCTCGCATAAATGGGTAGAGCAGACATGCTTTATGTTCCTTTCAATAAGTCATCTAGAAGGCATCTTTTGTTGCAGCACCTGCCCCCTGGAATATCATCATCCTCATGGAAGTTTAGCCTGCTCTGATCTCTAAAAGCCTTAAATCATCTGAAAACTCCTCCCCCCCCCAGCTCTGGGATAGATGCAAGTGTGTCAGTTTGGTGTGCAATTTTTGTTGGGGTAAAATATGTGTGTTTTCCAGGTAGGTGTTCTGTCATGTTCACTTTGGTTTTCTTTTTTAAGGTGTTGTATCTGTTTTAATCTGTGTACCACCCAGAGTCAGTTTTGAATTGGACAGCATTAGAAATCTAAATGATAAATAAATGTTATCCTATTATGTCCTCCATGATTACAGGTGATTTTTTTAAAGACAGTCCTCATTTTGATGTGGTGAGCTACCAAATTGGCATGCATTTACCAAAAACAATAACAGAGAACACTTGTACATATTGGAAATGGGTATAATTTTAATATTTTGTGGATTATGAAAGGAAATTGAGCATTAAGCAAATCCAGCTTTTTCAGAGTAGATAAAAGTATTTTTTTAATGGAAATGGGTCATAAAAATAGAAATTCATCTATATGTAATTTTATTGTTTGTTTTATTTCAAAAGTTACCTGAAATTCATCACTTCAAGGATATTTATTTCATATTTTCCAATCTCTATGGTTTCCTTTTCCTACTGTTGTTTTTTTTCCCTTATCTATGTTTCCTATCTTTCCTGTGTGTGTTCAATAAGGAAGCTACCTCAAAACAGGAAAAAGATGTGTCTGAAAATCTGTGAGCTATCAAAAGTTTTCTTTCATAATTTCCTAGATAGCCTACAATTTTATTTAGTTCTCCCAATTTCAATTTATGAATAAAGAGGCATAAAGTGGATCATATCAAAGTCCATAACTGATTTAACATTGCGTGTTAGTTGCAACATCAGGTTATCTCTAGTAACTTCACTAGTTCTTTAGTAGATGCTTTTTCCTCAAAAGAATTGAATCTCACTTTATGTTGAGCTCTGAAGAAATCTTAGTTGCTTTATCGTTGGGTAAAACCACTTTTCACATTACTTATTTCTGCATTTCTCATGCACATCTAACACAAATTAATACAAATTATTTGTATGAATAGTAGCGAACAAGACTCACATATTTTTTCCTGGTTGATTATTTTATTGATTATAAAATACAAGTAATGCATTGTAGAAAACAGATAATATCTGGAATAATATTTATAAAATAGAAACTGGAAATTGCTGCACTATGATGAGTTAGATAAATTAATTTCTAAGATGTTGCTTCAGTTGTACAATAAATACCAAGTATGATATTGATAAAAAGTTGCAAAATACCAAGTTCTTTTATATGAAAATGGTTTAAATCTTTAAGCTTAATACTTAATACTCTATTTTCCGCTGCATTTATTGTTATTTATGATTGTTAAAAGAGAGAAAAGGGAAAAAAAGGAGAAAGAAAAAAAGATGCTGCTTGGAAAAAGCACACCTTATTTGTTTTGGATTAAGTGTCTGGCTCATTCCTCTAGACGTCAGAAGAGACGTCTAGAGTGATGCTGGAGGGCTAGTAACTCCGAATCCGACCGGACACTTCTAAGAGCCTATATTAGGACTTATTTAGTGGCGATACGAGCGGCAAAATGTTCGCATTTTTCTGCACTTATTGTGTCTGCAGAATCTCGCCCCGCCGCCCTGTTTAGGGTGACCCGTTCCCTACTTAATGTTCGGGAAGCTGGGGAGCCCTTACAGGGTAGAGCAGAGGAATTTGTGCAATTCTCATCAGACAAAATCGCTCGGATTTGGACAGACCTAGACTCCAATTGGGCAGGGCCTTTCAAGATGACTGGGGTAGGTCTTAGCTCAGTTTTATGGGATGAATTTGAGTCTGTGACCGCTGAGGATGTTGACAGAGCGGTGGGAGCAATGAGTGCCTCCACTTGTTTATTGGACCCGTGTCCTTCCTGGTTGGTCTCGGCTGCCAAGGAGGTGACACGAAGCTGGCTCCAGGTGTTGATCAACGTTTCGTTGAGGGAGGGGTCTTTTCCACAATCCCTGAAGGAGGCAGTTGTGAGGCCCCTGCTCAAGAAGCCTACCCTGGACCCGGATGATTTAAATAACTTCCGTCCAGTCTCCAATCTCCCCTTTGTGGGGAAGGTTGTAGAGAGAGTGGTGGTGCTCCAGCTCCGATGGTCTCTGGATGAAGCGGATTATCTAGACCCTTTTCAATCTGGCTTCAGGCCTGGCTTCAGCACAGAAACCGCTTTGGTCGCGCTGATGGATGATCTCTGGCGGGCCCGAGACAGAAGTTATTCCTCTGTCTTGGTGCTACTTGACCTCTCAGTGGCCTTCGATACCATCGATCATGGTATCCTTTTGCGACGATTCGAAGGGGTGGGAGTGGGAGGCACTGTTTTACGGTGGTTCTCCTACTACCTCTCTGGCCGGTCGCAATCGGTATTGGTGGGAGGGCAGAGGTCAACCCCGAGGCCCCTTGAATGTGGCGTGCCACAGGGGTCGGTCCTCTCTCCCCTCCTATTTAACATTTATATGAAGCCGCTGGGTGAGATCATCAGACAGCACGGGGTGAGGTTTCATCAGTATGCTGATGATACCCAGTTATATATCTCCTCCCCGAGCTCTCTCAGTGAAGCGGCCGATGTGATGGGCCGTTGCCTCGAAGCCGTGAGGGTCTGGATGGGGGTTAACAGACTCAGGCTCAATCCTGACAAGACCGAGTGGCTTTGGATGTTGCCTCCCAAGGATCATGTCGACTGTCCAGTGTTGATTCTTGCGAGGGAAAATATACCTCCTTCAGAGTGGTTCGCAACTTGGGTGTCCTCCTTGATCCACAGCTGAATTTGGAACATCAATTGATGGCTGTGGCTGGGAGGACCTTTGCACAAGTTCGCCTGTTACACCAGTTGCGACCCTACCTGGACCGGGAGGCTCTCCTTACAGTCATCACGCCCTTGTCACCTCACGTTTGGACTACTGCAGCGCGCTCTACATGGGGCTACCCTTGAAAAGTATTCGGAGACTACAGTTGGTCCAGAATGCAGCCGCGCGAGTGATAGTGGGTGCTCCTCGATACACCCACGTTACACCTATCCTCCGTGAGCTGCACTGGTTGCCTATTGGTCTCCGGGTCCGATTCAAGGTGTTGGTCATTACCTTTAAAGCCCTATATGGCTCAGGGCCAGGCTATTTGCGAGACCGCCTACTACCTCATAGTTCCCTATGTCTGGTTAGATCCCACAGGCTGGGCCTCCTTCGGGCCCCGTCGGCCAAGCAGTGCCATTTGGCGGGGCCGCGGAGGAGGGCCTTCTCTGTGATGGCGCCCACACTTTGGAATCAGCTCCCCCCGGAGATTAGGACCGCTCCCACCCTGTTGGTCTTCCATAAGCTACTTAAGACTTGGCTTTTCCGGCAGGCCTGGGGTTTATAAAACCTTACCCCTGGATGATTGTTTTTGTATTGTTGTTTGTTATGTTTTATGTGTTTTTTATTGTTAGCTGCCCAGAGTCCTTCGGGAGTGGGGCGGCTTATAAATTTTAATAATGATAATAATGATAATATTGTGGTTTGTAAATTATGTTATATTTGTTAGGGGTGAAGTGTAAGTCTAGCCAACCATTCAGTGATAATCTTAGCAACAGTTCTTACTTTTGGTGCTTTCTACTTTGGAAATAAAGAATCTAGGAAGGAAGGAGGGAGGGAGGGAGGGAGGGAGGGAGGGAGGGAGGGAGGGAGGGAGGGAGGAAGGAAGGAAGGAAGGAAGGAAGGATCCAGGATTGAGCTTCGTCCTGAGGTTGGAGAGTTCATGAATATCTTCTAATACCCCATTTAATGCAGCTAAAAGTTCCTTTGGACATCAGGTTCTCTCAGTGGTTTCCATTCATCTTTGAATGATAGAAATACTGATTCAATATATCTAGAAATTGTTAGCTAGGTTTATTACCCGTGTTCATCATCAGGATCTCACAAATCGGCCACAATAGAATCAGTCACCTGTACTAATGTAATTTATGTATTTATTCATTCTTCCTTTCTTCCAATTTCTAGGCCATCCAACTCCAAAAATATTGCCATTACATATGAATGTGAGATAACATACGAAAGAAAAGTTGAATTGAAATACTCTCTAGGCGTAATAGATTTTTTTATTGTGCATTCATGTTCTAGACAAAATTACTTCTTTTGTGCCAAAATCAATGCTACAATATTTAATAGATAAACGTTATCCCTTAATAACATGTAATTAGACATCAGACATCAAATTTTAAACAATATGTCCAGCAGGTTGCAACATCTGACCAGCTTTTTCTGAGTTTGGAAACTAAGCATTGCTAGATCTGATTAGTGGATGGAAAAGAGCATCAGATGGTACCAGATTAGCCTAGGAATTAAACAAAAAATCCCACATCCTGACACAAGACAGTGGACATGTAGATGTGTCCATAAAATCACCAGGAAATAAGCCTTAATCCAAGGAAACTTCGTATTTATACATGGACCCTATTGATGACTGGAAAAAAGGGAGTGTTTTTCCCAAGGGTCTTCTGTACTAAAGCTGGCATCCTATAAAAAGCAAGCATATATTTTTAATCAGTTGTAAAAAGACATATAATCAGTAAACTAAGATTTCTTTGATCAGGTGATAGCCTTAGTAACCACTACTTTAATTTGCATTTGAATGTCCTTGCCTAGTTCGCATTCTGCACTGGGTCAACTCACTGAGTATAATATATGACTGAAATCAAACACAACTGTAACTAAGCACTGGGACAAAAGAAATTCTTGACAGAAAAGATGCACCTTATAGACGGTTATAGTTGCTCTTGCTAGATAGCATAACGAAGAGTAGGTGTGTTTGTTCATAGATATGTCTTAGAAGTATTATGAAATCTGTTCTGTGTTAGATTTTAGTTATATGGCAAATGTACATTGATATATTGTCTATCAAATGGATTTGACACAAAATCAAACCTCTTGTTGTGTCCCAATGATGGTCCAAAATACGTATTCCTTTCTCTCTTGCTCATAGCTCAAAAAATACATTTTATTTGTATTTATAGCTTAAAATATATTTCCGATTTGTCCTCTGTCTTAACAGCAATCAGCCAGATCATTCAGCACAAGTATCTCAAGAATATCATGCTAAAATGCTTGGTCATTCTTTCTCTGTGTTTTTACTTGAGATACCACTTCCCCTTTCAGCTCAAGGCACCCTGAGTATTCAGTGATTGGGCATGGACGCTTTATAAATTCTCACAGGGTTTGTTTAGTGAAAAATATTGCTGTTTTCAGATGCAGGTTTTAATCCTTATATTTCCTCCCCCCCCCTTTTAAAGTATCCTCCTATCTAGTTGTAAAAAATTACAACTAGAGCTTGGGGGTGGGGAAATAAAGTAAACAGAGGGCAAGAAATAAGCTTTCAACCTTTTTAGAGAAAAAAAAAGTATTAAACTAATAGATGCAATTACATACATTTGTAAACTGATTCATTTATCAGTTTTCCATGGAGAAATAGACTTAATAAACTGTCATAATTATATCCCAGTTTTCTTCACATTTATTTCTAGGCAGAAAATATGTCTTCCTTCTCTACCGGCCAGCTGCATTTTAGAAAGAAACTGAGCAGCTTATCCGTAGAAGAAACAGAAAGATATAATCCTCTTGTGGTGAAGACAGTGGTGGCCAGTTGAAGCTTTTATTCCAGTATGATTTCAATGACTGAGGATACATGTAATCAAATTAAATACCTATATCTGAACTTTTCAGTCTGATTGAATTATTCTTCACATTTAAGTATCAATAACATTGGAATGTAGATTGACCTCTTCCAATGTTTTGACCAATGTGCGGCTCTCCAGCTTTGCTGGCATAGCTCAGTTACAATCCTTATTGATTCTTCTTCTGTTGTTTGCAATATTCCAGTGGGTACTACATCCATTTCTACATCCTTTTGACTTCTGAAACCAGGAGACAGTGAGTTCAAGTCTGACCTTGAGCATTAAGCCAGCTGAGTGATTTGATTCCAGTACTTTTTCTCAGCCTGAGAAAGGAAGCAGTATCAAACTACTTCTGAAAAACCTAGCAAAAGAAAACTGCAGGGATTTTTCCTGGCTCTCTTTGAGAACTGGACACAATTGAACCAAAAAAAAAAAAAAAGTTAATTGACAGTAAATGATATTATGTTTGTAAGCCATATTCATTCTTGAGCAAATGAACTTTGAAAGGACTGTTCTTTCTAATGAACTAAGCTAAAAACTAACGACAGGATGAAAATGCAATAAGAAGCTGTGTATACAAATCCATATATTAACTGCTTGAAATATATTGGAAAAGCAATTCAAGTAGGATTGCAATATCCAGACAGTATAATCTAACAATATAAGATTAATGAACTATAGTAGAAAATATTTGCACAAAGGCCAGATTGTGGCCTGGAATTTATGTTAGTGGTTTTCAAATTGTTCTCTGGAAACCTCTTGGGTACCTCAGAATCTTATCTAGGTTTCTGCATTAAGAAGATTAGAAAGAGCAGATGGGACTGCCTGAAAAGCAGCTTGATTATGTCTGCTCATCTCATCCTACAATATCATGCCCTTAAAGGAACATTTTTAGATAGACCATTGCTGAAACCAAGCAAAATAACGGGTGCACTGCATAAACCGAGTCACATCAATGTCCAATGTTAAAATATACATGCTTATTTTCCTATATTAGAAATAAATTCTTCATTTTCAAAACAAATGGATTTTAGATGCTGTTCTTTTTCAATCCAGATTGACTAAATTATGGGGAATGCATGACAATAATTTCCTATGAGAATTGATGTTTTTAAAAAAGAATTTCTGTGAGCTGATAATTGTTAGAGAAGAGCGTTAAAGTGTTAGTGTTAGAGAAGAGCCAGCAATATTCTGAACATTGAATTGCTGACCCAATCTCTGGAATTTATTTATTTATTTATTAAATTTTTATGCCTCTCATCTCTCTGTTGAAGCCATGGAGAATATAAAATAGAATAGAGCTGGAAGGAAGGAGGTCTTCTAGTCCATCCCCTGCTCAAGCAGGAGAACCTATACCATATCAGACAGGTGATTGTCTAGTCTCTTTTTAAAAATTTCCAGTAATGGAGCGCCCACAATTTCTGGGGACAAGCTATTCCACTGGTTAATTGTCCTCACTGTCAGGAAATTTCTCCTTAATTCCAGATTGCTTTTGATCAGTTTCCAGCTATTGTTTCTTGTCCTTCCCTCTGGTGCTCTGGTGAACAACGTGACCCCCCTCTTCCTTGTGGCAGCCCCTCAGATACTGGAATACCGCTATCATGTCTCCCCTATGTCTTCTTTTCTTTAGATTAGCCAAACCCAAGTCCTGCAGCTGTTCTTCATATGTTTTATTCATCAGGCCTTTGATCATTTTAGTTGCTCTTCTCTGATTTTTTTCCAAACTCTCAACATCTTTTTTGTGATATGGTGACCAAAATTGGCTGCAGTATTCCATGTGTGGTCTTACTAGGGCTTTGTAAAGTAGTACTAGTACTTCGCGTGATCTTGATTCCATGCCTCTGTTTATACAACACAGGATTGTATTAGCTTTTTTGTTTGCTGCTGCACACTGGTGGCTCATAGTCAAGTGATCGTCCACTAGGACTACAAAGTACCTCTCACCATTGTGTAATTAGGTTTTGCAGTTTGAGATATGGAAATATTTGTGTGACACATTTCCTTAAGATATCTCTCTCCAGTGGCTTCTGCTTATCCTGTTAGATCTTGCAAGAAGAGCATGCTTCAGATCCTACTTATTTAGAAATGTCAACTTGTGATACCCAGGAAATGTGTCTCTTCTGTCATAGCTTCTGTCCTCTGGAGAACACCACGTGGGATCAAAGTGACCCCGATCCTGGTAGCTTTCTGGAGAACATTGAAAATCTGGTTGTATTTCCACACATGGGGTTTAGAAAGTTAATGAAACCCATTATATTATATTTAATTTTTGATTTAATATTATATCATTTTAGTGTTGGCTATGGTTTCTTTCTTTCTTTCTTTCTTTCTTTCTTTCTTTCTTTCTTTCTTTCTTCCTTTTTTTCTTTCTTTTGTATACATTTTGATGTGAGTTCAATAGGATTTCCTTCCAAGTAAATAGCATCAAATGGCAGTCTTAGTCTCCACCTCAAATGGCCCTCTGGAGAAATCCAGCTGATTTTCAATCTGAAGTAAAAGTAAATTTTTATTTATTGGATTCCAAAAGATTTTTTTATTTATATATTGCTTTATGGATTAGTGCATTAGAAGTAACATGTTGTTTCAAAAATAATGTACCATAATCTATATAAAGACTTAATTTAATAGACAAGGAATGAAAATATTTAGAAAGCCAAGAAGAAGAAAAATGACTTTTCCTTTTCGTGTTTATTATCTGAATTGTATGCTTTATACTAGACATCTTGGCTCCAATCAGACAAGCTATGTTTGGAGCTTGAATGAAACATTTTAAATATTAGTTATATATCTAAGAAGACTATATTTATGAATGACTGATAAGAAAGCTAATATGTACACGATTACATTATCTGGCTAATTATATTGTCTGGCCTTCAGAATAATAAAATGTTTATTTAGATTATAATTTTGATTCAAGTATGTTTGAGATATTACTGAAAACTAGTCAAGAAAGGAAAAGTTTATCCATAAATCATTAGGAAGTGAATTTGACTTCGTGGCATCCAAGAGATTAAAATTCATTTAAACTAATATCAGTAGAACATACAAAGCAGATGAAAAGAAAATGCTCTTGTAATAAAATAAGCATACGTAAGTCTAAAATGCTGCAAACTGCAGCTTAATAGTTCACATATACTACATGCCAACTCATTAGTTTAAACCTGAATATAAAATCATATTTGTTCTAGTAGCCTAAAGGAGTATAGGCAGTCCTCACTAAGTGACTACGATTGGGACTGGCAATTTTGTTGCTAAGTGCTGCTGTTGCTAAATGGAAAAAAAATCACATGACCACAATGGGTTAAAAACTTTACTTCCCCTTCAGTCATCAAGCGAAGTCCTGAGGTCTAAGCAAAACATCATGTGACCACAAATTATGATTTTACTTCCATTTTCTCTTTTAACTCTGCTTTTCACAAGCCACTTGCAAAGTACCTGAAAGGCAATCGTTGCAGGACATCGCAACATTTGTAAATTCAGGCATTGGTCACAAAGCTTTTTTTTTTTTTTAACATCATCGCAACTTCAAACAAAGAGCCAATTAGTATAGTGGTGAAGGCATCAGATTAGAAATCAGGAGACTGGGAGTTTTAGTTCTGCCTGGATGACCTTGGGCCAGTCACTTTCTCCCAGCCCTAAGAAGGAGGCAATAGCAAACCACTTCTGAAAAATTTTGTCAAGGGACTTATCCAGGCAATCTCTGAGAATTGAACATGAATGAACGGAAGAAAAAAAATCCTTCAAACAGCCACTAACATAGACAACAGTTAAGTTTAGTCTACCTGTAACCCTATGCACACTTATTTGGGATTAAGTCCCACTGAAAACAGTGATGCACACAATTTAGGTAAATTGAAAGAGAATCCTGCACATGCTGTATATGTTAGGTATAATGAGGTAGTAGCATACATGGCATACTGGGCATGCTGGTTCACTGATATGTATAGATGTGCATAGGTGTGTATAATTTAATTTCACAGCCACATCCACCCACAAAATAGTATTGCAAAGGAAAAAAGAAAAGTAAAAGGAGCTGGCTTTTTTTAAAGGCCTGAAATGTATCCCAAAGGGATCTAAAATATGCCAGATAATGGGCAGAATATATTAAGCTGAATCATTAGTACATTTATTCCCTTTACATTAGGGAGTTTGGAGTTGTGTGTGAGGGACGTGGGAAGGACAGTAATTCTTTCCAATTTTTTTCCGTTGGAAATTACCTCCTTCTTCTTGAAGACTTGATGGACAACTTGTGGTTGTGTCACTTTCTTTGCAGCCCCCAAGACTCCTAGAATAGAGCTGCCCCAACTGAAGAATAGAGATTCTGAACACTTTTGGCACATTTTCAGTAAGAAATAAAAGGAATAAGTTTTTTAAAAAAAAATCTTCAGAAAGGCTAAGCACACCTAAGAGAGCCTATTCAAAACAGAAAACCCCAAAGAAAAGGAAACCAGAGATGCTCATTGGCAAGAGCATTTGTGGGAAGGGATGTCAAACAGTCAATATTGTGGTCATGACCACTCCTATGTGCTTGGACTCACCCCTGCAGTTCTTCATTATCAAAAATCAATTTAGAATAAATGCATACAGTTCCTCACCACTAGCAAAAAAAAATGTCTGCTCCTGCATTAGGCTGATGTACATGTCATTCTTGATGTAAACGATTTTGTGGTGTGATTTTTGTCAGTGCTGCAAAGAGAAGGGAAAGGGTAAGCTATTTCTCCCCCCCCCCCCCGCCCCCGGGTTGCCTTGATTGTGTTCATGGCACTTTGTCCCATGAATATTAATTGTTTGATGCATTAACATCAAAAGTACTTATGCTTCCAGTCTTGAATAATTGCTACCACCATTTACTCTGGCTAATGTGAATGATTATTGCAGTATAACAATCTGGTTAAATTTACTTCATATTCTCCCACCCTTGTGCCTCAATTTCTCATTTAGGTTTTAGTATAAAAGTGAGCAATTGCCTTCTTTTTTAAAAAAAATATCTTTTTTTTTAAAAAAAGATCTTAATCTTTTCTGAACAGGAAATCTTTGAAATAGTGGAATAGTTTAGCTTTGTATATAATGATGCTTGAAAGTAACTTTTTTTGGTAAAATACACAGTCTTGCTCTTAGACTAAGGGATATCCAATCAAAGCAGTACCAAAAATCAGACATCTGTTCTGTTAATCTGTTCTCGCCTCATCTTCCAACAGTCTGAAGCAACTTTGAGCAAAATGGAGAAAGAGATTTCCCAAAATAATTCCCACCAATAGGAAAATGTGTAAATAAAGTGTTCCAGCCCATTGGGCCCATAACTGGGGAGACATTGGAAGTAGAATAAACATGCAAACAAGATATGGATAGACAGAGAAGTTCTCATTCCTACAATTTTCCCTCACAATTCTAAAATTGCTGCAGACTTCAAAAGTTGTCCTTCGTCTCTTTTTCTCTATTTCAGTTCCAAAGTTCCATAGAGGAAATGCCAGGATCTAGGACAACTTTGCATGGCTCGCCACCACCACATGACCTCTTCTAACTCACCGCTGCCAAATCACTGGAGGGCAACTGAACACAGCCAATTCACTGCAGGGACGATGTGCCACAGGCAACTGGAGGGAGAGTCGGGCAGAAGGGCAGGCGAGCAGACATAATGCAAAGCAGCAGCAGTGGCCAGGGACTTCCCATTTTTCACATAGCCCGCCAATGTGTATACTGAGCTGCTGCACTGAGCTCTGGGCTGTTTGGAGTTTGGACCATTTGGGGCAATGGCAGTGGACAGGTGGGCAGTGGGGGAGGTAATGGAGGCTGGGCGCATCCCATTTTCACTCCTCTTGCCCGGCTCTCCCTCTGGTTGGAAGTCCCTCACCACTCTGCACTGTGCCCACTCGCTCATTCCCCTGTCTGCCTGGCTCTCTCTCTCTCCAGCTTCCCACGGCGAACTGTCTCCAAGGCAAATTGACCATGTTCAGTTGTCCTGCAATGACTTGGTGGCGGTGAGTTTGCAGTGGTGGCGAGCTGGCTGTGCTGAGATGTCCCATTCTGGAGATTCTAGGCTTTGAATTACTTAAATTACTTTTTATCCCAGTTTTTCTATTTACAAAGCAGGGTAACTTATAAAAAATTAAAAAGAGAAATAAATTAATGGAGACTATACTCTGAATACCCAAATTTCAGAACATGTGAAGAAAACTTTATAAATGCATTCCCCAGGACTATGGATAAACTCTAGACCTTATTGTCCTATAATATTATCATTTAACTTAGGTTCTCAAACTTTTTGCATTATAGTAAGTGTGAACCTGAGAATTTGTAGACAAAGCACATTGATATACAACCAAATAAGATTCTAATTAAATTATTGAAATTCCAAAGTGGATTCATTCCCATTAATTTCATAACATGCATATCTCTAGCCAAAGACATGTCAGAGCAGATGTCCATTGGCACTGACACTATAAAAAGTAAGCACCCATGCTTTTCCATGTCATTAAGTAAAGAATCCCTTCCATTCATTTTCTAATTATTGTACTTGAGGTTTGCTATTTAATATGCAACAAATAATTAACCCTTTTCAAATCGTTGATTCCAGCAACCATGAAAAGAAACAAATTGGCAAGAATAGAAAGGAAAGGACAAACTTCTAGAAAAGGCTGGACTTTTTGTTTTAAAGCTGAAATATTACATAAAAATGAGCAATGAGTGCTTATGGTCGTTTTCCCATTAACTCTGAAAAACATCCTAGTTTGAGTCAGTAGTAGGATTCAGCTGGTTCACACCACTTCTGGTAGCTGGTAGCTAATTTTTTGTTGCCCAGGCCCAGAATGGACTTCTGAAAGCAGCATCCACACAAAGAACCGGTTGTTCACATATTTGAATCCCACCACTGGTTTGAGTGCTTCATTCATATATTCAGTCCCTCTTCTATTCTTTATTTGCTTTAGGCTAAATGATCAATAAACGCTAAAGTTTTTTTTAAAAAAAACATGTTTATCAAGAGAAAATTAAAATTGGAAAAAATCTAAGTTTCTTTAAAGTTGAGCTTGGCTTCTGGTTGCTTCATAGAAACATCCATATGGCTCATGAACATGGATTGCCATTCCTACCTTTTGGGCTGATATTGATGATGATGATATTGATTACCATTCCAAAATGGAATTGTCCATCCAAAAAACCTCAGAATTATGTTAATGTGAAAACAGGCAAGATAAACACAATGGATATAACATGTAGTTGTGTCCATTGGAACAAGGAGACAAATAAATCTCCTCATTATATGGCTAACAATTAAAATGGGAATAAATTACATAGAATGTTGCTCACCTTGGCTGATCTTAAAATAACTAAGCTAGATCATATCCAGTTAGTTCTTCGATGGGAATAGTTAAGAAATTCCAGGGCTCTAGGATAACCTGAGAGATCGATATCCAGGCTGAGTCATGGCAAGGAAAAGTCCATGATCAGCCTATGAAATCTGTACTCTCTGTGCAGAATGATTTCCAGAGCTTGGGGAAGGAACTTAGCAGAATAGGCTGTAGGCTTACTTTCTCAGAGGTTTTACCAGTGTATAAGGAGCAAAACGGAAAAGGCCAGCGCATAGCACAATTCAATATGTGGCTAAAGGAGTGGTGTAAAGGGGAAGGCTTTGGATATATTAGTCACGATGTCAGTAGCTGGTCGAGTCAAAAGATATACAAAAGAGATAGTTTGCATCCATCAAAAAAAGGGACTGAGTTACTCGGCTATAAATTCACAGATTTTCTGGAGGGAAATTTAAACTAAACAGCGGGGACAGGGAGTTAATTGATACGGAACAACCCTGTCCCCGGCAATTTAAAAACTATAGGGCTATCAGTGCATGTAGCATAGATGTGTGTGTGGACAAGAATACCAACCTTGCTATCAAGCAAAATGAAGCCTCTAATAGCGAGTGCCACTTAAAGTGCACTAACCAAATAGGAGGTAAGACAATAGGGGAACTCAGGCACCACACAGGTTATGTAGAAAGGAAACACAGGGCCACCCACAAAGGACTCAAATGTTTATACACCAATGCATAGAGTATGAACAGCAAACAGGGTGAACTAGAAATTCAGGTTAATGAGGGCAGATACGATATTGTTGCCATTACGGAAACATGGTGGGATGAAACCCACACATGGAACACACAGCTAGAGGGATTTAAATTATTTAAAAGAAACAGACCAAATAAAAGAGGAGGTGGAGTTGCTCTCTATATAAGAAATAACTACATCTCCACAGAAATAGAGTACAACAATGATAAAAACTGTCTTGAATGCATTTGAGTCAATATAAAAGGGGGGGAAATGACATTGCCATAGGTGTATACTACAGACCACCCAACCAAACAGAGGAAATGATAGACGGTGTTGAAGCCATAGGAACCCTGGGAGGAAGTGATCATGCAATATTAGAATTCAACATTATAGAAGCACAAGCAATAGAACACAGTCAAACTAGAGTCTTGGACTTCAAGAGAGCTAATTTCAATAAACTTAGAGAGGGCTTGGGAAGGATTCCATGGATGAGAATCCTCCAGGGGAAAACAACTCAAGAAGCTTGGGAAATTTTGAAAAATGAGATAATAAAAGCACAGTCTAGCACAATACCAACGAAGAGGAAAAACAACAGCTCTCAAAAGAAACCAGCATGGCTGCATAAAGAACTCTCTGACAAATTGAAAGATAAAAAGGACAAGTATAGAAAGTGGAAAGAGGGGAACATAACTAAGTCAGAATATCAGCAAATAGCCCGAGCCTGCAAAGATGAAGTGAAGAAAGCCAAGGCTCAAAATGAACTAAGGCTTGCGACTAAAGTCAAAAATAACAAAAAAAGCTTCTTTCAACATGTAAAAAACAAGAAAAAAGTGAAGGAAATGATTGGTCCATTAGTGGGTGGAAGTGGCAAGAAGGTGACAAGCAACAGGGAGAAAGCAGAACTATTTAACTCATTTTTTGCATCTGTCTTTACACAAAGGGAAAAAACAGACCAACCTATCAAAAATAGTGCCATAAAAAACAAAACAGAAACACAAGTTAAGATAGGCAAGAAAATGGTTAGTGAGCACCTGTCCAGCCTAGATGAGTTCAAATCGCCAGGACCAGATGGATTACACCCCAGAGTTCTCAAGGAACTGGCAGATGTGATATCGGAGCCACTGAACTATATTTTTCAAAGATTCTGGAACACAGGGGAACTACCAGAGGACTGGAAAAGAGTTGATGTGGTTCCCATCCTCAAAAAAGGAAAAAAAATGGATCCAGGAAATTACAGACCTATCAGCCTGACCTCAATACCTGGGAAGATCCTGGAAAAGATAATCAAACAACGAATCAACGAACACCTAGAGGCAAACAAAGTCATTACTAAAAGCCAACATGGGTTTGTCAAAAATAGATCATGCCAGACAAATCTTATTGCATTCTTTGACCAAGTGACAAAATTAGTGGATCAGAGGAATGCTGTGGACATAATTTACTTGGACTTCAGTAAGGCATTTGATAAAGTAGATCACAACCTACTACTTGACAAGATAGAAAAATGTGGGGTAAACAGAACCACCACCAGATGGATCCGTAGCTGGCTGACTGGCCGTACTCAGCGAATGGTCCTCAATGGAACTGCATCTATATGGAGGGAAGTGTGTAGTGGGGTGCCCCAGGGCTCTGTTCTGGGCCCAGTACTCTTCAACATCTTCATCAACGATTTGGATGAAGGGATAGATGGGGAACTCATCAAATTTGCAGATGACACCAAGCTGGCAGGAATAGCCAACACTCCAGAAGACAGGCTTCAGATACAGAAGGATCTGGACAGACTTGAACACTGGGCACTAACTAACAAAATGAAATTCAATGGTGAAAAAAGCAAGGTTCTACATTTAGGCAAGAAAAACCAAATGCACAAGTACAGCATAGGTGGCACCATGCTCAATAGTAGTAACTGTGAGAGGGACCTCGGAGTCCTAGTAGACAATCACCTAAATATGAGCCAGCAGTGTGCTGCAGCTGCCAAAAAGGCCAACACAGTGCTAGGCTGCATTAACAGAGGGATAGAATCAAGATCACGTGAAGTATTAATACCACTTTCAATGCCTTGGTAAGGCCACACTTGGAATACTGCATCCAGTTTTGGTCACCACGATGTAAAAAAGATGTTGAGACTCTAGAAAGAGTACAGAGAAGAGCAACAAAGATGATTAGGGGACTGGAGGCTAAAACATATAAGGAACGGTTGCTAGAATTGGGTATGTCTAGTTTAACGAAGAGAAGGACAAGGGGGGACATGATAGCAGTATTCCAATATCTCAGGGGCTGCCATAAAGAAGAGGGAATTAAGCTATTTTCCAAAGCACCTGAAGGCAGGACAAGAAGCAACGGGTGGAAACTAATCAAGGAGAGAAGCAACCTAGAACTAAGGAGAAACTTCCTGACAGTGAGAACAATTAATCAGTGGAACAGCTTGCCTCCAGAAGCAGTAAATGCTCCAACACTGGAAGTTTTTAAGAAGAGACTGGACAGCCACTTGTCCAAAATGGTGTAGGGTTTCCTGCCCGAGCAGGGGGTTGGACTAGATGACCTCCAAGGTCCCTTCCAACTTTACTACTACTATTATTATTATTATCACCAGGAATCACGTTTGACTAGGAGATTTTATATTTTGTTTTATGGGCATCTGGATAAAAAGGACTGTTAAGGAGAACATTAGGCGGATGCTATAGAATATTGGAACCCAATAGAAGCAGGAAGGAATTTTATAGACTAATGGTGAAGTTGAAAAAAATTGGGAAGGAGGCAACGTCAAGGTCCCCCAGCTGGAAGAAGGAGGGGGCCGAATATCAAACTATGCTTGGACTGACTGTTAGGAAAACATCTTACCTGAATCTGATTGGTTGCACTGGGGTGGGCAATGAGAGATAGTTAAGAGAGGGAAAAGTAGAACTTAGGGATTTTGGTGCGTGATTTTCAGTTCTGGCTTTGCAATACTGCAGTACACCTCTAATAAACTATACCTTTCTCAACAAATGGAGCCAAGGATCATTTCTAATTAGAGATTTAAGCTGTGGCAGGTCTGACGTTTATAATGAACATGTAGCAGTCCTGTTACGTACAGTAGTATTTTTATAGTTAGAGTGCAGTACTGCAGGCCACTTTAGCTGACTGTGTTCAGCAGGTCAGCGGTTCAAATCTCACTGGCTCAAGGTTGACTCAGCCTTCCATCCTTCCGGGGTAGGGAAAATGAGGACCCAGATTGTTGGGGGCAATGTAAATATATATATATACATTGCTTACTGGTGTACACCGCTTAGAGAGTGCTTGCACTTAAAGCGGTATATAAGTCTCATAAATAAATAAATAAATAAATAAATAAATAAATAAATAAATAATGGATTTGTGCATATGCGTGTTTGTTCAAGGTGGCACTGACTCCCAATAAATGCCTTGCAGTTTTCTTGTCAAGATTTTGGAAGCGATTTGCCATTACCTGTTTCCTAGGATGAAGAGAGAGAGTCAGGCCCAAAGTCAGCCAGTTGGCTTCATGCCAAGGGCGGAAGTAAAACTCACAGTCTCCCCATTTTTAGCCTGGTGCTTTACCAAACTGGTTCTCACATATAATGGACCACTCTATTATGAAGGGAAACTGAAATGAGTGGTGTTGTTTTTGTAGGAAAAGAATTGTTCTAAAAAGCAGGAAAAAAAATGCCTGGAGTATTGTGGCTATAGAAGTCAATATATATCCGGTTGGTCTAGTCAATTTAAATATACTCACTAAGTTCAGCAAGCTACATTTAATTTCCTGCTGCAACTGCCCAATTTGTCTATTTCAGATACTGTACAGATTGAAAAGACAGGTTGAAAGTTTAGGATATTATTTATTACTGTGTAAAAAACTAGGCTGAACTTGTATACATGTGTTCTCTCTCTCAGAAAGGAGTCAGAAAGGAGAAAAGACATAAAGAATCACTAAAATGCAACCATGTGCTGTTTACGGGATGAAGCCACTCACTGTTTGAGCAATATATACAACTAAAAGGCAGGGTTTTTTTTTTTTAAAGGAAGATATGTTTTGGGGGAGGGAACTTGACAGGCCACACACAGATGCCACTCCAGTTTTATTACAAGAGCAAAGTATTAGCATTTCGAAAGTGGCTAGTATAAGCAGAGATGAAAGAATGGATAAACTTTTACTAAAGAAGCTTTGCTTTAAAAAAGAGAGCGAGTGACAGATCTGTTCAGATTTTATGTTTAGGAGAAGCTGCCATCCTAGCTATGGTATTATTTAAATTCAATTCAATTACTTACCATTGATATATGCTCTGTCTGTCTGTTCTTTGGAGAATCAAGCCAAAGAGCCTTTAACTCCAGAATAATAGAGTTGGAAGGGACCTTGGAGGTCTTCTAGTCCAACCTCCTGCACAAGCAGGAGACCCATATATCTTTGCTCATCACGCCAGATAGTCTGAGTCTCTGTAAACACATGTCCTTATGTGGAAGTACAGTTTTTTTATCCAGTTCTGCTAACTCTGCTAACTCTTTTAACTTTAAGTGATATAAGCTGTTGCTTCAAATTAATTGTAGTTACATGTTTTGGTGCTGTTGAAAAGAGCCCTAATTAAAAAGCAATTAGTCATGGACATTATTTTGAGGTCCCCATCTATTGGGTCACCTCTGCTTCTAGATTTTCTCTGAAGCTTCCTATTCTCTTCCTGAGAAAAGCTTTGAAATGAATAAAGTCGCTTTGTTTAACATTCTCATAGGGTCCCTCTGTGAGGGAGATGGGTGGTTTCAAAAATTTGATAAAAATAAATAAATAATTTCTCCGTGGAAACCTTGTTACAAAGCATTGTGAGACATATTGACCTTCCCAGGCTCCTAGGAGTGACCCTTCTTTCCTTTGCTATCCTTGTCTTTGCTACACACAAACAGGCTTGCTCATCCAGTCTTCTTCACTGTTTATCATAGGTTTTATGAATGCTAATGAAAAAGGGCCAAAGTAGAGGCTTCTGTGGGAATGGCAGCTTTTTTGTTTTTACATCTAAAATAGAAAGCTATAGCACTTCATTAAAACAAAACCACCCTCTTTCCTTTACTGGGACTTTGAAGACAGAAAAGCAGCCCCTCTCTCTGAAATATGTTGCCCAGGGGACATCTTTTCATTTAGGGATAATCCAGAGCTCAATGATTTACATTGGCTGGTTTGGGTGGATGGACCAGGGTTAATGACTGTTGTGAGAGCCTGAATTAGACCTTAGAAGAACATATACAGTTTATAGAAAACTATGTAGTGTATATTTGTTTTTATTTATCTATATGTAAATAATTACATTTTTATTAGGTTTTACAAATTAGTTAAATGTAAATAACTGAAAATGTTATCTCCTATGTCTCCACAGGATCAGTTTCCTGTAAGCATATTTTAGTTTCTTTCTTAGAATGCTTTTTCTCCTGAAAATAGAATTTCTTCAACTTTTTGCTTCTCTTATCTATGTTGAATATCTTGTAGGAAGTGATATATCCACATTGGTTTAAAATGTAGATTTCTTACCTCAGGATAGCTAGCAAAGTATGGTCCAGTCTGAGCTAGTTATCATTAATTGTGAATACCAATAATTAATATTTTACTTGAGTTAGAACATCTGTATATTTTTACTTATTTACTAAACATCAGCTTGAGATGGATTAAGAGAAAATGAAGGAAATATTCAGAGAATTAAATTTCAGGTTTTTGAATTGTATTCACAGATCACATATATGTAAATATGCTGCTTAAACAATCCATAACATATTTTTGTTGCGATAGTATAGTGATGGCAAACCTTTTAGAGACTGAGTGCCCAAACTGCAACCCAAAACTCACTTATGCATCGTCAAGTGGGTGTGGCCCATTGGCTGAGTGTGGCCAATTGGGTGGGCATGGCTGCAGTGGTAAAGGCAGACTGGGTGGGACTAAAAAGTTCAATCAATCAATTCCAACTTTGCAAGAACTTCCCCCCCCCCCCAGAAGTTGAAACTGACTGATTGAACCTTTTTTTTTTTTTTGCACATGGCAGCGGAGGCCTAAAGAGAAAAGGTTTTATAAAACCCAGCTGAAAGCCTAGGACTGGGGCGACGACGCGCGTGCCCACAGAGAGGGCTCTGAGTGCCGCCTCTGGCACCCGTGCCATAGGTTCACTACCACTGCGATAGTATTTATCTGGCCAGCATGAGTGTTGGTGAAAGATAACTTTCAGACAGCCATGTTTTGAATTAATATATTAAATTACATTTCTAAACTGTGAGTTGGTTCACTTTGATTTTGAAAAGATAAATAAGTCATTTAAGGGTAAGGGAAGAATCTTACATTATCTGGGTGAAACAGATATATTCATACCTTGGCAGCAAGCATGCCTGTCCTTTTAACTCATCAATTGAATAGAAATCAGCAACCTTATTTGATAGGCATTTTAGGAGGACAGAAATAATTTATTTTTGAGATCTATGCGAACTATAAAATCATAGGGCTGGAAGAGACTTCTAGTCCAAGTCTTTAAAAAACATTATTAATAAAGTGAAATCCCTTGGTGGTATGAAAAAAAATAGGCCATACTTAACTCTTTATTATTGATTTGGATTTCTTACTACTTGGTTTATTTTGTTGGTTTGTCTTTTTTTCAGATCAGAGATCTTAAAGTGCCAAGTTCCTTCACAAAGCAACTCAGAACAGAAGGCAAATGTACTTATGGAAGGACAAGATATCTTATCACTTACGCAGCAAGATAGAAGTTCGCCAACTGGTGGTGCAGGAGCATTGGAAAATGGTAGGAAAGGGATAAAAATCTTCAGCTCTAATTACAGACCACTTTAGTGGAAAAGAAACTCTAAACATCAAGGGTGAGGACTCAAAGAAAACCTCAGGAGGATAATTGGTGGTACAAGTAAATGTCCACCAACCCTTTCAAGAGTCTCTTCAAAATATGCTGGTTATATTTTCAATGGTATTAATTTCCATAATTTCCATAATGGTATTAATTTCCATAATGCTACTATGGAAAACTTTATTAAGGAAATGGTGATGTTTCTTTCTTTGAAATGATTTTACAGCATTGAATGTATGATGCCTCAGCCAGTGCTGTAAACACAGCAATGTGGTAAGACTTTCTAATAGGTTGGCACGCACTGTAGGGCTAATTTTGATTCATATATTCAGATTCATTTAATCTTGCCTTTGTAGCAGAACTAGAAAGATATAAAAATAGTTTTTGGATGAATTCTTTTTTTTTATCACAAATCAAAAAGGCATAGCTGTTTGCTTTCTTTTGCCTTCATAGAATCTTTGATAAAGGTGAATCAGCCATGATAATAATAATAAAAAAAGAACAGTTGAGCACAAGCCATCAACTGAATTTAAATGGAAAAGTTTTATATGGGTCTTTAAAGGGGGCAGAGTATCTTCCATTGTATTCCTGTTTATTCCTGCTTTAAAGATAGTCAGATTTACATGAGTGAGGATAACTAGTTAATCATTTCTATGCATTTGATCTTACAGTAAACACAGCAGACTATTTCCTGTTCCAGAAGACTTACTTCTGGAAAACCACTAGTTCATCCCCTGGAATGGCTGAACTAGCACATTCTGGAAGAAAAATGGAACAAATGTTCCATACTCAGAACAGGATATTTTTCACACAATTAGAATAAAGCTGTTATTGAAGTCTGCTGCATAGAAATGTCCGGAATGTTGGTTTTTGTCTCCATTGAAGGAAATCTTAGATCTCCAGTTTATCCTCCAAGATTGTCAGATATTTACTCAGATATGTAGTCATAAAGCTGGAGTTTTTTTCAAACTTATTTTAATTTGATTTTTTTTTACTTTTTCTAATTGATTTCAATTTGTTCTTCATTATTTATTTATTTATAATTTATTTTACATAATTTCTATGGGGCTTCAGCATAAGGCTTTGGGCAGATTAAAAAAGAAAATGATAAGCAAATCATAAAAACTTTGAAAATGTAATAAATACAACCAGTACAAACATACAATGATAGCAGCCTCCACTGTACATTGTGGCCTAAAGCCTGATGAAAGAGCATAATTTCTTTTCAGAAGATTAAGGGGGGGGTGTTCCTTGCATTGAAGGGCAACTGGAAAATAGTGCCTTCAGCTCCCAGTCCTCACAATATGATCAAATATTACTGATAAATCTACCTGAACCAGAAGAGATCTACTCCCCCAGTCAAGGTCTAGGTATAGATCATGTACATGAGTTATCAGTGCAACTTCTGTCCTATGCTTGGCCTGAAATATGACTGGCAGAGATCTACATGACCAGTTTCTTTTAAGACTTTCTGAGGCCCAATTACCTACTCCGAAATCTTCTCCAAAAAGAGAATGTTGAAGATGGAGCAGAATTATCCAGCACTGCTGGACCAGGTGATCAAACAAAGCTATTGAATGGCATTTTCCCACAAAAATGTAGGCCCACATATGATTTGTACCCATGATCATATTTGCTGATCCCGATTATTGCGTTTGTCTTTTATGCTTCTTTATCTTCATCTGAATATTCTTAGTGGAACCTATTAGTAGCCCTTGATCAATAGACAAAGAGGATGCTTGAGGCTATCGCATCCAGTGCTCTTCACCCACCTGGGACAGACCATCCTAACTGCTCCTACTACCCTATAGATGTGAGACAGAAAGTAATTTCACAATAGCACAAGAGCCGAGGTGGCGCAGCAGTTAGAGTGCAGTACTGCAGGCCACTTTAGCTGACTGTGTTCAGCAGGTCAGCGGTTCAAATCTCACCGGCTCAAGGTTGACTCAGCCTTCCATCCTTCCGGGGTAGGTAAAATGAGGACCCAGATTGTTGGGGGCAATGTAAATATATATATACATTGCTTACTGGTGTACACCGCTTAGAGAGTGCTTGCACTTAAAGCGGTATATAAGTCTCATAAATAAATAAATAAATAAATAAATGGAAATATCTTCCACCTTCAAATCAGAAACCAACTTCTCTCAGTTGGACCAAGTACGACCTATAATAAGCATGATTGCTATCATGGCCATAAAATCCTGGATCACTCCTTATCCTTCCCCTGGGTATAGAACCCTCAAGTAATTTTATATCCTACCCTCTATGGAGATTCTCAGTCATCCAGGTCATGAGTGTCCCAAAGATGCTTTTTCGAAAAGCAACTGGACTTCGTTTTTCCTTGAAGACGTTTCGCTTCTCTTGAAGACTAGTCAGAACTGAAGAAACTTCTTGGATGAGAAGCGAAACGTCTTCAAGGGAAAAAAAAGTCCAGTTGCCTTTTGAAAAAGCACCTTCATATCCTACCCCAATTCAATCTGACATACATGTTCTATAAAGTGACTGAGGTAGAACCTTTTCCCAAGAACATAAGGGATTGTATAGAAAAGTCTTGTGATAGTGACCACATGTAAATGAAAATTGAGTACAACTATCTCCTGCTATCACGAATTTGAATAAAACTATCGAATATTCCAGTTGGGTCACCTGCTTAATGTAGAATTTACAAGATTTTTTTTAACCATTACTTCAGGGATTTTATAATTCATAAACAGCTGTTCAAAATTCCTACCAGAGATAGTGAGAGAATGAGAATATCCACACAAATAAAAGTTTGTTTGCAAGCATGAGATGACTCATAAAATACTTTTTTATATGCTTTATTCTCAGTGCTTTATAATTTTGGGGGCTAAATGAACTGACCTAATTATTAATTTAATTTCAAAACAATATAATGACTAAGTGCATCTGTGTATTTAGGACCAACTTTTATTTAGTGTAAAAAACACATTTTTTCCCATGGGCTTTTTTTATATATACTAACATTTTTTTAAAAAAAACAGAATTGCAAAAGACTGAGTTTTAGTTTTAGAAATCAGAGATTAAAATATTAGAGGTATAAGAACACATGCTTCTAACAAACATTTAAGATGAGCATATGACAGAGGTTTCCTTTAAAAGATCATGAGCAAAGATAAAAAAAAAATTAGAGTAAATACCCTTACTTCCTTATGACTACCTGTATGCACTCCCTACAACTTTACAAGAAGCTTTGATCTTAGATCATTCACATCTTTAAGGCTTGTCTTCCATCCGAGCACCAGCATCCATCGGTGTAACTGACAGAAGCCAGAAGCGCTATCTCTACTGTTGCATCAAATAACTACCATATTTAAGCTAAAGGTTTGATGTGGTTTAAACTAGATCCTAGGCTGGTGCAAAAGCAACAAAAGGAGACAATGGCAACTTCCCCACATCCCCTATTGTTTGCTTCTTAACATAATGCACAAATCCCATAGTGGCTGTGATTCTTACAGCTGGGTAGATACAGCATCTGCTTATTAATTAATCATTTGGGATAAATGATTATGTTCAAAGAAAAGCCTTGAAGTTGAAAGCTTATATAAAGAATATGGATATATGAGGCAACCATGCGTTTGAACTAATGTTGGGAAATAAGCATTTTACTTAATTAGAGCTAACATTACACACACACAGAGACCACTTTTGTTATTGTAGAAGAGAAGGACAATTTTGTTCACAAGACATTTTTTGCTAAGCTTGTCATCTGATTGGCATTTTCTTTATTTTGGGCTTTACCACAGTGCCCTCTGCTGGACCAAATGGAAAGCATTCAGCCATAGTCCTAGCATTAGAAGCAACAACGTTTGCCTAATAATATTAAAAGTCCAGCTGGCAAATTGTATTTCTTGCTGGGAGCCGACACAAAATAACTTGTCTTCTGATTCAGGAGGCCATCCCTTATATGTTATCTCAAAAGGAGGAGTCATTTTTTTTTTAGAAATAAAATTTGATTAAAGAGAGATACCAGATTTTAAAAAGGCGTTGGAAGAAAATAACCAACCAGCTTGAGCAGAAGCCTTAAAAAAAAAGGCTGTGGTTTTATATTCCTAGTACCACATAGCAGTGATTAACAGAAAAACCTGACACCTCAGCTTGCAAAATAGCTACTTGCAACAAATGTGTGAATAATAGCTGGCAGCAGTCTTTACAAATGCAGTTTGGAAAGAAATTTGTGTCAATAAAACAGACAATTGTCTAAATTATTCAACCAATATTGTTCTCCCTTGCAAATATACTCTGATTGAAAAGGCTGCCTTAGCCTAAAGCGCTTCATTTTCTCTGGCTGAGTGTTTCAAAAACATGATATTAGTGCCAAAATAAATCCCCTTTTCTCTGTCTACCTGCCATAAACAGCTGGTAGAAAAACATATTTTCCTTCTGAACATGAGACACCCCTCCCAAGATCTTGCCCCCATCTTCCTTGCATCCTTATATCAGATCCTTTTCTTTCTTTGCCTTTGGTTCACCATCTCTACCATCCTCACTCCCCTGAAACAGGTCAACCTTTCCTTTTGTGTGTATGTCTATGTGTGTGTGCCTTTGAGTCTCCACAGTTTTCTTCATGAAGATTTCAGAAGTGTTTCAGCATTGGCTTCTTCCTAGGGTTGAGAGAAAGTGACTGGCCCAAGGTTATTGAGCTGGCTTTGTGCCTAAGGCAGAACTAGAATTCACGGTCTCCTGATTTCTAATCTAGAGATTCCCGATCTTGGCAACTTTAAAGACACGTGGACTTCAACTCCCAGAATTCCCAGAAGTCCACGTGTCTTAAGGTTGCCAAGATTGAGAACTCCTGCTCTAGCCTGATGCCTTAACCACTGTAACAAACTGCCTCTCACTTTTCTCCTTTGCTCCATCCTATATCAAAACTCGTAAAGGCTCTCTTCATTCTTTCCTCCAGCCCACTTTTTCCATTTAGCCTCTGCTATTCCCCAGGCTTTTCTGTAACTATGGGATTGTTTCTAGTCAAGATGTTGCTCATGCCATTGTGCAAGTTCAGGAGCACAATTTAATAAAAGTTCCAGGTATAATTGATTTTTATTTTAATATACTACTTCCCCCTTTTTTCTTTTTATATACATGTACACACAAATTTGTTCAAGAGGAAAGCACAAGACAACCCTCTGTGTGCAATGGTAGGTTACACTGTTGGGGATTAGCAAGGTTTAATAAAGAACGATACTATATATAACTCTTAACAATTGATAAAGGTTATGTTTCTTAAGAAAGGGTACTTGCCTCTTTATACATAGAAATGCTGCAAAGTATGTCTTCAAAGGTAACTCACAGATATGGGGGTTATATTACTCAAGTCCAAATTCTATAGCCATAGAAACAAGCATAAATGTGGATTATAAATTACATAACTAGACATAGATTGACATATTCCTAATTTTCCTGATTATGAGGAGGATTGACTCAAAGGTTGAATTACTAATGATCTAAAAAGAATTTAGGCAAATATATTTCCAAAAGGAGAGAAATGGTGCAGGGCATTTGATAGGATCTTCAATAAGTAAGGTTGCTGTTTCTCAAATGGAAATGTGCTTACTGAAAAAAAAATTACATTCACAACTAATTAACATGTTCTCAGGACTCTTCTTTCTTTTAATTTGTGATAGAAAATGACATATATCTCATATATACTTGCATATAAACCCATCTGTGGATAAGCTGACTCTCAAATTTTTAACTAAATAACACGAAAAATGTGCCATCTGTTGTTGATTCACATTTTCATCATAGTTTGGTTCAAATTCAAGAGTCAGCTTATCCACAGTAGGGTCTATATGCAAATTCTGTATATATAGGATATATGAGTTCTTTTTAAAACGTTTTACCGTATATACTCACAGATAACTCCATCCACAGACAAACTGAACCTAATTTGGGGGGTGTCTGTTGTAGCACCTAGAATTCTCAGCTTCTCTGCAAATATATATGGCAGTGGTCCCCAACCTTCCCAGCTTGGCAGACTGGCGGAGGTGGGAGGGGAAAACGGGATGATTTCGTGCATGCACGCTCACCACTTTCACAAATACAGCTTCATGTGAACTCCCTTACCACTTCCATGGCCCAGCACTGAGTCGTAGACCAGGGGTTAGGGACCCCTGATATATGGTATATCTAGCACTTGTGTATTTAAGGTAGCAGATGAGAAAGAAGGAGGTCCTTTTTTGTTTGGCAATGAATTACTGTAGTATTTGAACTAATTATTCCTAAAATTGTTTTTTTTCTTAAACTGGGTTTAAAAAATACTACTTGAATATGATAGTGATAATAATTGTCTTATTTGAGGCGGTTATTGTTGTTCTTTCTTTCCAGTGGAAGATCAAATGTTTCGTTCTGTGGAAGGCCAGGCTGCGTCTGATGAAGAGGAAGAGAAATGGATAGGAGACCAGCAATCCCAAATGGCTGAAGTAAAGAAACTCCTAGCTAGATTTCCTTGTTGCAATAGCGGGTACGTCTCAGTATCTATGTGAAAGTATGATGGCAACTTTTCTCTTTGCAATTCTTTTTGAAAATGCTGTTGTGCAACATAACAAAAATGTTACAGGTAGACCAGCTTTGGAATATGTAATATGGTTATACAAATAGTCCTTGTTCAGCCACCACCTGTTCAGCAACTGTTGAAAGGTACAACGGTGATGAATGGGAGAATTACTACCTCTCCTTCTAGTTATGGACATCACAGCATACCTGTGGTCACATGGTTGTGATTTGGGCACTTGGCAACCAGCTTGCAATCACAACAGTTGCAGCATCCGGTAGTCTTGTGACCACCATTTATGATCTTCAGTGCCAGCTTCAGACAAGCAAAGTTGATGGGGAAACTGGCTGGAGGTCACAAATGGCAATTACATGACCACAAGATGCTGCAAATGAATAGGATACACCACACAACAGTAATTGGGACCACCGGAACTGCTGTTGTAAGTCAGCATGACGTCACACTTTATAAGTGTGTCACTTAGCTTCAGACTTGCTAGTCCCAATTACTATTGTTAAGAGAAAACTTACCTATATAGAACAGACATATGTAAGAGTTATTAGTAATTGTCCCTTTTTTATGTTTGTGTCTTCAAGTCATTGTTGACTGCAGGTGATTCTCTGGACAAGTCCCTGCGGTTTCCTTGGCAAACATTTGGAAGTGATTTATTTATTAAACCAATTTATGTTTCCTCATAATATTTTAATATTGTGTATCATTAGACTACTAGGATGGAGAAAAGCAGTGACCAGAAGTTTTCTCTCTCTAGATGTGATGACACAACATGGAAGCAGCTGAGGTCGTCCTTTGGAAATGCCAGTTGCTGCGGCCATGAAAACTCCCTTGTGGAATTAGTCCAACGACTCTCAAAATTAAAAGAAGACTTTCAAATGAAAGGGCAGGAAGAGAAACCTCTGGAAACAAATATGGAAGAGGTAAATTCATTTTATATTCTGTCCTTTCAGGAGGTACACTACTTCCGATTTGTGGGCTACTTATTACAAGGTCTGCATATTTCAGAACTTCTTTTTCTTATCAGACCTGCTTAAATATGGTCAAAAGACACTTTCACTAATATCACCTGCATATTTCAGAACAAGAAGACTAGGCTGTGATAGTGTTCAACTTTCATCACCTCAAAAGCTTAGTTCTTAAAGAATTCTTTAATTCAAAGCTACTGATAGTGGATAATTCCATGGACTTTTATACAATCATCTATTTACTATTTCTTTATCAGCAAACCTCTAAAATGCAATTCTGTTCTGTTAAAGTACGGGGAGTAGGGCACATCTGTATGTCATCAGATCACAACAACTAATCATCTCCAGTTGGTATAGTCAGGGATAGCAGGATTTTCTATTTGACAACATCTAGATCAGTGGTTCTCAACCTGTGGGTCGGGACCTCATTTGGGGTCGAACGACCATTTCACAGGGGTCGCCAAACAAGGCTGTCTGCCATTTTTTTCCCCTTTTCTTTGGCCATACCCCTGGCACCCGATGATGTATAAGTGGTTGGGGTCACCACAACATGGGGAACTGTATTATGGGGTCGTGGCATTAGAAAGGTTGAGAACCACTGATCTAGATGGACATAGTTACCTAGCTTGGTCTTATACAACACTTTATATAGCCTTGTGGTTCATACTGTATATTTATTACAAATGTATATTTGTACATAAATGCAAATAAATATATATTTCATTGTAAGAGTAGCTGTGTTCCTTTCTTCCACTGCAAATTCCACCTCTTCCAATTTGTGCTGTTAATGTATCTAAAAATAGAAAACCAGTGTCTGACTGGAATTAGCAACTTCCCAATTGCTATTTTAGACCAGGGCTTTTCAACCTTTTCACCCATTGTACCACTCTTAGGATATAACAATATCCGAGTACCACCAGTTGCCTAGCAAGGTGTCAAAAACCTGATGACCCCCCAAAAAAAAGGAAAAAAGTGATGAAGTACAGGTAGTCCTTGACTTACAACATTTTGCTTAATGACTGTTCAAAGTTACAACGGCACTGAAAAAAGTGGGTGGCTGCAGCAGGTTTTGGTTGCTTCACATGATCCTGGGACACTGTGACCATCATAAATATGAATCAGTTGCCAAGCATCTGAATGTAAATCACAAGAGCCTGGAGATGCTGCAACATTCCAGCTGATTGGCGCTTCTTCTGGGCTCATTAGAAGCGCCAGGATCAGCGCCAAGCTCCAACTGGAGCCTGGTGCTGATCCTAGTGCTTCCACTGAGCCCTGACAGCCCCAAAGAAGTGCTGATCCTGGCGCTTCCGCTGAGCCCTGACAGCCCTGCAGCTCCAGCCATCTCTCGCTCAGGCTTGTGTGGTGCTGCCACCGATTCAAACCACTTTTCTAGGATGGTCGCGTACCACCTGCCAGGTGCCAATGTACCACAGGTGGTACCCGTACCACTGGTTGAAAAGCCCTGCTTTAGACCTTCCCTTTCTTTCTTTAGTATTTTATCTACTTTGTGCTATTAGGAAGCATAGTTTTTTTTTATCCTGAGGAAATTGGAAATAACTATTGATTTGCCAAGTGGTAAACCTTTTTACAGTTCTAGAAATATCTTCTAAACATCTCTAGATATCTGAAATTCTGAGATCTGGATAGATACATGAGTATTTCAGGTTAATTCTGCATCTAAGTGGTAGGCTTAGTTGTACACATAAGCCCCAAGTCTTAAAAAGAAGTAAATAGAAGTATATAAAACTATAAGTCATTTCAACTCCAGGCAAGTCAAGAATAATGGGCACCAGAAAGAATCAATAATTGATCCAATCTTTTTCATCTGCTATGATTTTACAAAAGCTAGAGGATGAAAAGAGCTGTTTGCTTTGTTTCCTTTTTAAGTGTATTCCAATAAAGAGCTGCAGTTAGAGAACTATTTTGCAAAGAAATTTTAATGAAGGTGTCAGATAGCAGATGATACATTGAAGCAATCATTAGTAAACTCTAAATCTAAGCCTAGAATTACAAAATGTGGCTTGTAGGATAGATATCTGAGTTTCGCTGGAATATATTTATTCATTGACCAAGTCATGTGCATTATCTATAAGGAATTAACTGTAAGCAGGCATTTTCTAGTGGATAGATACATGAACGTTGGAACAGCTTTTACAAGGATTTAGATAACCTTAATGTAGACAAGGATTTGGTTTAGATGTAATTACAATGTAGCACCTTTAAAACCAGCCTGCAGTGTTACTGTATGTTCCAAAAGAGTTTTATAAGTTGGAAAATAATACAATAATTGCAGCACATTTACAGTGTTGATCAAGAAAATAATTGAGGCTGCATTCAGACCCAATGTAATAAGCTCATGGGAACCTTTTGCAGAATTTCTTCAATGGTTTTGTTATTGGTACAAAATGCAGATACCCAATGAGCTTATGATTATGAGATACGTGCTGAAAATCTTTTTGTTGAATTTGTTTATCTAACAAAGAAAAAATGGGCAGAAAGAAATAGAACATTCTGGAATAATATTGCAGGCAACTGACACATTTCAGTCTTACTTTGGATATAGGCGTGTGTGTTGTAGGGAAGCCAGTACTGATGATTAGAAGAATGTTGTTACCCATGAAGACAGGAACAAGATGTTGTAGTGAAAATAACTTACCCCAGTTTATCATTGTATCAGGAAAGAAAAATAATGTCTAAACCAGGCTGCTGATCAGATGGTGTAATGTTATGACTGACAAGAGCAAGCAATTATTTATGTGCTTTTTTTTTGGCTACAAAAAGACTATGAGTATAAGAATTTAAATAACACATTTAATAGTTGGTGAGACTATGTAATCTTACCATATTGCAGATTTATCCAGAAGTCAAAAGGTAACTTTATTTTAGAACAAGAGAATTAAGTTAACTTTCAGCCGATCCTGTCATTTAGTCAATTCAAATATATTATACTGTAGCTCTAAAAGAAATGGGTATGTTAAAGAAATTCTGGATGGATCCTAAACTATTTCACACTTTATTCAAATAACATTTGCTGTTCAGTTACAAAATAATTGATTATGGCAGTACTTCCTACCAATTTTAAAGCCAATCTTAGAAGTTAACAGCATTCCTTTTATTTTCAATTCTCTCTCAAAGGACTCCAGTTATGGTTGGAACTGCAATAATAATGTACAAAGCTTACACAAAAGGATGAACAAGGACTGGAAAATGTAAAATGTATGCCTTAGGAAGTTTTGTTTTAAACTGCAGTTTAAAAAACACACACAATGGAATAGACCTCTGTTTTGCTGCAAGCAACTGCAGAGAGTGATAATATTTAAGGATGCAGCAAGAATTATTATTGCTTGTTACAGCAAAGCAGAATGAGGTTTAGTCTGAATTGTTAAAATGTAAGCAGGGATTCAGATAGCCAATAAATGTTTAAGCTGGGCAATCTTCCTGCTTGGCAGACTATAATATTTTGGCCAACGCTTCAATAGAAACTTAATCTATAGGATGTTCTTCCTTACATTGATCCCAGTAATACAATCATACAATTTATGAATTGTAAAGGATTTGTATAGATCATCTAATCCAACACCCCATTCAGTGCAGGAATGGCAAAGTCATTTTGAGATTTTTGTCCCTGAAGGACAAATCCCCCATCTTGGTATCATTTACAAATCTAATTAGCATGTTTTCCATTCCATCTTTTAGGTCATTCATAAAGATGGTTTTGGAGCAACACAAGCTACTAGCCCAAGTGTTGCAGTAATTGTACAATGCCAACAGATGAGAATTAAAATAAAGGTATACAATACATTCTGTATGCCTTCATAGTCATACGACTTACGTTGGTTGAAGTCAACTTAGTAGGACTCATTCACATGATATACTATAAGCCTTGTGAGTATAGTCACCATTTTAGGTATTTCCATGTTGAAAATTTCCTCTTAATAAATGAAGCTGTTTAATATTACAGTAATCAGAATTCATTAGTTATAATTCAGACTACAGTCATTTGCAGACAAGATCTCTGTTATATTATTTAGTCAATTTATTAGTTATCTCAGTTGCTCAATATTAGATTATAATTAGATTCTGTGCAATGTGCAGTGCTTAGAAATTTTGCATCTCTTCTGCCATTACAGAAGGAGGATTAGCCACGAATCCTTATGTTCCTTAAATAACATCTCTTAATTGCCTCAACTCTTTGTGTTTCAAATTGGAGGTATTGGGGCTTTAATTACTGGGTTCTCCTAATTATTTTTCTTCTCTTTCTTCAAATAGCAGAGTAGCATAGGCCACTATTTAAAATAAATAAAATAAAATAATAAAATAAAATAAAATAAAATTGAACTGTTGTTCAATATCTACTCTGAGTCAATCTTCAACAAGGCACTGGGGAACATCGATGCTAGCATCAAAGTAAACGGTGTTTGGATCAACAACTCAAGATATGTTGACGATACAGTTCTGCTTGCCAGTAAGCATGAAGACCTTCAGCTCCTCATCAACAGAGTCACAGAAATATCTGAAAAATATGGCTTGAAGCTTAACACCTCAAAAACCAAGATCATGGTCATCAGCAAACAACCCATTTCCACCAATAAATTCAGAAGGAATACCACTAGAAAAAGTTGAAAGGATCACACACCTTGGTTCCAATTTACATGAAAGTTGGGACATGACCGTTGAAGTAAAGACAAGAATAGAAAAAGCTTGAACAGCATTCTTCAAAATGAAAAAGGTCTTGACGACATAAGCATAAGACTGAAAATCAGGCTTGTCAGATGCTATATTTTTTCTATCCTGCTCTAGGGAGTAGAGAGTTGGTCTCTGACAGAAGGGCACCTGAAGAGACTAGAAGCATTTGAAATGTGGATTTATAGGTGTCTGTTACGTATAAGCTGGGCTGACAAGATCAGAAATGAGGAGGTGATAAGCCACCTGGGAAAGCCAATGGAAATCATCAAAACAATTAAAAAACGAAAATTAGAATATTTCGGACATGTGATGCGACACCCAGAAAAATACGGCATACTCTATTTAATCCTCCAGGGAAAGACTGAAGGCAAACGAGGTCCAGGCAGAAGAAGAACATCGTGGCTTCAAAATCTAAGGGACTGGTTTGGACAAAACTCAGCAGCACTTTTTCGTGCGGCTGCTGATAAAAACAGGATCAACAACCAATCGCAAGAGAAATATTTTATGGTGTGGAAAAAATGGGTGAATTTTATACAGCGCAAATATGAGATTAGAAAGTATTATTTAGCTTTTGAATAATTTATGTTTAAGGTAATGATTAGAACTGTTGTTTTGTTTTGTCTTTATATATTGGAGTTAAAGTATTTAAAATTTTGTTCTTTGAATGTATTTATAATTGTTTGATGTTTATTTAAGTTGTAAGGTTTTTTTCTAGTTTTTATTAACCCTGTATTCAGTTCTGGGAAGGACGGGGGAGGGTGATGGGGGGGTTGGGGGGTGGGAGAGGGAGAGGGGGATTATTTTATTGTAAAACTGTAAAAATTTTCAATTAAAAAAAAACACAGGATCAACAACATGATCGCCAACGTCCGATAACGGATATGGCACAAGAAGAAGAAGAAGAAAATAAAATAAAATAATAAAATAAAATAATGTCAGGAAATTATGGATTTGGGCCCCTCCTCCCACAGGCAAGAATCTGTCATGATTTTTCTTAAAAGAGGTTATTTAAGCTGCTAGTAGACGGTATGCCCTTACTCTTCCTCTTGCACACTCCTTTAGAACCACCAAAAAGCAATAAGATGGGCTGAACACAAAAGGGGAAAATTTGCAATAACAATTACTTAGAACAGTGATGGAGAACCTTTTAGAGACCGACTGCCCAAACTGCAATCCAAAACCCACTGGGTGGGTGTGGCTGTGGTAGTCATGGCAGACTGGGTGGATGTGGCCAAGGTGGGCGTGGTCACCTCAATGTTGCTCAGCGGGGGGGATGCTTGTGGGGGACAGACAGGGTTGGGGGAGATCCAGGGGGTCTCTGGCAGGTGGGGCGGTGGGCAGGAGACTCATCCTGCGGGGTGAGCAAGGCGAGACAGGGCAGGGGTGCCATTGCTGCAGGGCAAGGCGGGGCAGGGGCTGGGGCAGCTGCTGCCTGACACCATCAGCCCCCGCACACAGAGGCCAGCGAGCGCAAGGGGCCTACAATGTCCATCAGCCACAGCCTGCCGGCCCCTCGACTGGCGCACTCTGGGGCTCCGCAGCCCACTGCCAGCAGTTCAGAGAAGCATAAATGCAGTGGATCGTGCCTGGGAAAAGGAGAGCATGCGAGGCCAGGAGGGATGGGACAGGGGGGAGGGAAACCAGCCATGCTGGGATGCATCAGGCCATGTGGGACCTCGGCAAGTTAGCGGGTGGCTGGTTGAAGAGGAACGGTTGCCATCTCTGGGGCATGGCGCGTGTGCCCACAGAGAGGGCTCTGAGTGCCGCCTCTGGCATGCATGCCATAGATTCGCCACCACTGACCTAGAAGTTGCTGAAGAGGGCATATTCATAAGCAAACATTTATAACTCAAGGAAAACTTTTATGATAGCTGGGATGAGAAACTGAATAGCTGGAATGTCACAGGTTTCTTACAATAACCAGAATAATCTTAACCATGCGAAGGGATATCAGTGAATAATGCATTGATTTATTAGATAATTGAGTTGAATCCCAATTTTAATTTTCGTTTCATTCTAATATGGTATCAACCTACTACATTATCTTCTATGTTATTCACTTTCCATGTGATTACAAACTGTAGAAAAGATGCTAGCTTGTAACCAAGGCATTAATACTTAAAATTATGATTAGGATAGCATTGGCAAGGCATGCTGTTTTTTTATCTGTAACCAATTATATTTGAATTCTGATAGTCTCTAAATCAATAGAAATATACAGAAAAGGAAAGAGAACTTTGATTACAATGCTTACCTACTTAATATGACAATATGTCAGATGCATGTAATCAGAATCACTCTGTGAATAGGTCCACATAGATACTTTATTGCTGAATGCCTATATTACAATAATCTTGCCAGACTAACTGCCTTTCCTTGGGAAACAGCAGATACAGACCTAAGATGTTTTCTCCTCCAAACTAACTACAAGTTGGAATGTCTTTTTATCCTTCCTTGAGGGGCCCCCTCTCCTTCAGCCAGTGATTCCAGCACCCAATATTGCTCTAACTTTCCCTCCTGAAGTTTACCAATTTATCTCTCTTGTGACATTAAACCATAGTACTGAATGTACTTTATATGTTGGTGAGAAAGAAAAAATATTGGAATCACGGGGTAAGAATTTTCAAACAAAGACTGTGTGCTTGAAGTTAACTTTGTATTGACCATATGCACTATACCTTGTAGCCAATCTTTCAGTCGTAATTATTTGAGCATGCAAACAAACTGAAGCAAATATTTCCTCTTCTGCTTAAAAGAATAATAGTTGAAAGGGAGCATTTATGTACTCTATTGACTGTTCCAAATCAAAGGATCCCTGACAAATGGCTTGCCAGCCACACTTTGGTCAAAATGAAAGAAAAGTCCACTTCCTCTCTGAATAATTGGTTTTATATTCAAACTGTTCTTAGTGGCTGGATTTTTTTTCCCCTAACATTCACTTGGAACCTGCTTTTCTATAATCTACATCTATTCCTCTGTGTATTGAGTTTTGTTCTGGCAGAGAAAAGGCCTTGGATTGTGACACATCAGATGATACATTTGAAGTAATCAAAAGTTTTTCACAGTAGTGCAGCTTGGTCTACATTTAATAAGGTTATTCTGAAACAGTCATGGTTGAAGGAGAAATATTTTATTATGGCTTCAATGGGAACTCCAGATTTATAGGGGCAATGAAACTGTAGACTAGAATTAACGGTAGCAGGCAATTTTGTGTATATTGCTTTCCTTGGAAATTATATGTGCACATAGAAAATATATTTGGAATGGCAGCATTTAAAATCCCCAGTTGATCCTAACTACATCAAGTAGTCAGCCAGATATCAATAAAATAGAAAATCACATACTTGCGCACACTTCCTACTAACTGTATTTTTCACTGACGCATTCCATTTAGTAAAATTAATTTGAAGACAGACTTCTGAGGCACCTACTACAGACTCAGACAGAGAAGTCAGATTTTTTATTTTTGTGCTGCGCAATATTTTTTATGTCATCTGTTGTGCAGATGAAAGGCCCATTGCTAGGGGAAATACAACAGAAGGCGGAGGAGTCTGAGCTGATGAAGATGGAATTCCAAATGTTGGAGACAGAGAGAGTAAGGCTATCACTGGTGGAAGAAAAGCTCTTGGATGTTTTACAGCTGCTTCAGCAACTCCGGGATCTGGTAAGAAAAAAAGACAAAAAACCCAAAAATGAAGTAGTGGAAGAAACAACAAGCTTAGATGCTGCTCCTCAGAATAGAATAGATGGACATCCTCTGTAATTTTCTGCAAGGTCTTCGGTAGACAGACTTTATCTGCTATTACACTGAGTTGCTAAAAAAAAGTTCAGCTATAGATAGCTATCTTAGAAAAGGAAAACATGAACTTCTAGATAAACAATTTTCCATTAGAGATATACAAGGCACTCTCTATAATTTAGAGCTAGGAGAGTTGTACGCTTGTTTAAGGTAGCTGTTAATATTTTTCCTGTTGAGAGCCTTTGATTTTGTGTAGAATTACTGCATGAGCTTCTGATCCAAGTTTTACTTCTGCCATGAATTCTCTTGGTGACCTTGAGCAAATCATTCTTTCTCATATTGATCTGCAATATGGAACACAATAAAACCATCTTTTTAATACAGGTTATTTTACAGCTACAATTACATTATATAGGTGAAGAAAATTATTTTTAGTGGTTAAATAAGATAAATGAGCAAAACTGAAACAGTGCGGAAGAAAAATAGTCATAGAATTATTTCACACATGCACACACACACTTCATATCTGGTTTAAAATTTACAGTAGGAAACTCAGCTTTTTTCCTTTTGCTTTTTTTTAAAAACAAAAATAGCTTTGCTATTAGCATTTCTAAGGGATAGGCGTGCCCGGCTTCATAAATGTTATTTAAAAAAGGTGGTGGCGTTCTACTTTCTAGGTCTTGTTCTGTCCCAGCCTACGTCCGCCCTTGTTACGTCACAAGAACAAACCCCTCTTAAACAGTAGGCTGGGAAAACCAACCTCTTTTTATTTTCAAAACAGTCCTGATAAGTTTTTCTCCAAAACAAAAACACAGAATACTTTCCTAACAGCTAATTGGTTACAAAAGCAAACAGAGCAGAAGTTTAAATAAGAAATTAACTGATAAAACAAAACAGACCATGATCCTTGGAAGTTCTTTACAAACGGTTGCCTTCAGCAACCAGCACCGCCCACACCTTCCCTTTTTATAAAGCAGTCCCAAAGCGTGGCTTCTCAATGCCTTCGCCTCTTCCCCTGGAGTTGTCATATTGACTGCTGCTGATCTGCTCTAGCTAATTGCCTGCGTCTATGAGCATCAATCATGTCCATCAGGTGTGAATCCTCCAAGTCTGACTCATTCTCCCCACACAGCTGAGCTTCATCCGGAACACGACTGGAGGGCCCAGGCTCTTCATCAAACTGTGAGTCTTGTAATTCATCAGAGCCTCCCTCTGACTCCCTCCAAATGCCTCCTCCACCTCCTCCTCAGATTCCCCAGACTTAGCTGTTGGGAACACAGGCTGGCACGGAATCACAACAGGTCCAGATTTAATTAGTTTAAATCTAAGAGATTTTTTTTCTAAATGTAGGAAAGGAACTAAATCTAGCTGTGAGCAATTTTAATTCTAATCAATCTATTTATAAATGAGTACAAGTCCTGGATTTATGTCCATTTGTCATGTGAATGCCATTTGCAACCTATGCCAACTTCCCTCAAGCAAAGTGCAAGATCCCAGAGAACTCATTCTCTGTAGTAGCCTTCCAGCCACTCTATAGTGCATATACCTGCTGTAACCCTCTTTTGCCCACGGCTTCTGCCAGCCTGTGCACAATCTCCACCAGCCCTCCCAAAGCTTCTGCCAACTTATCTCCATTTCGTGCCACCTGCTTGTGGCAGATAAAAACACACGCACCAGCACCCCTGTACTCTTTGCCTGGTATCCCTGCCTCTTTACATGCTGTGTAGTTCTGGGATTAAGACACAACTGTGACTGCCAGGATTGCCATTGTGAACAGTTACAGTCACACAATGTCATGCTTTACACAAGCATTGCTTAGTGATGGCAATCCCAGTCTCAATTGCTGTTGTAACCCAAGGACTACTGGTAAATAATTCTTATAGGTACTAATAAATACTATGCACACCATTTGAGAGATATTGTGGAGAAAAAAGCACATGATCTTCAATTGATAGGGTATTGGGTATTGTTATAATTAGTTTTTTTTTCCTTTTTGAAAAGAAAATATAAGTAGAGAAGTAGATAAACTGATACATGAAAGGCATACATATTACCCTACCAAACATAGGAATGTAGACATCCAATCTACACTTTGGCATTATATAAACCAAGATGTGACTAGGACCTAAGTACATATCAGTACGCTTTAAATAATGACTTGCAAAGCAATCTCTAGACTAGAATGCTCTGTCTGCATAGAAGAGTGTAATTATAATTGGGACTTTCCAGTTGAAACATGCTGACCAAAATGTGCCCAAACTACTAGTGCTGTTCTTATCATCAGCAAGGAATGGTTGATGAATTACAGATACAACAAAGTACACTCCTTTACATCATCTCTATTTGATTAAATATCATGTGATGACCCAGGGCATGGCACAGAGGTAACACAGTCAGCTGACAGTTCAAACTGCCCCTTTAATGCTCCAGATGTTCCCCAAACGCTCCCACATTTCTGGCAAGTCCCAGAGCAAGTAAGGACACACACATACACGCACACACACACACACACACACACACACACACACCTTCAGCAACCTCTGGCTGCAAGTAGTTTCAAAAGATTTTCACTCTATATCAGGCAGGAAAAGTGTGTGTGTGGAACAAACAGTCCTCTTTCAGAGTTGCTAGATTAGAACAACAATTTACTGAAGGCCAGGTAGATAACAAAGAAAGGAACATATATAGCCAAAATTCAGTCTGAGGTTTGGAATACCGAATCAAGTTTGTCAGCCAGTCCAATGGTCAGAGTTTCAGGGTTTACAAGTAGAAATCACAACACAGAACAGGAGATCAGAGGGTTGTTTCCAATGTCGGCAATGGCACACCAGCCTCCAATAATTCAGCATTTATTCCCAGCAAATGCCCCTCCCCATAGCATCTCCTTAAGTCTCAGTCCCCAGGTGTGCCTTGTAAAGAGGGGCAGGGCGCTCTCCTCCCAAGTAGTTGGGTCTGCCTGCGCTGTTCCCTCTTTCTCTTCACTCTCTGTGCTCGAAGATCGGGAGAGGAGGTCCATGCTCATTACCTGAGCTCTGCCTCTCTTGGTCATCCTGCCTCTATTCCTCCCTGCCTTCCAGCTATCCCAGTCCTGAAAGGCCCTGGCCTGCCTCAGTCTGCTCCTCCCCATATTCCTCTGAAGCCAACAATGCCTCCCCCTCAAACTCTGTCAGCTCCAGCTCTGGCTCATCTTCCTCCCCAGATTCAGGCCCCAATGGAAGCATGACACTATCCCCTCCCTCGGGACCATGTGGCCTGGGACGTTGCGGGAACCAGGCATGAAAGTCACAGACCAGATGAGGAGCATGGATATCGGTGGCATCGACCCAGGTGAAGTCCTCCGGTCCATAGACTTTCCATGCCACAAGGTATTGAAACCGACCCCACAACCAGCAGGAATCCTGGATGCTATCCACTTCATACTTCATTTCTCCATGAGGGGCTATTGGTTCCGGTGGCGGTGGAACTGGTCGATGCAGACTGTTGGCCATTACTGGTACTAGCAATGATCTGTGGAAAACTGGGTGAATCCGCATGATCTGTGGCAGGGATAAGCGAAACACTACAGGATTGATCACTGCTTCAACCAGAAATGATCCCAAGTAGTGGTGATCAAGTTTTTTTGATGGCCAAGCTGTCGGCAGGTACTGTGTGGAGAGCCCACAGCTAACAGATGATGCTGGTCTGCAAATAGTCTGCAAATAGTTTGTAGTCCTCCTTGGCTTTCTCCAGCTGGTTTTGAATCACTTGATGCATAGCTTTCAGCTCTTGGAGGAACGTATCTATGGTCAGAACTGGGGAGTCAGGCGGAGCCAATAGGAAGAGCCGTGGATAGAAGCCATAACTGGCGAAGAATGGGGACATGCGGGTGGATGCTCCAAATAGCGCCCGCCATTCTGAGGATGCTTCAAAAGGCTTCCAAAGCTTTCCAAAGGCTTTCTGAAGAATTGCGAGAATGCGCCAACTATTTGGAGGCTGGCATGTGCTGTTTGGAGAACAGCAGAAGCGATCTTGAGAAGAAGGCCTGGGGTGGCCAGCAGCCACCTTGCATTGGGCCATGCTGGGTATGGCTCATCACCAATGGCAGGGCCTGTATAGCATGGGGCAGCCGGGGCAGCATTGTTTGGGGCACTGCAGTGGCTGAACATGGGGCAGGGCTTCAGGTGGCATTCCCAAGTGCTGGATCTCCAGTAGAGGCCTGGGGGATGGTGATGGGCAACTGAGATTGTGAAAGGTCCCAAGCCTCTACTTCACACCCAACAGAAATTCCCAGTTTGAGGACTACTTTTAGACAGAGAAAACCATTAGATGAACATAATGAAAGGTGAAAAATTTATAAAACAATTTGGTATGAATAAATGATGGACATGATGGAAGTAAGGAAAGAAATGTAAGAAAATGTACAATGAATGATGCTATTAAAATTAGCTTAGCTATGTTTCCTTTTCTTATTTTGTGACTCTAATAACTTTGACTTACTCTTTGTTACTTTTCTGTAGTCTGCATAACCTAACTTTCTCTGAAAAGGAATAGCATGATATATAGATTACATGTATATATGATAACTTTAGTATTTAAAGGATTTTTCTTGCATGCTGTGGAGAAAAGAAAACAGATGTCTTAGAAACAAGGTATCATCAAAATAAAAAAACAGTTTACTAAATTTACCTGCACTGTATCTGTTTTTTCTCTTATTTCTAAACTGCATTTAAGGCCACTTTTTATTATGAATGTAGTTACATCTAATGAGAGCTGATCTGATAGCTAAAATTAGTCTGATTTGATTCTCAAATTCTGTTAATAACTCTTACGAATATATATAATATTTTCCTATTACATTTCTTCTATACTTGTCAGGCTTTCATGTCTTCAGTTGTGGTAATGCTTGCTCCTTGTGACAGTCAAAATCTAATGAAGGATAAGCTAATAAACTGCCATGAGTGATTATAATTGGCAAAAAAATATCATTACATTCTCATTGTCCATCACCATGTTGAAAATCATTTGTTAAGCAATCCATCAACTGACACATAACACCACTGTGAAAATATTGCCCTGAGTCTTGTACGTTACTATATATCATGGCTCTTAAGTGGTAATAATATGATGACTTATCACTCATGGGCCTGGATGTTAAGAATATCTCCTGCAGAGTTTAAGAATCTATATAACAATACACTCATAAAGAACACGGTAGGTTCTTTTTCAAACATGGGAGGGAAATGGTGCTTGTGAATTGAGCTCAGTCTCAAAGAGACATCATCTTTACTTAATTTTGAAGGTGATCAACTGTTAGAGGAAAGATGAGATTTAAATATAGATAATTAAAAATAACAGTAAAATTAAATTTAGCTTTCATGAATGAATACAATTACTTCAGTGCATAAGGGCTAGAAAATCAAACACTCAGAACTCAAACTCTCAAAACTATTTTTCAACAATTTCTGTATCATGCTCATCTCCCTGGTCCCACAATATCTACTATATCATTTATCGCTGTCTGCATCTCATGCTTTCTTCCTTTCACCTCTCCATGACCATTTTTTTATACTTTGCGCACGTGATTGGCAAATGAAGACCAAGTACATTGTATTGAGCCTGCCCATTCTGTTTGACAGTATGTAGAACTACAGAACTGATCACATATACAGGTTGATAGTGTGACTATCCACCATGAAAAAGGGAAAGATGGACTACACAGAGGCCCTTTTCTTAAACGACATGAAAATAAAACCCAAACTGTCTTCTGATGGGTAAACAATGTCTATCAGTCTTGTTTTGCAGCTACATACATTTTGTGTTATGACATTATCTAGCTATCTTGTGGAATATGTTTTGCACATTCACCTTCTGTTTACATTCTGTTATATCTCTTTGTCTCCTGTCTGATGTATATTTGCACCATTGATGTATACAATTTCTCTGAATTGCCAACTTGTTTGTTGATCATAAAGGCCATTAAAAGTAAATCCAATGTTGCAGTTGGTGTGAATATTAGATTTTGGAAGAGGATTAATATATTTCAGTATTGACATGTGCAGATAAAACTCCCTAATATTGTTTTATGTTTTGAAGAACATTTCTAAGCGCACCTTGGGGAAAATCTTACTGAACACTTTGGAATCCTGCTGTGACTCCCAACATGGTAAGAAAGTACAGTAACCTTTGGTACTAAACCTCACAGTTTGGCTGGCAAGACCACTGGTTAGCAGGAAACTTCTCCGGAGGGCAGAGAATTGGCACTGCTCCAATATGTTAGATACCCTGTTGCACAGAAATGGCTTGATCAAGATAGTTAGATAGTAGATAGTGAATGATCTTAAAGATTCAGAAACAGAGATAGACACAAAGGGAGGAAAGGAGAGATTCTTAATGTCTGATTCATCCCCAATCAATTAGCTATCAATTAAGCTAAGAAAGGATTTCAATGAATAAGGACATAGACACACACACCCCCCAAAAAAGCGCGCTCACTCCTTTGAACCCAGATTATAATTCTCTGATGTGGCAAGAAAATGGGTGAGAAAAGAAAACTTTACAGGAGGAATGAATAGCTGGTGATGTGGTGGTGGTTTGGGGATAGTGCAAAAAACATCTAATGCTACCTTGGTCTAGATGGGGGGTGGGCAGACATCTTGTAATTTATTTAGTTGGTAAAAGAGAAATGGAATAATATAAAAAAATTATTGCTTAAGTTTGAAAGAAGTAAAAATGTTATTGAAATTTTGAACTTGAAATACAGTAATGTTCCAGCTTTGGAATTCCCTGAACATATGTGGAGGTTAACATATCATTCTGTTACGTAACTGGAGACATCTAGTGCCAGATTGTGACTGATCAGTGGTATAGATCTATTTCTAACTGTCCTACTAGCCTGATCCAGCACAGAGGCTTAGGCTGGCAATTTGCATTGCTAGAATAAGCTTCTTCATCCCAACTTCTTTTTCCCAGTGACTTCGTACAGTGTAGGATTACAGGAAGGCCGAATGTATGCCCTCTAGCCCATATTTTCTTTAAAATATTTATTCAGCAATCTTAGATTTCCTTTTTTTGCCTCAATGAAAAGAAAGAAAAAAACCAGAAGACAGTGTTGTCGTTTAGCAAAGAAAGTAGGTCAGATCTTCAATATAATAACCTTTCATCTTTATACAAAACACACATTTCTTGAGTTCTCTCTTCTCCCCAGGTAGTAGTCCACTGTGCAGATCCCATTGTTGTGAGATTTTCAGGCTCCAAAGGTTGTTTGATGATTTTGTTCTTTATAGTGAAGTTGGGTATGTGCTTTCTTTTATTATCCTAGGAGAACAGCGCTCCAGATTCTTCTTGCAATTCCAAACAAAATTACATTTATTTCAGTATGAAGCAATATATATATAGAGAGAGGAAAAAATAGGAATCTTTGATTCCACTTTGATCCTATGCACATTGCAATTCCACTGAATTTAAGGGGACTCACCAAAAAAGTGGTTCATAAGGATGGGAATTAAACATCATGGCAATTTTCAGCCTAAGAGATTAATTTATCTGTAATAATAAGATAATTATTTCTACTTCTACATGTGTAGCATTCAATGACATGTGCAGTAGTCTGCAATATTAGTAGCCTTTTTTTCTAAAATGTAAATCTGCTTTGGGAATGAATATAAAAGAAAATGCTAAACCATAAATTATCAATTTTCATTATTGAAAGAAATACAGTAAGTTGCTAAATCCATTAATGAGGAATATTGGTAGTCCTCAACTTACGACTATTTGTTTAGTGACTGAAGTTAGAACAGCACTGAAAAAAAGTGATTTACAAGTGATCCTCACACTTATGACTACTGCAGCATCCCCATGGTCATGTGATCAAAATTTGAATGCTTGACAACTGACATGTAGTTATGATGGTTGCAGTATCCCAGGGTCGTGTGATCATTATTTGCAAGTTCTCAAGGGTTGCCACAAAGAAGAGGGAGTCAAGCTATTCTGCAAAGCGCCTGAAGGCAGGACAAGAAGCCGTGAATGGAAACTAACCAAAGAGAGAAGCAACCTAAAACTAAGGAGAAATTTCCTGACAGAACAATTAATCAGTGGAACAACCTGCCTCCAGAAGCGGTGAATGCTCCAACACTGGAAGTTTATAAGAAGCGACTGGACAGCCATTTGTCTGAAATGGTATAGGGTTTCCTGCCTGAACAGGGGGTTGGACTAGATGACCTACGAGGTCCCTTCCAACTTTATTATTATTGTTGTTATTATTATTATTATTAAGTTTCCCAACCAGTTTCTGACAAACAATGGGGAAAGCTAGATTCTCTTAACAACTGTGTGCTATTATGTGCAACTGTATGGTAATTTGCTTAATGACCACAGCAAAAGAGGCTGTAAACTAGAATACAACTCATTTAACCATTGTCTCACTTAGTAACAGAATTTCCATTCCCAATTGTGGTCATAAGTTGAGGACTATCTGTAACATTTCCTTAAGTATTTGAAAAAATTAAATGACTAAGCTCTAATGTTCCTTCTAACACAGTGATTCTCAACCTTTCTAATGCCGTGACCCCATAATACAGTTCCCCATGTTGTGGTGACCCCCAAGTGGGTGTGGCCACCAATAAGAGGGAGTAGGACAGCTAGGGAAAAGGGAAAAAATGGCGGACAGCATGGTTTGGTGACCCCCATGAAATGGTCATTCGACCCCAAATGGGGTCCCGACCCACAGGTTGAGAACCACTGTTCTAACACATGTTTATATTATATGTTTATATGTGATTTAGAAATATTTTTTCCTTAGGGACATCTCAATACAGAATGGAAATATAATATGTTTAAAAGAAATAGATTTGGTACGCTTATTTGTATATTCATCTCATATTTTTATATAATATGTTGTATATTGATCTCATATTTTTATAGGTTGGAATTTTATTTTTTTAAAGTGGCAGTTAAATTTTACAGTCTAGGAAAAAAATATTTATTTATAAAGAGTTTTCCTGTTTGCCTTTTCATAAATAATTATAGTAGTGAGAGAAAAAATGCACATTCTTGATAGTATAGTTTGTAACTGTGTTTTGAACTAGAAATTGATGAAGAGATATTATCCACAGGCCTACCCTTTTTCGCAGCTGTCTCATCTTAAGCTTGTGTGGTATGCTTCTTCACTTGATTTTTCAGTCAGAATTACTTACATCTCAAAATGTGTAGAAGCTGAACTCAAAAAGCAGGGCTGCCTTAACCCAGTTGCATACTGCACAAGGGTGCTGCATAAGGGGGAAAGTGCCAGTTGCAAGGTAAAAATTGTTTTTAATCAGCAGCTGGAGTTCTTTTAAAAAAATGTTTTTAACATTGGACGAGTGTGCATGCTTTGTGCACAAGGGCTCCTTATATGCCAGTAGTTCCCTGCCCATAAGCTTTTTCCTTAAGATTGCTTTTCTTCTCATGCATTTTTACTCACTAATGCATGAATGCCTTCCCAAAATGTTCATAAAATGTTGTGTATTTGGCAAAACAAAAACAGTGGCTACCATAGATTATCAGTGCAATAGCAGGCTAGAAGACAAATTTGATCTGAGGTATGAGATTATTTTTATATCTGCATTCCGACACATTCTGTTCTGTTTTACAAGGACAAATACTTCAAAACGTTTTCCATTCTTTATTCAAAGATAAATGAATCTTCATCTTAATCACCCCAATGTCTCTAAGGCAAAGCAACATGCCAGATAAAGGGGTTACTTCACTTGGGATTACTTTGATCTGAAGAAAAATATAGAACAGTGGTTCTTAAACTGTTTGATTCAATTACCTTTTCTTTGGGTCTCAAATACTGTCATTATCCATATAAAAACAAAAGAGTTTTAATAGTTGCAATGCTAAACTGGATCCTTGATCATAAGCAAACAATTGCAAATCACTCTGTTACCGCCAGGATATACCCAGATTATTGCTCTGGATAACAATATGGGCAGCATACAAATTTAGTTAATAAATAAATAAATACCCGTAAAATTAACCAGAATGGGTCCAAATATCTCACCTTTATGCTGGAAACGTAAAACAGCAATAGGATCATATTATCATATGATAATATGCCCAAAGGCTTGTGAGTATTGGAATAGGATACGAAGATGGCTGAAAGATATATTAATGTTGGACTTAGAGTTAAAATCTGAACTTTTCCTGTTGGGAATAACTACAGAGAAATACAATAAGGGAACAATCTATTTGCTGTTACATAGCTTGACTGCAGCTAGGCTAGCGTTCGCGCAAAAATAGAAGAGCAAAGATATTCCCACAGAGGAAGAGACACTATATAAAATATTATCATGTGCGGAAATGGACAGGCTCACAATGGTATTGAAAGACAAATGTAGATCAGTTTATTTCGAAACCTGGGATAAATTTTACTGCTGGAGGGATTTGAGGAGGACGGTTGGGATTATAGGCTAGCGTTAAGATAGAAATACATGTGATTTTAGAATAAGTATTGTATATAAAATTTAGATGTATATTCAGAGATGAAGAATCAGTTGTAAAATGTGGAATAATTTGATAAGAATGTATATACTGGAATGTCACATTATATCCAATGTTTTTTAATTATATTATAAATAACATTTTGATTAAAAAAAATAAATACATAAATAAATACATAAATAAATAAAATTACCCCCAGTTTAGGGACCACTGATATAGATGAGCCCTGATGCATCAGACAAAAGGTTCATTTAAATTTCTTACAATGTCTTCTTTACAAATAGATTATCACCTCCCACAAATAGGATATGAACACAGTCATATGCTCCTGTTGCCTTTCTTAGTGACATACTCAAAAGCATATTGCCTCTGATACATATGGTCCTCCTCTTCTTCCTCCTTTTCCTTCTTTTTTAGGCTTCGGCACAAACTCATAGAGTTGCAATTGCACAAATTTGAGTGTGTTAATCCAACACTTTTTTTCTTTATCTTAAAGGAAAACCGCCTATTGTTGAAGTCCTAGATGCTCTCTCCCATGAACTGGCTGCCTGCAAACTCATCGGAAGCAAGTCTCTTGAGAAAACACCAGGACACCAGTCTTTGTCAAGTTCTTTGGTTATCTCCTGTTGAGCAATAATGCCTCTATTATGTTTTGCAATTATAACCATAGGGTTAAAAGTTGCAATCCAAAATCATGGAGGGTTCTGCCACCATTTATGTAATGGTCCAATGCAAGAGATGGAATGATAAAATAAATGGCATAAATATAAAGAGATAGGCAAATAGAACAGAAAATCCAGGGTTATCTGTACAGACCGGCAATGAGCCTTGAATAGATTTTGAGAGATGGATCTCTCATCCTTTCTTATGGGACTTTATACAGTTGGATATATGATTTGAGATTTGAGAACCTATAATACAACATACATCTGAAACCTGAAATTATATTCAATATTTCCAAAGTCCCCCAAACTCTCATTTAATTTACAATTAAATTTTATCCAGTATTTACTCCTTATGGCATTAAGTGGCACCTGAAATCTCTAATTTACCAGTATCATTCATACACTACAATTAGTCCATACTGTAATGACTCTAACTGGGATGGTCATTTCTATTACTAAGCAAAAATTCATATAAACACTCTGCTTATGATTATTAAGCAAATGGTCATTAAGTGAGATATTATGTGACTATGACTTATTACTTCCTGCTGGCTTCCCCATTGGCTTTGCTTGTTACAGCCAGCTGGGAAGGTGGCAAATGGCAATCCCTTGACTAGAGGTATGGTGAAACAGTTATAAGTTCAAGAGCCAATCATAAGTCAATTTTTCAGCACTGTCGTAACTTTCAACAGTTGCTAAACAAGTGATTGTTAAGCAAGGACTACCTATAATTTATCATATGTAAAATAATACAGTAATATTATTACCCTGTAGAAATTTACTTTTCTGAACATAGCAGAGAAGATTAATTTGCATTTTTAAATATTATTCCAGTACAGTTCTTTTCTTGAGCATTTCCTTGGTGGCCCAATGCTACACATGAAGAAAATAAAATTAAAAAGTACCTAGAAGGATTATACGTTAAAGGAGGAATAAAGCTGACCTGAAGTCTGCAGGAATTACTTTAAGCTATTGCATCTGGACTGCAACATTTATACAAGGGCACCAAAAAGATTCCACATCTACATCTACAGTATTTGTAGCCCTTTGTTTTTTAATGGAATCATAACAACTTTCCATTGGAGTTAGGTGCAAAATGGGACCAGGAAAACAAGAAACAAAGTGCTTTGGAAGAGGATGTAAAAGAAGCAGATTGTAATTTTTTCACACACAAAAATCCACTCTTTGTTTTGTTTTCTGTTTGGATGAGAGCTACCATACTTTAGTTATGGTATTAAGGGAGAAATGCTGTTCATCTACCACAACCATTCACATCGTCTCTATCAGTACCTCCTTATCTTCCATCTGTCTATTCCTGCCTTTCAGTAATCTGTAAAATAGTTACAGGTTGTTGTTATTGCATGTACTTGGAGGAACTTGGGTGTTAAAATAATCTGACTGAACGATATATGTATGGCTACTTGTAAACATAGAGTTTATTTTATTCTAGAATTATGTCTGCATTTTTTTTTTACTGGAAATTTACAAATGTAGTATATCTTGGTATGACCTTTTGACTATTATCTTCAACCCTAGTAAAATGTAGGTGATTATATTAAGTCACCTTGATTTTTAAAAAAAAATAATGCTAGTGCAGCAAAAAAGGGGGGAGGGTAATAGGAGCTAGACAGAATCACAGGAAGTTTCTGATTATATCTTTGAGGATATACAGTATACAGTACTTGGATTCTTTAAGTGGTATTCCTTCCCATTACCTATCTTTGTAAAGTATTCTGGTCTATGTCCTGGCCTAACTTTTCAGTCAGCTCAGAGTAGACACTAGCTCTAATTCAGTCATTGTTCCTTGTGCAGTTTCACTGATTTTTCAAGGATTCTAGATCCTTGATATTAATAAGGTGCAGTCAGCTGCCTCCTGATTTTTTTAGTTCATGAGAAATTTACGTTAAAGCTTTAGAATTTCTGCTGAAATTCAGGTGATTGGTGGCAATCAGATGTAAGAGAGAGGCCAGCGAACCTGGTGCATGCTTCCCTTGGCCTGTTACATAATCAGGATTTATGAAAATGGCTTATCTCCAAAACATATGAAAGATGACTCATAACTGAAAGCTTGATTATCTCAATATGAAACTATTGATCTGGTTTGAAGATCATGCTGCCCCGTGGCTTAAGCATGATGCCAACTTGGCTGAGTTTGGTCAGTGTGCTGTGCTTAGACAACTTTCAGTGGCTGAATCACACAATTTGCAGACCCAAACCCAACATTACAGTTTAGCACACCTTGATTTTTTTGTCTCTATTTCAGGTGCCCCTGGCAATCATTGGATAATAATGTGATTTATAACACATGCACTACATTATATTTTCCATCTCCGTAGTTTCTTTATTTTTGTTCTGTATATTTTAATCACCTTCCTTCATGGCATGTTTCTGGAAATTCCATTGTGTGCTACAATTTATAAGCTTTCAGATAGATTAATAAAGTTATTCTCACAATATGGATTTGGATTTTTTTTTCTCATGGCCAACTTAACTATTATTTAGTTTTGCACCATTCTTTAATTTAATTTAATCTTGCCTTAAGATATTTCAAAGTACTGTTTGATTAAAACAGTATTGCAGCCTGAAGCATGTATACTTAAAGATTGAATTTCTTAAAAATATTGGAATATATGATTAAATTTTCAGGATAGTTAGCTTGTACAAATCTTGTCTTCATGTGCTTATTGTGGCATTATTGTCTCTTTGATAGGCTCAGAGGGAAAGTACTAGAGCAGTTCTGATAAATGCTACTGATGCTAATAATCAAAAGACACTGTGCATCTGTTCTACCTTCTCAGTGGATTCTTTTCTTAGCATGAAAAAAGGGGAATGCATTAGAAAAACAAGGGAGATGTCAACATCTGCACCACCCATAGAATTTTATGAATGAGAAAAACTTGATTTGCATAGTGAAAGCCTTATTTGGAAGCATTTTGGATATGTCTATTACTTTGGTTTCAAATGCAAATGCTGATTTGCAGTAGGAGAATATAGTAGCCATTAGCTTGGCAACATGTTTGTTGCACTATGCTGGAAATTGGGCTACAATCCTCACAGAAATTGTTTTTAGATCTGCTGGCAAATGGACTCCTGAATTATCACACTAAGCCACAGATTATTGGCCATGTTTGTCCAACACTCCTGGCAGAATGAGCTGGTTCTTGGGAGTCAACCTTGATCCTGGTGCTCCAGCAGTGACAAAAAAAGGAATGGTGATTTTTCAATATCTTCCTAGCAATTGCAGAAAAAGATTAGGGAGCATGTTTTTTTTTTAAAAAAAATAATAATGAAAAAATAAATCTGCAATGATGTGATATCAAGTCAGGCAACTTATTCATCCACCTTTCCCTTCCCATTTGCTAATCCCCTCAGTTGTAGAAGCTCTGTTTGTGTATGTGTGTTAAGAGACAGAGAGAGAAATTCATTTTGTCTATCCTGCTGCATTCAATCTCAGTACTTTAACTGTCTAGGACAGACATGTCAAACACAAGGCCCAGGGGGCGGATGCGGCCCACAAAGTGGTTTCATGTGGCCCACAAAGCCATCCTGAAAAAAATGAGGGAATGGCCCCCGCTGCCTTGGCTGTGGCCCAGGCTGGTGGGAGCCAATGTACAATTTTGTGGTGGCCATCTATGCTGAAACGCATTCAGTCTTAGCTCCACAAGGCTGTCTAGAAACAGCAAGGAACCGGCCCCTGCCGTGTTGGCCCTGCCCCCTGGGTGCATGCTGGGGAGGTGTCACCCTTTGTGAGGAATGAAGAAATGGACCATGCCTTGGCACTTGCCCCGGTCCCACCCCTCAGATCTGTCCCACTCCTGCCCAGGCCCCCCAGCACCCTTGACGTGAGCTATGTAGAGCTGGCCATGCCCAACCAGTAGGCCACACCCACCCTGGCCACACCCACCCGGCCCCATGAGGACAACCACAACGCTGATGCGGCTCTCAATGAAATTGAGTTTGACACCCCTGGTCTAGGATGTTTACAGATATAGTGCTAGGATTCTCATTTTAATAATTTTGGGTGGTTCCAATCTCTGTGGAGTGACCATGTGGATCCCACTTGAAAGGACGATATTTCTGACCCTCATAGGACTACCCAAATGATTACTGCTCATATTTTTGTAACAGGAAACACTTGTCTTTTTGCTCAGGACCAGAAGTAATGATCAGAGCATTAAGAGCCAATATATGGTCCCTTTTTTAATTGACAGATCACTAATAGTTTTTCTACTATTATACTGACTAGAATTCCTCTGCAGTGGTAGCGGGGCCTAGCAGAATGAATCTAAATGGTTTTCTGACTGTATGGGGCATGTTTTTTGTGCCTTCAAAACAGTGATTCTATTAAGGACATGGTCAGTCTGAGGCAGGGAAATGATCCAGACGATAGACAGAATGGCTTCTGAAGATCTAAAGGAAACAGCTGAGAACACTGGTTATTCAGGAAGCTCAGGACAATGAAACAGCAGGATTAGCAGCTAGAACAATGGTGGAGGAAGTCTTGGGATAAAGACTAGCACAGGCTAGAATCTACGTTAAAGTCTCTTGCACAACTTTGAGGAGAGTGAAGAAAATGCATTTGCTTCTAGAATCCATCTGAAGATGAGTTATTCCAAACTATACTAGCTCTATTACAACCAGGGCTTTTTTTCTCATAGAATGCCCAGAACGGAGTTCCGGCACCTTTTTTGGATGGAACCTTGTAGGGTAGGCAAGGCAGGTTGTATGACGTGTGTGAGTTCCGGCACCTTTTTTTTTTTTTTTTTAGAAAAAAAGCACTGATTACAACAATAACTGAGAAAAGCTGCCTGCCTGCCTGCAGTGACTTATTTGAGAAAGACTTGGTAGGAATAAAAATCACATTTACTCTAACTTTGGCTTCTTGGTTATAGTAGATTCTAATGCTGTATTTCCAGCATCTGCTTGTCCTGGAGAAACCCTTCTCTGTGGTATAACTTGGTGAGAAGACAAAGAGTCTTCTAAACTATGAAAGTCACCATCACTGGAGATATTTTGTCAATAGTACAAAAGTTTCTTCTACAAGAATGCACTCACTCAACAGATAATGTAAACTACTTTAAAATATTAAGACTTAACTTTTATCTACTTTATAATTATAGGGATCTGCTATTAAAACATGCTGGCATCACATGCATCATTGATGACCTGTCTGCTTGCCATGGATATAATTTATATTTGGGGTTTTCATAGTTTTAAATTTTATTTTTATATGGCTTTGAGTCACGTAGCATATGCAGCAAAATAACAAATGGGGAAATTTATTTCTTCGTTCCTGGAACTATAGTCCTCTTAAAAAATGTTGGGGATAAGGTCCCGTTAACAGACTTGCCATGATTTTTCTAAGTCCTAGAGGTTACTCACTATGAAGAAAAATCAGAACAAAAGGGAAAAACTGGTTTTAGTATTAAGGATTACTGAAGATTGACTATTCCAAGATTCTGTAATTAGTAACAGTTCAGCAGTGTATTCTATAACTCATAATACTGAAGGAGGAAATTACAATATTCTAAATCTAGAAAGGACATTTTCCTTACAGATGTATTAATGTCTTTCAGATAAGTTATCAATTAAGATATCTTTCCTATATATGAATGCTAGGTTATTTAATGAGCATTAGCCATTACAGGTAATCCTCGACTTACATTCACAATTAAGCCCATTTTTTTTGCTGAGACAGTTAAGTGAATTTTGCCCCAATTTATGACCTTTCTTACCATAGTTGTTAAGTGAATCACTGCAGTTGTTAAGTGAATCTGACTTTGCTTGTCAGAAGGTAACAAAAGGTGATTACATGATTCTGGGCTGCTGCAATCTTCATAAATATGAGTCAGTTGTGAAGCATCTGAATTTTGATCACGTGACCATAAGGATGCTGCAACAGTTGTAAGTGTGAAACACGGTCTTATGTCACTATTTTCAGTGCCATTGTAACTTTGAATGGTCACTAAATGAACTGTGTTGTAAGTCAAGGACAACCTGTACAGGGAAATAGGTAATTGATGAGATTTTTCTTTCGCCATAATTATGTAATGAATATACATAATTGTTATAAAAGTGGAAATCATTATAGCAAAGTTACATATTTCCCATATCCCAAAAAAAATCTATGCATTTATATTATGTTTTAGACTGACCTGAATGTCAGAAATCAGAATACAGTTGGAAGGGACCTTGGAGGTTTTCTAGTCCAACTCCCTGCTCAAGCAGGAGATCTTATGCCAGTGATGGTGAACCTTTTAGAGACTGAGTGCCCAAACTGCAACCCAAACCCACTTATGCATCGTCGGGTGCTGAGTGGGTGTGGCCATTGGGTGGGTGTGGCCCATTGGGTGGGCAGGCTGCGGTGATAACAGCAAACTGGGTGGGACTAAAAAGTTCAATCAATCAATTCCAACTTTGCAAGATCTTTTCTTTTCCTCGCAAGAAGTTGAAATTGACTGATTGATTGAACCTTTTTTTTTTTTTTTTTTGCACACGGCCTCAGAGGCCTAAAACAAAATGGTTTTTGTTGCGTCCTTGGCGGGAAAACAGACACGAGAAGCAGCTGGAGTTCTCAGTTTCTTTTATTCAGCGTTCAGCTTACAGGAAGATGGATTCAGCCTCGCCCAAACGCCTCGCAGCCTCTTATATAGGCAACTCCCGGGTAAATGGGTTACTTTTCCCGCGCCAGCACCCGCGCATGCGCACCGCGCTGGCGACAGCCTGTCTGGTCCCGGGCAGCTTTGCACCTGCCCGGGACTGCCTGCAAACGCCCGAGCCGTTTGCAAGGCTCGGGACATAACACCCCTTTCCCCCGGGCTAAAACTACTACCAACATACACCATTTATTTTTATATGACATTTTGCTCCCCAGTGCTCCCACTGTTTACTGGCCTTTGCCTTGCCAGCAATGTTATGTAGTCTTCTAGGTACTTAGGAGATTTCTTTGCTCTCTGTGACCTTCTTAGCTGTGGGTTACTGGCATAAGTCCCCGGACTGGAGGGAGGCGTGAGCCTGTTCTCTCTATTGTGCCCTGGTGTCTTCCAAGGACTGTGCCCCGATGCCTGGCCTGCTTGCTTGCCCACCGGGCTCGTCAGGCCAGGGCTTCTGTTGCTTTGTGACCTGGTTCTCCTACCTAGCTGTAGACCCTCAGGCCCCTTGAAGTGATAGCCACTGCTGGGCGTCTCTGTAGAACCTCCTAGGTCAGTCCAAGACCTGTCAGGAGGCTGTCCCATCCCTGAACCCCATTCTGTGCTCGGGCTCGTGTGGGTTTCTGTACTTTCCCAAAACTCAGGTGTTCCCTGAGTTGTGCTCGGGTTGTTGTAGTCGGGACTTGGTTCCTCGACTAGCTCTGTGTATGTTTGACCCCCTGTAGGATTTGGGGTAAGGTCAGGCCAACTTTGGGGATTGTGTGCCAGCTCTCGTGCGGGGAATGATTTGTTGGGATGCCCCCGGGTATCCTCCGTGACTGGAGTAGGCGTGAGTGCCTGTTGTGTGGGTAAGCTCCATGACTTCCTTTTCGGAGCAATTGCGGAATCTGGGGACGGGCCGTTTGTGGCTCCCTCAGTGGAGATGGGCAGCAGCTCGTGCCCTTCTCTTTGCTCCAAAGGGTCCCCCTCCCCCCCTGGAAAAGACCCAGGAGTCTCAGCAGAAAAGTCTCGCCTAGAGCGAAGTGGGTCGATGTGCCGACGTAGGACACGACCGTTGTCCAGGGCAACCTCGTAGGAGAGAGGACCTGTGATCCTGGACACAGAAGCGGGGACCCATGTATGACCAGGCCCGTAATTGCGAGCCCAAACCGGGGCACCCACAAGTAGTCGTCTAGGTGCCCTAGGATGTGAGGTAGATGAAGGCAGTCTGTCCGGATGCAACCGGTCAAGTCTAGTAGTAAGTTGGCGCCCCCAACGAAGTTCAGCTGGACTTCTCCCTGTAGAAGTGGACGGTGTGGTGCGATAAGAAAGGAGAAAGTCAGCCAACCTGTGATGCCAGTCCCCGTAGGTGAGTCTCTTCAAGGCGTCCTTTGCGATGCGCACCATGCGTTCCGCCATACCGTTGGTGGACGGGTGAAAAGGCGCAGACGTGGCATGACGAATCAGGTTTGCCTGTAAGAAAGCTTGGAATTCGGAGGAGGTGAATTGAGGGCCGTTGTCGGACACGATGACATCTGGCAGCCCGTGTGCAGCAAAAATCCCCCTCAGTACCTGAATAGTCTTTGCAGTGGTGGTGGATGAGACAGGCACAACCTCAAGCCATTTTGAATGGCTGTCAACAAGGACCAAGAAGAACTGGCCCTGAAAGGGCCCAGCGTAGTCAATGTGCACCCTAGACCATGGGGACTGTGTTTCCTCCCATCTATGCACAGGAGCTTGGGGCATCTCTGGGCGAGATCGTTGGCAGAGGTGGCATGCGTGCACCTTAGCCTCAATATCTTTATCTAAAGCAGGCCACCACAAGTGGCTTCGTGCAAGAGCCTTCATACGACAATGCCAGGATGACCCTCGTGGAGGGATTCTAAGACCCTAGTCCTCATTGAGGTGGGAATGACAACTCTGTTTCCCCAAAGCAGACAACCCTGAGAAAGGGACAGTTAGTTTCTTTTGGACCAGAAACTCTGAAACTCAGGACTAGGGCAGTGCTCAGGCCACCCGGACAGGACCCAGGAGCGGACACGTGAAAGTGTGTGATCTGTACCTGTTTCAGCGGTAACATCCCTGGCACTAAGAGGGAGCTCGGGCAAGGCTTGGATTGATAGAATGTTGACAGCTGGCGCGGGGTCAGCTTCTACTACTGGCAGAGGCAACCTACTGAGGCCATCAGCATGGCCCATTTCTTTCCCAGGCTTGTGGAGTAATGAAAAATCATATGCAGACAAGAAAATAGACCACCTAAGCATTCTAGGGGAAATGATGTGGGGAGTCTGCTTACGTGTGGTAAACAGTCCCAGCAGAGGCTTATGGTCAGTGAAGACCGTGAAATGCCTGCCATATAGAAAATCGTGGAATTTTTTAATTCCAGCAACAACAGCCAGAGCCTCCCTGTCTATCTGAGCGTAGTTGCGCTCGGCAGAAGACAGTGTTCTGGAGTAGTATGCAATAGGAACCTGAGTTCCATCAGACCTGAGGTGACTCAGGACAGCTCCAACCCCGTAGGGGGATGCATCACAAGCGATGCACACAGGAAGAGACTCGTTGAAATGTGCAAGAACACTGTTAGAAGTGAGCAAGGCCTTGACTTCTTTAAAGCAAGCCTCATGTGCTTGTGACCACAGCCACACAGCTTGTTTGTCTAGTAGCCTGTGAAGAGGCTCAGCTACACTAGCTTTATGTGGAAGAAAAGAATTGTAGAAATTCAGGAGGCCTAGGAAGGCCTGAAGTTCGGCCTTAGACTTTGGCCTGGGTGCTTGTAAAATAGCAGTTAGTTTGGATTCAGCAGGATGAATCCCAGCAGCATCAATTTTGAATCCCAGAAATTCAGTAGAAGGCACCCCGATCTTGCATTTGTCTTTTCTGAGCTTGAGGCCTGATTCCCTGAATCTTAACAGGACAGCCCTAAGTCTTTCAGCTAGAATGTGTGTGGAGTCTCCTGCAATCAAGACATCGTCAAAGTAGGGGCAGACCCCTGGTATACCTCGTAGTGTGTTTTCCATTACGCTTTGGAAAATCCCAGGAGCGACATTTACTCCAAACTGTAGCCTTTTTACTTTAAAGGCTCCCCTGTGGGTCACAATGGTCTGAGCTATGGCAGCATCATCATCAACAGGCAGCTGTTGATATGCTTGAGCTAGGTCAAGCTTTGCAAAAACACGCCCCCCCTTGAGAGAGGCCAGGATGTGACTGACCACAGGAACAGGATAGGCATGTTGCTGCAATGCCTTATTGAGTGTGCATTTGTAATCAGCACAAATGCGAATGTCCCCATTTGCCTTTAGAGGCGTGACAATGGGGGTCTCCCATGGGCTGGAATCAACAGGTTCTAGGATTCCTTGTTGGATTAGTTTGTCTAATTCAGTGTCAATCTTACTTTTTAAAGCAAAAGGGACCCTTCTTGCTTTAATCCTAATGGGAGTGACAGTGGGGTCTAGCTTTAAGGACACAGGTGGTCCTTTGAATGTGCCCAGCTGGGGGCTGAAAACATCTGCAAATTCTTTGCAGACTTTCTGCAGGTCAAGTGTTTGTAAGCTGTTGAGCCCCGTGACGTGTATCCCCAAGGCCTCAAACCAATCGAGTCCTATGAGACTCGTTCGTTCACCCCCTACTACTAATAAGTCTAGTGGACCTTCAAAACTCTTGTATTGCACGTTAAGGGTGGCCTCCCCCTTAACACACACTCTTGAGTTCTGAAAATCTGTTAATACAATATCAGAAGGCCTTAACTTGGCCTTAGACCCACTACTGGAACAAATCTTCCTAAATGTATGCAATGAAATGATGGACAGGGCAGACCCTGTGTCTAGTTCCATAGATAATGGAACCCCTTGTAGCTTCACGTTGAGTGACAGCTTTTTCTTCATGGGCTTGTGTGTGCCTGTTCTACAGATGCTTCTTCGCGAAGCGCAAAACCCTACCCTATTCTGGCTGGGGAATCTGGTACCTTTCAGGCGTTCTTCTTGGGGTTGTGCCTTTCGTCGGCTCAGACACACAGCTGCAATATGCCCTTGTTTGCCGCATGCCCGGCAGGTAGCGGAGCGGAACTTGCAGTCGGTTCTCCTGTGGCGACCTCCACAGCCGATGCACTTGAGCAGAGCCGAAGAGCTTCCCTTCTGGTTCTCTTCCTTCGCGGGGTGTAGACGGTCGACTTCCTCGTCCGGATCCTCCTCGGAGTTTCGTCGGACGTCTTCCTGGTGCACGGATGCACCCTCTGCACTGTTTCTGATCGGCCGCATGTTTTTGATGGCGCTGCCTGCTGCTTCTTCTGCGGTGACTTCCCTTAAGGCGTCTTGGAAGGATAATTCTTCCTTGGCAAAAAGTCTCTGTTGTAGCTCTCGATGCCTTAGCCCGCACACGAATCGGTCCCTCAGTCGTTCCTCGAGGTCCTTGAACTCGCAGGGCTTGGCGGCCTTCCGTAGCGCGGCGATGTATTCCTTGGCTGTTTCACCGGACCGTTGATCCCTCTGCTCGAAGGTGTGGCGCCATGAGATAACGGACACCTTGGGGTGGAAGTGCTCTTTCAGCAGCTTCTTCAGGTCTGCGTAGCTTACAGACTCTACTGGAACAGGTGCTACAAGATTTTCTGCGATTTCGAAGGCGTCTTGGCCGCAAACGCAAAGCAGGGTGGCGGCCTTCAAGCTATCTTCCCTCACTTGGTTTGCCTTGAAGTAGTTCTCCATTCTGGATACGTAGGACTCCCACCGCTCTGGATGTGAGACGTCGAATTCCGAAAGCCTTCCGATTTTCGCCATCTTCGGATCTTCAGGAGACGGGTCTATCAGCCAGCCTACCCCCGAATGCGCACCGGATTGGCGGGTAGCTGCCGAGTCGACGCCGTTCCTCTTCCGCCGCTCAGGACTCCTTGGGTAAGCTTACACTTCTTCCTTTCCAGGTAGTGCAAGGCATCCCACCTCGTCGCCAGTGTTGCGTCCTTGGCGGGAAAACAGACACGAGAAGCAGCTGGAGTTCTCAGTTTCTTTATTCAGCGTTCAGCTTACAGGAAGATGGCTTCAGCCTCGCCCAAACGCCTCGCAGCCTCTTATATAGGCAACTCCCGGGTAAATGGGTTACTTTTCCCGCGCCAGCACCCGCGCATGCGCACGGCGCTGGCGACAGCCTGTCTGGTCCCGGGCAGCTTTGCACCTGCCCGGGACTGCCTGCAAACGCCCGAGCCGTTTGCAAAGGCTCGGGACATAACAGTTTTATAAAACCCAGCTGAAGGCCTAGGACTGAGGCAATGGCGCGCATGCCCACAGAGAAGGCTCTGAGTGCCGTCTCTGGCACCTGTGCCATAGGTTCGACATCACTGCCTTATGCCATTTCAGACAAGTGGCTGTCCAGTCTTTTCTAGAGATCGAACGTCAGATGGTTACATAAGATTCCAGACACTCAATGCATACACTCAACGCATACTCTTATTTAGTTCTTGTCATTATAAAGAAAGTTGGAGTAGAGTGAATAATTAGTTTCCAAAAAGGAAATGCTTTTTCACACAGGGAAGTCACACCACATTAATTAAATAGATTGGATATATATCTTGATCTGTGCCTTTTAGCAATGTCACTTCAAAAAGAAATTGACTTAAACAAGATTGATAAGGTGATGCAAAATTCAAATTGGTTTCCTACAAAAGAAGAGAAGTTTGCACTTAGTATATTATTAAGAAAGTGTCCAGTTTGATTGAGCTGAAGCAGCATCTTTCACAAATTCTGAACTGAATTGCTGCTCCAAACTTTAGAAGAGGCAGATTTGGCAATATATGGTATGTGGAGAAGAAAAATGGATGAGAAAATGTAAGGCCTAATACATTATTAAAGTGAAACCAACACAATTCTGGGTGATCAATGATCATAAAGCAGCACCAAATCTACACAATTGGTAACAGAATAGTAATAATAAGAAACTAGAAGTACAGAAAAACATCTAGTCTGACAAACACTAAATATTCAAGGTCTGTATATCTATAGAGCTCTACATGGAAAAAGAGATGCCAGATGTTCATGTTTTAGGAAGGGCTGAGAAACACATTATTGCTGATGCACATTGAGCATTGAGAAAGCTGAAGAGTATCAAAAAGAAGTCAGTATGTGATTATACAAAGGCTTTGAGCTTGTCAATCATGTCAAGCTGTGGAATGTACTCAGGAAAATGGGAATCCCAGAATTTCTCATTTTCCCGTGCTGTGCTGATGACACTATTATAGCTAAAAATACAAAGAATCTGCAAGGCCTGGTACTCAAAGTCAAACACAACAATGAAAAATGAGACTAAAATAAAATATAAAGAAGACCAAACTAATGACAACTAGCCTTAAAATAAACAGTGAAGATATTGAAGTGGTAGCTAGCCACTTCAATCAACCATCAGTAATAAAAGACAAGCAGTCAAGAAATATGCTGCAGACTAACACTCAGTAGAGAGCCATTGAAGGTGTTGGAAGGTGAATGTTCATCTCTGAAGAAGCAAGGTAGGAAGAGCATTGATTCCTTTGAACTTTGGTGTTGGAGAAAACACTTGACAATTCTGTGGTCAGCCAAGAAAACAAACTAATGAATCTTTGACCCAAACCTCCATCTTGCCTTGATGCCTCAAAGTGAAAATGATTAGCTGAGTAAGCAAACTAGTTGATTGCAAGAAAGAGCACCACCAACCATAGTGGACATTTTAATGTGAAATGTTATTTATAGTGATAATGAAATCTATACATAAATCATCCTCTACCACCAAACTTTCTTGCCATCCAGTTAAAGATACATTTGAGATATCATATTGAAAGAATTGTTCTGATCTGAGGACAGAGCTGATGATCTCTAAACATTCCTTCCTCTCTCCACCAAGTTATTCTTCTTGGACAAACAACAAAATTTAGCCCTTCTTTTTCTATTCTATGGCAGTGTCCCAGCTTAACTTTTAAGCTGCATATTGGAGGTGGAGCTTCTTATATCATTTTGAAACTTATACTAAGCAAATCTGTCCTGTTGTGCTTCATGCTGTGAAGGAGCATTGCCTTACTCTAATACATGTTAATGAGTTATAGGCTGTATAGGCTTGTTGTAGGCTTATCCTCATTAATTGCTTCCACTGGATCTCAATCATTCTTAAGTGTTCTATTACCTCTTGCTTCATCATTTTCTCCACATTGCCTGCCTGGTTTTCTCTTGCTTTAAAAAAACTGTTGCTGATCACATTACGTAAAAGATTGTAGGGATGAGGTATTAAGAGTGCCCAAAACTTACAAGCTGTCTGAAAGAAAGAAAGAAAGAAAGAAACTATTTTCCTGCACCTTTCTTATTTGCAAAGTTACTTCAGGGACCATTGTTAAAAGGTGTGGGAATAGAATGGCATAGCTACACAGTTGGTGCTCAGTTCCTCTGCAAATGCATGAATTACCAATCTGGAGCATTTAGGCACTCAAAGTCAACCTGCTATCTCTCTTGCCAGCTTGTGTTGCTGCAAAATGTGTATGGATAAGAGGCATTCTCACCATGAGTGTCATTTTATGTACAATCTGCATTTTTATCATTGACTTCTTAAACGATAATGTGATTATTGTCACAGTGAAGGGCATCTCAGCTGCATTTTACTAACCACTCCTTCTGCTAAGACATGCATCAACAAAATAAAGGGCATTTCCTGCACTAATAGCACAACATGCTATTGTAGGCATAATGACTTAAATCCAGACTTACATGTATTTGGAGTCAGTCTACTGAAATTATCAGGACTTAAGTTAGAGACTTAAATTATATAAACATTTTTCCTTCATCATTTAAATAAAACCAGTTCATGTTCCATAAGGACCCATTACATAGAGTCTTTGGCCATATGCATTTTGATTTCGGCACAGGAGAGAATCATTTTACAATAATAGTACATTACACAGAATTTCTCAGCAGATCCTTATGACATTAAAACTCCTAGCGTGTGTATGCATGACAAATCATATTATGACCCACATGGTTTTGCCTAAGAAGAGTAATTTCATGGACATTTCATGCCTATCTTTTCACATTTTGCATCAGCATACTTGCTGGATAAGCCATCTATAATTTCATTCAGTGCTAAAGCATTACAGTTGAATCTTAGCAATTTAATTGAACATCATATTTCTTTCTACAGTATTTGACTTTACTGAGATGGCTTTTCTACTCTTTTTTTGCTCCTTATTATTGTTATTATTTTTTGCTCTTTATCCACCTCTAACTTATAGTATCTATATTTTGAAATGCAACTTCTTCTGAAAGAAATTTTAAAAAAGATGGAGCTTCAGTACCACTAATTAGAACAGGGGTGTCAAACTGCTGGCCATGGGCCGGATGCGTCATGCCGAAATCATGCCCACCCCAGCTCTGGCAATGGGAAAAAGTCGCGTTACGTCACAACACATGATGCTGCAAGTTTGACATCCCTGAATTAGAATATCTGTCTGAAAAGGCTCTTAAGCAGAGGTGTAAATTTCTTCAGTGGTTTCATTGCTGTGGATGTCCATTTAAAAAAGGCACTGGTGGGGTTTTACTGCTTGGTTCTGTGCTAATCAACCAAAGGTGAACTGCTGGATAGAATAGAATAGAGCTGGAAGGGACCTTGGAGGTCTTCTAGTCCAGCTCCCTGCTCAAGCAGGAGGACCTATACCATCTCAGACATGTGACTGTCTAGCCCCTTTTAAAAATCTCCAGTGATGGAGCACCCATGATTTCTGGGGACAAGCTATTCCACTGGTTAATTGTCCTCACTGTCAGGAAGTTTCTCCTTAATTTCAGGTTGCTTCTCTCTTTGATTAGTTTCCAACCATTATTATTGTCCTGCCCTCTGGTGCTTTGGAGAATAACATGACCCCCTCTTCCTTGTGGCAGTCTCTCAGATACTGGAATACTGCTATCATGTCTCCCGTATGTCTTCTTTTCTTTAGACTAGCCAAACCCAAGTCCTGCAGCAGTTCTTCGTATGTTTTAGTCTCCAGGCCTTTGATCATCTTAGTTGATCTTCTCTGATTTTTTTCCAAGCTCTCAACATCTTTTTTGTGATATGGTGACCAAAATTGGCTGCAGTATTCCAGGTGTGGTCTTACTAGGGTTTTATAAAGCAGTACTAATACCTCACGTGATCTTGATTCTATGCCTCTGTTTATACAACCCAGGATTGTATTAGCTTTGAAAACACCTTTGTGATATTTTTCAGTGGCATTTTCATGTTTTGAAAATTAAAGGTTACAAATATTAACACAAATCTCTTGTCACAGTAGAAAGTTTGCAGTGTTAAAAGCAATATAATCTAAACAGTGATTTTCCATTAGAAAAAGAGGAGAAATAGAGAAAGAACCCTGGAGCAAATTCCTGCTATCATAGCAGACATTTAAACATAACCAGCCAAGTTAGAAATCAAATTCACAGCGTGTTCCATTTATGTCCTGCTAGCATGAAGAAAAGCTGTCTTTTTGTCTTAAGAAGTTTGCAGGGGAACAGGCAAGCTGTCAGGTTGCGGAGACAAATTACTATTTAAATGGCCAACAAAATAGGAGCTACATGTGTGATAGCTATTTAATTTTCAACATTTTTCTAGCCGCCCAAGAGATCAACAAACTTCACACATTTTAAATTAGCAGGATTTTAATGTCATATTGTACACGCTGTTTTACGAATTCATACTTTTAAATTCAGATAGGAAAAAAATCTCATCTGAAAAGATGACATTTTACATTAAGATTAAAGAGAGTCACTGATTAAATGAAACAGTTTGGGGAAGGAAAAGCAGCTTGTCATCCTAGATGCACTGATCAAAGCAAGTTCAAAGTTTAACCATATACAACAAGCTGTGGTATAACACAACAGTGCTTCTGTAAAATGGACTTGATCTAATGGGCATGTTTAAAGCACAAGTTTTGCATTTCTACTGTACAACGGTTACCCCAGATCAGTATGGCAATTCATGTACCATAGAGGTTTTCATTGTGTAAAAAGGGACAAAGGCAAAACCAATTATATCTAGCACTGAAATCTAGCTGCAGGATTTACCAAAACCGTGGTCAATATGTGGCGACCACAAAAAGTGACAGTAAGTGTTGAGTCCTTCGCGAAAGGCAAGACACGAGAAGCAGTTGTAGTTCTCAGGTTTTCTTTTATTCTGTGTTCAGGTTACAGATGAAGGCTTCAGCAACGCCCAAAAGCTCCCAGCCTCTTATATAGGCATTTCCCGGGTCAATGTGTTACTTTTCCCGCGCCAGCACCCGCGCATGCGCACAGGCGCTGGCAACAGCCTGTCTGGTCCCGGGCAACTTGCACCTGCCCGGGACTGCCTGCAAACGCCCCGAGCCCGTTTGCAAGGCTCGGGACATAACACCCCTTTCCCCCGGGCTAAAACTACTACCAACATACAATCATTTCTTAATGCAATGTTCTACTCCCCAGTGCTCCTACTGTTTACTGGCTTTTGTTTAGCCAGCAATGTTATGTAATCTTCTAAATACTTAGGCGATTTCCTTGCTCTCTGTGACCTTCTCAGCTCTGGGTTTCTGACAGGTGTTCCCCAACTGAGGGGTGACGTGAGCCTGTTCTCCTTATCATGCCTTGGTGTCTTCCAAGGACTGTGCCCCAATGCCTGGCCTGCTTGCTTGCCCACCGGGCTCGTCAGGCCAGGGCTTCTGTCACTTTGTGACCTGGTTGACCTGCCTAGCTGTAGGCCCTCGGGCCCCTTGAAGTGATAGCTACTGCTGGGCGTCTCTGTAGAACCTCCTAGGTCCGTCCAAGACCTGTCAGGAGGCTGTCCATCCCCTAAACCCCGTTCTGTGTCCGGGCTCGTGTGGGTTTCTGTACCTTCCCAAAACTCAGTTACTCCCTGATTTGGGCTAGAGGTGTTGCGGTCAGGACTTGGTTCCTCGACCACCTCCCTGTATGTTTGACCCCCTGTAGGACTTGGGGTAAGGTCAGGCCAACTCTGGGGATTATGTGCCAGCTCTCTTGCGGGGTATGATTTATTGGGATGCTCCCAGGTATCCTCCCTGACTGGAGTACTGTGATTGTACCCCCGGGGTGACTCCCTGGCTGGAGTAGGCGTGAATGCCTGGTGGTTGGATAGGCTCTTAGAATTCCTGTTTGGGGCACTCGCGGAATCTTGGAATGTGCCGTTTGTGGCTCCATCATTGGTGATGGGCAGCAGCTCGTGCCCTTCCCTTTGCTCAAGGGGGTCCCCCTCCCCCCCTGGAAAAGAGTCTCAGTAAGAAGGTCCCGCCTAGGGTGGAGTTGGTCAATGTGCCGACGCAGGACACGACCGTTGTCCAGGGAGACCTCGTAGGACAGAGGACCTGTGACCCTGGAAATAGAAGCGGGGACCCATGTATGACCAGGCCCATAATTGCGAGTCCAAACCGGGGCACCCACAAGTAGTTGTCTAGGTGCCCTAGGGTGTGAGGTAGATAAAGGTAGTCTGTCCGGATGCAACTGGTCAAGCTTCGTAGTCAGTTTGCACCCCCAGCGAAGTTCAGCTGGGCTTCTCCCTGTAGAAGTGGACGGTGTGGTGCGATAAGAAAGGAGAAAGTCAGCCAACCTGTGATGCCAGTCCCCATAGGTGAGTTTCTTCAAGGCGTCCTTGGTGATGCGAACCATGCGTTCAGCCATACCGTTGGTGGACGGGTGGAAGGGTGCAGAAGTGGCATGACGAATCATGTTGGCCTGCAAGAAAGCTTGGAATTCGGAGGAAGTAAATTGAGGGCCGTTGTCAGACACAATGACATCTGGGAGCCCGTGTGCAGCAAAAATCCCCCTCAGTACCTGAATAGTCTTTGCAGTGGTGGTGGATGAGACAGGTACAACCTCAAGCCATTTTGAATGGCTGTCGACGAGGACCAAGAAGAATTGGCCCTGAAAGGGCCCAGCGTAGTCAATGGGGACTGTGTTTCCTCCCATCTATGCACAGGAGCTTGGGGCATCTGTGGGCGAGAGCGTTGGCACAGGTGGCATGCATGTACCTTAGCCTCAATGTCCTTGTCTAGACCAGGCCACCACAAGTGGCTGCGCGCAAGGGCCTTCATTCGAACAATGCCAGGATGACCCTCGTGGAGGGAACCTAAGATCCTAGTCCTCATTGAGGTGGGAATGACAACTCTGTTTCCCCAAAGCAGACAACCCTGAGAGATGGACAACTCGTTCCTTTTAGACCAGAAACTCTGAAACTCAGGACTAGGACAGTGCTCAGGCCATCCAGACAAAACCCAAGAAAGGACACGTGAAAGTGTGTGATCTGTGCCCGATTCAGCGGCTACATCCTTGGCGTTCAGAGGGGACTCTGGCAAGGCTTGGATGGATAGAATGTTAACAGCTGGCGCAGGGTCAGCTTCTATTACTGGCAGGGGTAATCTACTGAGGCCATCAGCATGGCCCATCTCTTTCCCAGGCTTGTGAAATAAGGAAAAATTATATGCAGACAAAAAAATAGACCACCTGAGCATTCTAGGTGAAATGATTTGGGAAGTTTGCTTACATGTGGTAAACAGTCCCAGCAGAGGCTTATGGTCAGTGAAGACCATGAAATGCCTGCCATATAAAAAATCATGGAATTTTTTAATTCCAGCAACAACAGCTAAAGCCTCCCTGTCTATCTGAGCGTAGTTGCGCTCAGCAGAAGACAATGTTCTGGAGTAATATGCAACAGGAACCTGAGTTCCATCAGACCTGAGGTGGCTCAGGACAGCTCCGACCCCGTAAGGGGAAGCATCACAAGCGATGCACACAGGAAGGGACTCATCGAAGTGTACAAGTACACTGTTAGAAGTGAGCAAGGCCTTGACCTCATTGAAACTATTCTCATGTGTTTGTGACCACTGCCACACTGCTTGTTTGTCTAATAGCCTGTGAAGAGGCTCAGCTACACTAGCTTTATGTGGAAGAAAAGAATTGTAAAAATTCAGGAGGCCCAGGAAGGCCTGAAGTTCGGCCTTAGACTTTGGCCTAGGTGCTTCTAAAATGGCAGTTAGTTTGGATTCAGCAGGGTGAATCCCAGCAGCATCAATTTTGAATCCCAAAAATTCAGTAGAAGGCACCCCTATTTTGCATTTGTCCTTCTTAAGCTTGAGGCCTGTCTTCCTGAATCTTAATAAAACAGCCCTTGGCCTTTCAGCTAGAATGTGTGTGGAGTCTCCTGCAATTAAGACATCATCAAAGTAGGGGCAAACCCCCGGTATACCCCATAGTGTGTTTTCCATTACGCTTTGGAAAATCCCAGGAGCGACATTCACTCCAAACTGTAGCCTTTTTACCTTAAAGGCTCCTCTGTGGGTCACAATAGTCTGAGCTATAGCAGCATCATCATCAACAGGCAGCTGTTGATACTTGAGCTAGGTCAAGCTTTGCAAAAACACGCCCCCCCTTGAGAGAGGCCAGGATATGACTGACCACAGGAACAGGATAGGCATGTTGCTGTAATGCCTTATTCAGAGTGCATTTGTAATCGGCACAAATGCGAATGTCCCCATTTGCCTTTAGAGGCGTGACAATGGGGGTCTCCCAAGGACTGGAGTCAACAGGTTCTAGAATTCCTTGTTAGATCAGTTTGTCCAACTCAGTGTCAATTTTACTCTTTAAAGCAAAAGGGACCCTTCTTGCTTTAATTCTAATAGGAGTGACAGTGGGGTCTAGTTTTAAGGACACGGGGGGTCCTTTGAATGTGCCCAGCTGGGGGCTGAAAACATCTGCGAATTCTTTGCAGACTTTCTGCAGGTCAAGTGTTTGTAAGCTGTTGAGCCCCGTGACGTGTATCCCCAAGGCCTCAAACCAATCGAGTCCTATGAGACTCGTTCGTTCACCCCCTACTACTAATAGGTCTAGTGGACCTTCAAAATTCTTGTACTGAACGTTAAGGGTGGCCTCCCCCTTAACACACACTCTCGAATTCTGAAAGTGTGTTAGCACAATGTCAGAAGGCCTTAACTTGGCCTGAGTTCCACTGCCGGAACAAATCTTCCTAAATGTATGTAAGGAGATGATTGAAAGTGCAGACCCCGTGTCTAGTTCCATAGTTAATGGAACCCCTTGTAGCTTCACCTTGAGTGACAGCTTTTTCTTAATTGGCTTGTGTGTGCCTGTCCTAAAGATGCTCCTTCGCGAAGCGCAAAACCCCACCCTATTCTGGCTGGGGACCCTGGTACCTTTCAGGCAATTCTTCCTGAGGTTGTACCTTTCGTCGGCCCAGACACACAGCTGCAATATGTCCTTGTTTTCCGTACGCCCGGCAGATAGCGGAGCGGAACTTGCAGTCGGTTCTCCTGTGGCGACCTCCACAGCCGATGCACTTGAGGGGAGCTGAAAAGCTTCCTTTCTGGTTCCCTTCCTTCGTGGGGTGGAGACGGTCGACTTCCTCGTCTGGATCCTCCTCGGAGTTCCCTTGGACTTCTTTTTTTTTTTTTTTTTTATTGAAAGTTTTATAAATTTTACAAAAAAGAAAAAATAATACAAAACAAGAGGCAACATATACAGAAAAATAAAACTAAACAATACATATTAAATAAAAAAAAAAAAAACCCAGCCCCCCGCCCTCCCAAAAAAAAAAAAAAAAAAAAACCCTCCCTTCCCCCCCCCCCTGAGCTTCCCAGAGCAGAATATAGGCTTAAAAAATAAAAATAAAAATTAAATTAAAAACTTTATATTTATATATATAAAAAAATTATCTATAATATATATGAAAATAAAACTTATGAAAAAACTATATAATATTTTTGTATACCCAATCTAAATTGTATAAATTTTATCCATTTATCCCAAACAGCAAAAAACTTCTCTTGCGTTTGTTGCTTTAAGAAAGCCGAAATCTTTGCCATTTCTGCCAGATAAGCTACTTTAAGAAACCATTCCTGCAATGTAGGCAAAGATTCCTTCTTCCAGTATTGTCCTACTAACAGCCTAGCGGCTGTGATCAAGTTTAACATCAATACAACCTCCTTTGTATCACAATCTGTAACAATACCTAACAAAAATAATTGCGGAGTAAATTTTACCCTCCTTCTAAAAATTCTCTGGATATTCCACCATATTTTAATCCAAAATGCTTTTATCTCTCTGCATGACCACCAAATATGATAATAGGAAGCCTCCTTATAACCACATCTCCAACATTTGGTTGCACGTCAGGATACATATAAGACATTTTTTGTGGATCAAGGTGCCATCTATAAAACATTTTATAAAAATTCTCCCTTAAGTTCTGTGCTTGAGTAAATTTGACATTTCTCACCCAAATAGTTTCCCAGGTGTCCAATGAAACTGGCTCACCAAAATTCTGCGCCCATCTAATCATACAATCTTTAATTAGTTCCGTTTCTGAGTCCAATTCAACTAAAACCCCATAAATTCTCTTAATGTGGGTTTGTCTTTGATCCTTCAGTTGCTTAATAAGGTTTTCATCTTCTCTAAGAAAACCCACCTTACAATCCATCTTCCATCTATCTAATAATTGCCTATATTGGAACCAAGAATAAGTAAAATTTTCTTGTGCTAACTCTTCCCGTGATTTTAATTGCCAGTTTTGTCCATCCCATTTAAGTAACTGTCTATAAGACACCATATCCATTTTAACCCCTCTTTTTATTCCTTCTATCGCATGCCAAGGTATAGCCCATAATGGTACTTTAAAATCACTTTTATAATATTTTCTCCAAATCCTAAGTAAAGAAATTCTTAAAATATGAGATTTAAAAGCCCAATCTATTTTTTTATTAAATATTAAATAGGCATGCCACCCATAAAGTAAATCCCATCCCTCTAAGTAAAGTATCTCAGAATTTGTCAAATTTACCCAATCACTAATTAATGTTAAAACCACCGCATCATAATATAATTTCAAATTTGGTACCTTAAGTCCACCCCTCTCACGGAAGTCTTGCATAATTTTAAACTTAACCCTTGGTTTTTTCCCTGCCCAAATAAATTTGTTGAGACCCTTCTGCCACTCATTTAAATTAATCTCATTTTTCAAAATTGGTAACATTTGAAACAAAAAAAGAAACTTGGGTAGAATATTCATTTTTATCACTGCAATTCTTCCCATGAGGGATAATTGCAACTTTTCCCAATTCTTCAAGTCCTTCTGTACCCTGACCCACAACCTTTCATAATTATTTTTAAATAATTTTGCATTAGAAACAGACAGCATCACCCCCAAATATTTTACCTTATTAACAATCTCAAAACCCGTCAAGTTGACCAAAATCTGCTTCTCCTGACTCGACATATTTTTAGGTAAAATTTTAGTCTTATTTACGTTAATCTTAAAACCCGAGACCAAACCATAATGATGAATCAACTGTAATAAGTTTACTACAGAATAATCAGGTTGCGACAAAGTAACAACCAAGTCATCCGCAAAAGCTCTCAACTTATATTCTTTTTTATTAACATATATTCCTTTAATTTCCTGAGACTCTCGAATTTTGATCAATAATATTTCCAATGTTAAAACAAACAACAATGGCGATAAAGGACACCCCTGTCTAGTACCTTTCTCTATTGTAAAAACCTCCGACAAACCTCCATTAACAATAAGTTGTGCCGTTTGTTTTTGATATATTACCGTAAGGGCTTGTAATATCTTTTCACCAAAATTCATTTCTTCCATTACTCTTAACATAAAATGCCAATTCAATTGATCAAATGCTTTTTCAGCATCTAAAAATATGAGCCCTGCAGAAACTTGGTTGTTCTTGTCTAAATATTCTAGTAAATTAATAATTTGTCTGACATTATTTTTCATATACCTTCCTGTTATAAATCCTGATTGATCTTTATGCACAAGATGATGCACCACCCTCATAAGCCTATTTACCAAAATTTTTACAAATATCTTATAATCCACATTTAAAAGAGATATAGGCCTGTAATTTTTTGGTAGGGTAAGATCTTGATCCTCCTTTGGAATCAATGATATAAAAGCACTACGCCATGAAGGAGGAATCTCTAAACCCTGTAAAATACCATTAAAAAGATCATGTAATGGTTGGATCATCTCCTCTATTAGAACTTTGTAATAAACAGCTGTTAACCCATCCGTACCCGGTGCTTTCCCTAATTTCAATTGTTGAATTGCTGAGGTAATTTCCTCCTTAGTAATTAAACCATTAATTTCATATTTCTGATCCTCAGTCAGTTTAGGAAAACTTGCCTCAGCTAAATATTTATTTATATCTAGCATTTGTATATTAGTAGATTTATATAGGTTTTGATAATAATCCAAAAAAAATTTTTTAATCAATTCCTTCTGAGAAACTAATTTACCCTTATAGTTTATTTTCTCTATTATTCTTTGTCTCTGTTTCTTTCTTAATTGATAAGCCAACCATCTCCCAGGCTTATTGGCATTACAAAATGTATTTTGTTTCATAAATAATAAGTTGGTTGCAGCTTGATCTGCTATCAACATATTAAATTGTGACCTTAATAACTTTACAGATTCTTTAATACTCTCATCAGAAGGATTTAAAATCAAAGCCCTTTCTTTTAATTTAATTTCATCTTCAAGTTCTCTACGTTTCTGAATCTGATTTCGCTTATAAAAATTATTCATTTTTATCAAAACACCGCGCATAAATGCTTTACCTGCATCCCATACCATTGACATTGAAGTCCCCTTATACATATTCAAAGCAAAATAGTCCTTTAAACACTCCTTTAGTTTTTGAACATTCTTTTCTTGTCTAAACAAATTTTCATTAACTCTCCAAGATCTTCTTTCCTCTTTCTCTTGAATCAGCTCCATCCAAACTGGACTATGATCCGTCAGTGATCTAGGAAAAATCTTTACATTCTTTACTTTATTATACAAGTCCGTGGTAATCAAGAAAAAGTCAATTCTTGAAAAAGATTGGTGTCTATCAGAAAAAAAAGTAAAATCTCTCTCCTCTTGATTACGTTCCCGCCAATAATCCCTTAATTCCCAGTCTTCTTTCATGTCAAAAAAGGCTTTAGGTAGCCTTGCTTGTTTAAGAAAAGGAGAGGAACCTTTCTTATCCCTTAGTGTATCTAAGACACCATTCCAATCACCCATTAATACCACTGATCTATAATCAAGCAAAGTTATTTTTTGATGTAACTGTTTATAAAATTGTTCCTGTTGTTGATTTGGAGCGTAAAGTCCAACTATAAGTACTTTCTTACCATATATACCAAGTTCAATCATCACATATCTCCCCTGGGGATCTGATTCTACCAGACAAGCTGGTAGGTTTTGTTTAACATATATAACAACTCCCCCTTTCTTCCCAGGAGCAGGAGATATAAAATGAGATCCCAAACGAGCATTAACTAAATATTTCTGGTCTTTAAGTAAAATATGAGTTTCCTGTAGACAAATAACATCATTGGTATGTTGCTTCAAATAATAAAAGATTTTTTTCCGTTTCTGAGGAGAATTCAATCCATTAACATTCCAGGTCAAAAACTTTGCCATCTCCCTTGGCACGCAGCCTGGAGAAGACACCATCAAAATCTGACAGAGCTGCGTGTGTTGCATAACTCTTGGGTCTTGCTCCTCCCACCGGCGGTGAAGCACTTCCAGGAGAACTCTCTTTGGGCTCTTTTTTACGTTGCTCCTTCTCTTTACGCTTATAGGCTGCACGAGTCATCCTCTGCTCTTTAGCCTCCGTCTGGCGTTGCTTTGCCGCTTCTATCATCCCTGCGGAAACCAAATCTAATGCCTCAGATTGCTGCTCAACTTCCTTACCACTCAAAGATTTCCGACCAGATGAAGTTGAGCCTGCACCCAGGACCGAAGTATAAAAATCTCTAGCTTTATCAACTGTGTTCAATCTGTAGCGTGTCCCAGCATGGCTCAAAACAATACCCATCGGAATTTCCCATCTAAATGGCATCGATCTAACTTTAAGCTCATTGGTTAAAAAAGCAAAGTCTTTTCTACTTCTTAAAATTTTGGATGGGATTTCCTTTAGAATGATGACATCTTGGGCGGCAATCTGAAATCTTTTGTTGTAAAAGGCTTGTATAATCTCATTCCGCAGGGACTTCTTTGTAAAGTAAATCACCACATCTCTAGGCAAATTCTTCTGCTTAGCAATCCAGGAGTTGAGTCTATAAATTTTTTCCACTTCTCTCTGTAATTCTCCTTTATCCATATCCAAGGCCAGCGCCAGATCAGTAAGGACCACCTCCACCAAATCTTGATTGATATCTTCCTTGAGGCCTCTAATCCTCAGGGCATACTCCATCTGTCTATACTGAAACATCAAAATATCTTCTTGTGAGGAGTCCACCTTCCTTTCCACGTCTTGAATTTTGTCATCCAAAGAGTCAACTTTGTCTTCCACTTCCTCAAGCCTTGCGTCGAGCTTAACCACCACAGTAGCCAAACCTGAAACAGCTGCCAATATATCTTGTCGTAGTTCATTATTATTTTCTTGCAATTTAGACTTTATCCCCGTTATCTCTTCTTTGAGATCAGATTTAATTTCTGATTTAATCTGTGAAACAAATTGATTCATTTCCTCTCTCATTTGAACTACAATCTCTCCCATTATGCCTCTAACCTCTTGTACTGAAAGTCCAGGTAGAGGAGGGGAGGGTGGTGGCTGAGCCGGTGGTACATGTTTAGATTGTTGTTGTAGCTGTGCAGTGGAAGTTATAGGAGAAGAAATAACCTTAGGTGCTGAGGAAGGCTGCTGCCTCTTTGAAGCCATTTTAAAAAGCACAATTGTCACTTCCCTTTCCCCTCCAGCCAAAAAGGGAGGAGGAAAGAAAAAAAAAATTTTTTTAAAAAGAGACAAACTATAGTCATTAAAAGTCCAGAGTAAATCCAAAGAATAAGTAGTAAAAGAGCAAACAGTTCAAAAGAAAAAATTCTAAACCAAAAGCAAAAGCAGAAGCAAAAAACAGTCCTTAGAAAGGGAAAGTAAAACAAAAGAGAAAGGAAAAAAAACTCCGACAGTTTCAAAACGCCATCTTAAATCCTTTCACTAGTATAACAAAAAAAAGGAGGAAAAATAGTAAAAATCAAAAGATAAAAAAATAAACACCTAAAATATAACAAAAAATCCTTTAAACTGCTCCGTCCGTTTAAAAATTACTCACCAAAATGCTGTAAACACGGAGATAGAAGCGGCGGTTTCTTTTGCTTCCTAGGAAGCAAAAACAGCTGGGAGGCGGAGATCAGCAAGAGCTCCGAGGGAACACTCCTTTCACCCCCTCTAGAAATAAATCCAGAGGGGGTTCAGGGGTTCTACCTCTACTCTTGCGTTCTCTGTCCCTTCCCTTTGCCCGGGAAGGGATTTCCGAGCCGCGGGCCAGCTGATGCGCGCTGCGCTCCGCGGCTCTGACACTTCCCCAGCTGGACGGCTAAAAGCTAGCCGCCATCGCCGTCGCCTCCCACCGGAAGCTCTCCTTGGACTTCTTCTTGGTGCACAGATGCAACATCTGGACTGTTCCTGATCGGCCGCATGTTCTTGATGGCGCCGCCTGCTGCTTCTTCTGCGGTGACTTCTCTCAAGGCATCTTGGAAGGACAAGTCCTCTTTGGCGAAAAGCCTCTGTTGTAACTCTCGATGCCTTAGCCCGCACACGAATCGGTCCCTCAGTCGTTCTTCGAGGTCCTTGAACTCGCAGTGCTTGGCAGCCTTTCTTAATGCGGCGATGTATTCTTTGGCCGATTCTCCGGATCGTTGATCCCTCTGCTCGAAGGTGTGGCGCCATGCGATGACGGACATCTTAGGCTGGAAGTGCTCCTTCAGTAGCTTCTTTAGATCTGCGTAGCTGACAGACTCTAATGGGACAGGTGCTGCGAGGTTCTCCGCGATTTCAAAGGCGTCTTGACCGCAGACACACAGCAGGGTGGCAGCCTTCAAGCTATCTTCCCTCACTTGGTTCAACTTGAGGTAGTTTTCCACCCTGGCTACGTAGGACTCCCACCTCTCTGGATGTGAGACGTCGAACTCCGAAAGCCTTCCAATTTTTGCCATCTTCAGGAGACGGGTCTATCAGCCAGCCTACCCCCAAATGCGCACTGGATTGGCGGGTAGCTGCCGAGTCAACGCCGTTCCGCCGCTCAGGACTCACTTGGGTAAGCTTACACCTTTTTCTTTTCCGTCGGTGCAAGGCATCCCACCTTCGTCGCCAGTGTTGAGTCCTTCGCGAAAGGCAAGACACAAGAAGCAGTTGTAGTTCTCAGGTTTTCTTTTATTCTGTGTTCAGGTTACAGATGAAGGCTTCAGCAACGCCCAAAAGCTCCCAGCCTCTTATATAGGCATTTCCCGGGTCAATGTGTTACTTTTCCCGCGCAAGCACCCGCGCATGCGCACAGGCGCTGGCGACAGCCTGTCTGGTCCCGGGCAGCTTGCACCTGCCCGGGACTGCCTGCAAATGCCCCGAGCCCGTTTGCAAGGCTCGGGACATAACAGTAAGATGTTCTCATTTTGAAAAAGTCCTTGGAAATGGAAACATTTTGAATCAGGAATGCTTGGATATTCCATTTGAAGTGTCACTTCTAATCTTAAGCCCTAAATGTTTTGATATTGGATATTTTAAATAAGATTCACTCCAAATCAGTCTTTCTACACCGTCAAATGAATTTTCGAATCTAAAATTTGGGTTTCCCATCATTTTGCTTTGCCTGCTAAAGATTCTCCCAGGATTTGCTGTTTTAGCTCTCTTTCTTGTCTTCTTCCTCTCAGTCTTTTAACGTTTGTTACTGCCTCCCCTGAAAAAACATGGAGTTTAAATGTGGAATAAAGTACTTAATAAACAGACAATGATAAAGAGAGAAATAGTATATGCCAGGGATCCATTGCATTGCTGGTAAAGTATCAACATTACATTACCCTTCCATTGGATTAAGGGACAAATAAATCAATATGGCTAGTCATTTCTAAAAACTACTAATGTCCACTGAAGTTTTCTTGCTTAGAAGGAATGGCTGTTGATAATTGAAAAACAGGCATCCAATTCATTTTCTACTTACTATGGATATCAATTCTCTTCCTTGGGAGAAATGCGCAGCTGGTGTTTCAACGTCTTTTCCAGCCATATGACATCTCTGCAGTTATCATCTTATGACCCTTTTGCTCTGAAGACTTACAAGAATCCAGCCTTTCAGAAAGCTGATTGCACTTATGCAAGTGCCAAAGTACACAAGGGCTCTTGCAAAAGCCAAGAATTCTTTCTTCGGGGCAGTTTCAGAAGCTGCTTTATGCCCCTACATCACTTTTGTGCACACAGAGCTGTCCCTGACATTACAAAAAAGGAGGGTGATAGCACTTGTCAAGATTATCAAAACTGGCCTTTCTACAGAGATGTAGACTGGAGTTACTGTGACTATTCTTCATTTCACTGGTGAAAGGATCTTTCCATCATATGTCCTGAAAATGTCTTCAGGCAGGAATCACTGTAAACCTTGACAACATCCAGTAAGAAAGTAATTAAATAAATGTGCTACAGGACTTTATTTAAAATCTATTTATAAGTTTTGGGAAAATAGGGTCCCTTTTACTGGATGCTGAGAAAGAGACTTGAAACAACAACTCCTCCTTCTCCTCCCTTAGGTTGAATTTCAAGGCTGGAATCTGTTTTCTGTGGTCACAACCTCTCTTAATTGTGATTGTAGAGGCACCAGAAAGAGGGCTTTGACACGTGTCAGATATGTTTTGCTTCTGTTATTTCAATTCTTGTCATGTAAGTCTTTGCAGGCAAGTTGCCAGTATCTTAAATTGGCCTCCAAAGTGGACCATTTCAACAGAATGCTTATTTCTAAAAGCTTATGTCAAATGTGCAGGGTTGGTTCTAACCTGTGGATGATCACAGATAAGAAACTGGGCAAAAACCAAATAAACACCGCAGCAACCAGTGGCATTGGTAATCACTCCAAATCTCTTGTTTGTTCCACAGCTCTAAAGAAGGTATTTATATTCTAAACACAATGAATATAGTGCAATTCTGTTTGTCATGAGGCTAATGAGCAAGTTGATTTTGGAGAAAGACATCTTATATGGTACCTTGGGCATAGTTCCTGATCTGATCTTTCTGATCAGAAACCAGGGTAATCTGTAGAACTTTAATTCAGAGAACCTTTCTTTTATCAACACTGAAGTTTTACGAGTTTTGATCTATACCAGTCCCATCACCACCTCCTGCCATTGAAATGTAGATCAGTCAAATGCAAAGGAGTCCTCTGAGATAATTAAACTTGGATAGCACAAGATTTGAGCATTTGAGCATTAAATAATTTTTTGAAAACCGTTCACATTCAATTGATTAATCCTAAGAGATAGCCTAATGGTATTCTGGTAACTTCTTCACTTTGTGAATATGAATCTATTTTGTTTTCCTACAGTGTATGACTCAACAATATATTTGGATCAGAAGAGTTTAATAAGTACAGTGAAATGTTGGACAGAGGCTCCTATACTGAGCAAAAAAAACCCGCCCCAAAATACTGGAACTGTTGTTGAGACTGTTATTTTCCTTCCCTTGCCTTCCCTTCCCTTCCCTTCCCTTCCCTTGCCTTGCCTTTCCTTCCCTTGCCTTCCCTTCCCTTCCCTTGCCTTTCCTTCCCTTGCCTTCCCTTCCCTTCCCTTCCCTTCCCTTCCCTTCCCTTGCCTTTCCCTCCCTTCCCTTCCCTTCCCTTGCCTTCCCTTCCCTTTCCTTCCCTTGCCTTTCCTTCCCTTCCCTTCCCTTCCCTTGCCTTTCCCTCCCTTCCCTTCCCTTCCCTTGCCTTTCCCTCCCTTCCCTTCCCTTCCCTTGCCTTCCCTTCCCTTCCCTTCCCTTCCCTTGCCTTTCCCTCCCTTCCCTTCCCTTCCCTTGCCTTCCCTTCCCTTCCCTTCCCTTTCCTTTCCCTCCCTTGCCTTCGCCTTCCCTTCCCTTCCCTTCCCTTTCCTTTCCCTCCCTTGCCTTCACCTTCCCTTCCCTTCCCTTTCCTTTCCATCCCTTTCCTTCGGCCTCCCTTCCCTTTCTTTTCTCCTTTTTCTTTTTCTTTTTTTTTTCTATTTCTTTTTGTAGCTGACTTAAAGTATGCTCCATTGCAGATTTGTTCAAGAGAAGATTGCACAGCCTTTTGTCTAGGATGGAATAAGTTCTCCTGCTTGGGCTTGGAATTGGAACAGAAAACCTCCAAGGTCCTTTTCAGCTCTATGATTCTATGAACAAGCAGAACTGTCTCAGTCATGTTTCCATCATAAAATCAGAGTGAAAGAGTGATTCACTCAGCTGAATCTTCAATAGACACAAGAGGAACCACAACAGCAACCATAAGAGTTTATCACATGGCTTCTTTTTCTTTCTTGCTTTGTTTTCTCCTTTGTCTGCTTTAGAATAATTAATGATCCAAGATGTAGAAACACATATTTTGGGCACTTGACATCATTGTTTAATTGAAATCTAAACTGAAACAGCTGCAGTTTCATAAGATAGAAATTCATCTTTTCAAAAATGTCACAGTTTACAACTGCAGAACAAGTAGCAACACTGACCATTGCATGTTTGTAATTTATAAAATGCCACAAGACTTACTGTATATACACTCAGATAAGTCAAGAGTTTTAAGAGCCAAAATACAATCCCATCTTTCTTTAAAGTACCCATATACACTCCTGGGTAAGCCCATCTGTAGATAAGCCAACCCTCCATTTTTTAACCAAAATACCATGAAAAGTGTGACATGTTTGGACAAGCCAATTGTGAATTTTATTTATTTATTTATTTATCGTATGGCAGCTAATTGTATAAACTAAAGCATACAAAACTGTTGAGGGTCAGCTTATTTGCAGTGGTTTAATGGTATGTTGGTTAAAAATTCAAGGGTCAGCTTATCCACGAATGGGCTTATATACAAGTATACATAGTAGTTTATCAATAATTTCTTCTAGTTCTAACAATTGGAATATATGAACTTTCTTAAATATTTTGGATTAAATGCAAATTGTGTTAAGGAAGGACCATGCAGGAAAAAATAAGAGGTACTTGTATTTGATATTGGGAATAGGTTTTCAGCATAGTTGTTATAAAAATATTTGCTATTTTATTAGAGTAATAAATGAGATGTTACAGACAATTAGTATTTTTGCATCATGAAAATTAAAGCTATTAAAGAGCATTAATAATATTAATTTAACCAAAATATGAGCATACTTTTTTTCTTCCATTGAGTTTCTCGGAGATTGCTCAGACCTTTCTTTGCAAGGTTTTTCAAAAATGGTTTGCTATTCTCTCCTTCCTAGAGCTGAGAGAAAATGACTAGTCCAAGGTTACCCATCTGGCTTCAGATCCCAAGTGGAATTGGAACTCATGGTCTCCCAGTTTCTAGCTTAATGCCTTAACCTTTTAGAGACTGAGTGCCCAAACTGCAACCCAAAACCCATTTAATGCATTGCCGAGTGCCGGGTGGGTGTGGCCCATTGGCTGGGTATGGCCAATTGGATGGGCCTGGCTGCGGTGGTAATGGCAGACTGGGTGGGACTAAAAAGTTCAATCAATCAATTCCAACTTTGCAAGATCTTTTTTTTCCCGCAAGAAATTGAAATTGACTGATTGATTGAACCTTTTTTTTTTTTTACACGGCGGCGGAGGCCTAAAGCGAAAAGGTTTTATAAAACCCAGCTGAAGGCTTAGGACTGGGGCGATGGCACGTGTGCCCACAGAGAGGGCTCTGAGTGCCACCTCTGGCACCTGTGCCATAGGTTCGCCACCACTGGCTTAACCATTAACCCAAAATAACTCTTGTGAGAATACAGTTTTAGAAAAATGTTAAACTCTCTTCATGAGACCTCTTTATTTGTAATCAAACTCCTGTGAGGGTATAAATTCTGGTTTTCAGTTTGGATTTGTTCCTGTTCACTACTCTGGGTAAGGTTAAAAGAAACAGCAGTCCAGCAACATCACAAATTTTATTTTATTTTATTTTATTAGTTTAGTTTAGTTTAGTTTAGTTATTTTATTTGTTTGTTGTTTTGCAATTTACTGGATACCAACTTGTTTCTCATACATTCCTCATTTCCTGTCGTGATTTATGAACTGAAAACTTTCTATTCTATCTTTTTAGTTTCAGTTACATATCCCAGAAAGAAAATTCAAAATCTTCTTGCTTACCATCTTCATTGAGGGAGACCTGTACTCCTTTTACTAATTACCTCACTGCACAAGTGATCAAAAGATAGTGCTCCATTCATAAGAGTGTGTGTGTGTATGGGGGGGGGGGAGGCAGAATGATTCTAGGGAATTCCTTAGAATCCTATGCTGCTTTTCTGTATTATGTTTTATGGATGCGTGGAAAAGATTGCAATGTATATAGTTTCAATGAATTCAATTGCTCTGGCAATTATGTGTGCAAAAAACCACTGGTTCAGTGGTGGGATTCAAATATGTGAACAACCAGTTCTCTGTGTGGATGCCACTTCCGAAAGTCTATTCTGGGCCTGGGCAACAAAAAATTAGCTACCGGTTCTGCCGAACTGTTGCAAACTGGCTGAATCCCACCACTGCACTGGTTAGATATTCTGCCTATCAGTTTCCTCATTATTATGTTTTCATTCAAAGTTTTTGGACAATATTTGGCAAAATATTGGACTTAGGAAGAGACAGCTAGATCCTTTGTAGCCAAGTTCACCTACAATTGATTTCCTGGGTATGTCAATGAAGTTTTCTTGAGATTTATATGGAAGTGGTTTGCCAACATTTCCAGATTCTCAGAATTTTCTGGTTGTTTCCCATCTAAATAGAAACCTGTCTGACCTCACTTAGCCTTTGAGATCTTTCTAATCCAAGGCTTTTCACCCATTGTACCACTTTTAGGATATGGCAACATCCGAGTACCACCAGTCACCTAACAAGATGTCAAAAACTTGATGATCCCCCCCCAAAAGGAAAAAAGTGATAAAGTACAGGTAGTCCTCAATTTACAACAGTTCGCTTAGTGACTGTTCGAAGTTACAATGGCACTGAAAAAAGTGCCCAAGCCACAGTCGAGCAAGACACCTGCCTGCCCAGCCAGCCGCGCTCTTCCTCCTGTCCGAGGTTTTCATTGTTGTGAGCATTTCTGTTGAGGATTGGCAGCAGGGATGGGGTGGGGGAGTGTTTGGTTTTTATTCCCCCCGTCTGCTGGGTAGTTGCAGCAGGTTTTGGTCACTTCACATGACCCTAGGACACTGTGACCATCATAAATATGAATCCGTTGCCAAGCATCTGAATGTAAATCACAAGACCCTGAAGATGCTGCAACATTCCAGCTGATCGGCACTTCTTCTGGGCTCAGCAGAAGCACCAGGATCAGCGCCGAGTTCCAGCTGGAGCCTGGCGCTGATCCTGGTGCTTCTGCTGAGCTCTGACAGCCCTGCAGCTCCAGCCATCTCTCGCTCAGGCTTGTGCGGTGCTGCCACCGATTCAGCTCATTCCCCTCCCCCGCTACCACTTTTCTAGGATGGTCGCGTACCACCTGCCAGGTGCCAATGTACCACAGGTGGTACCCGTACCACTGGTTGAAAAGCCCTGTTCCGATCTATTGAATGCTATCACTTAGCTGGGCTTCATATTTGAAGGAGCCATAATTAGATAAAATTTTTCCACTAATCTCAAGATTTTTGCCAGGGCTGGACCAATGGGCTGGGGCTGCTCTTAGTTCCCACTGAGGATATTTTCCTAGGTCAACCTATAGCAGCTCAAAATTAATTGTGCTTTTTAAAAGAAATACATCTCTTGTCTTAATCTGTGCATCATATAAATGCAGGCCTTTCACTATAAATTGAATTTATTTGGTTAATATTTGTTATATAAATGTATATCTGTCACCTTAATTGAATTTTTCAAAATTAATGGGAGTGTAAATGTGAATCGTGTTATTATTTCTCACTCAGAAATCTGAAGTGGCACAGTTGACTCATCAAATTTGCCCTCTTTTCCCTTCATTTGACCAGCAGATATTATAATCGCTTATGAGGATAGAAGAGGCAAGTTTTCCTCCCAGCTAGGAGGCATGTGGCTGAAACAGAGTTGTATTATTACGGTTTCTCAATGGTGCTAAGACCCCAGGTCATTGCTTCTACCACTTAATTCAAGGTGGGCTGCAGTAACTCCTATGATTCATGGATCCCTGTCTTCCGCTAACATATTTCCCAGTCCCCCATATCACTGAAGCTCATCCGTTTCAAGGAATGGAGCCCAAATGTTATATTTCTCAGATGCCTGTGTAGGCAATTTTTTTAATTTTATTTTTTGCTCTTTCTGTCTCTCACTATGCAATCATCCTTCCAAAAGGATTTTCCATGCTTCAATTAAGTTTCACGGGGAGATATTATGAGAAAACTCTTCCCTCTGGGCTTTTCAGACTAGAAGGTATGGTCAACCAGGGATCCTCCTAAGAGTGGAAAGGCATATAGCTAGCAACACCTTTCACCAGCAAGGACAGTGCAGTTGAAAAATATTATCAAAAGAAATTCAAAAATAAACATCAAGGGTCCAGTAAATAAGGCAGAAAAAAGTTATTCCTTTTTCACCAGGAAAAAAACTTTGTGAAATTACAAAGTCAATTTCAACCTAGCCTTAGTTTGAAATAATAATAACACACACACACACACACACACACACACTCCCATTACATATGCTAAAAATGCTTTTCTGCTTTTAGGCACAGTGCTGATGTTACTCTAAGAAAGTATCAATGTACCAGTTACTATCTATATTGATAGGGAAATGAAGATTTATATACAACTCTGAGGTTTATCCTTCTATAAGAATGCATGTAGCACCATTTATATTAATAAACACTATCTGCAAAAAAACATTCAACTTGAACAACAATTTCTTAATTTTGTTAAAATACCTGGATCCTTAGAAGTAAACAGGTACTGTTTCACTGGAATTGCTGAAATTAACCTTACCTTTATTACCCAATATAACTAAAATACGCTAAACCTGAGCCTTGCTGATTCCATTTGGTCTTGCAAAAAGACATTGGGAAGGAATGTTTATCTCTAGCGTTCTACTGGCAAAAGTGAGCAGCAATAAATATTTTAATTTAAATTCATCTCTACATTCAAGGTAACATAAAGAGAAAAAAGGTTGGACTAGATTTGAGCTCCTTGTGTCAACAGCATTTAACATTTGTTTTGTTACCACTTTGTCAAGGCTGTCCTGCAATCTTTCTATCAGTTCTTCTACACCCTGCCCCTCAAATATTTGACTTATCCCACCCCCAAATATTTGGACTTTGGTTAGCACAGATATTTTCTAAAACCAGGGTCTGCAGGAATGATTTCATTTGGTCATATTATTTTTTTTGCCAAGTTGATTATATTATATAATCTCTTTCTGACCCCATGGAGTTATTTCAGAAAATCAGTCAGAATTTACATCAAGGGAAGGCAGAAGGAAATTGTTTTTCCAGAAGCTTTTACAGAGATGTGACCCAAATGTGAATTGCAGAGGATAAACAGCTTATTAAAAGTGCAAGCTGGGAATGGTCCTGAAGGCAGCTTACTATGCGGTGATGTTTGAATTTGGTACTGAAGCGTGACCTGGGGGGGCACGTGAAAGATGAGATGGTTCAGTCCAACTTTTGAAAGGAACAGAATCTTCCACTATTATAATAGTAGTGATAATAATGCAACAACACATAATAGGAACAAGAATAAGCTATGTATCTGCATCCACAAAAATTCATGATTAACTTTACAAGGTATATCATCTCAAAGTACGTACTTTTGAAACCTCATTTTCACTTAATTTTATATTTGTATTCCCCAGGGACTGCAGTAAATTTCAGAGAATGAGCAAAGCCGGTGCAAAGTAGTACGGGTTTGCTACAATAAGCAAGAACTTGAGACGTAGGAATCTGGCTGCCCAGGGCTAAAATTGGCAATATATAGGAAAAAGACTTCAGATATAAAAACAAATAAGAGAAAAGGAGATGTTAATAAATCACAAGATAAGAGCTTTGTCAGATAAAGTGGTTCCTGCAAAAAAATTGGGGACCTTCAGAAGGAAAGTGAAAAGTCACCTTGAAGAGGGGAGCAATGAAACAAAATTTAAGAATTCAGAAAATATATAAAACATGTGAACTTTAAGGGTGTAAGAACACAGAACAATGGCCTTTGTTTTACACTGTGGGAAGGCAGGACCTCCATGTTACCCTCCCAAACCAGGCCATCCCTGAATAGAATAAATGAGCTTTTATGCCCATACTGACACTTGGGCTGCACTGACTAAATGTTCCACTAGGAAACTGGAAACTATCAGCAACTCAATCAAGACCATAAGAAATTCACTCAGGATATGGAAATCCTTTACACACACAATACCAGACCCATCACCCAAGATCAACCTCCAGACACACAAAGAGGTGGAGATTGGCCAAAAGGGGCATAGCCCATTTAGGTAAACATTTCTTTCAGGATACCAGAAACCCCACCTATTAATAAACAGAAGATCTTTTCCTTTGTGTGACTACCACTTTTAGCTGTAATTAAACAGTAAGCCAGTCAATATGGTAAGTGGGAAAACCCTACAAGTTCAGCAGGGTGCCTAACCAGTGAGCATTCCCTTTTAGTCAGCCAGCTCAGCCAGCTTATTACAGTTCCCGATAATTCCTAGACTAGAGAAATCCTAAATGGGATTCTGAATTTGTCTATATACTACTAAAACTCTTCTTCCATTTAACTGAGCAAAATAGTGCATCCCAAGTCAAAACATTTAGAACAAGGTACCTCAAATGGGCTAACTTACAGAATGTGTCCAATTTCAAAGATTCATGACTCCAGTCACAGTGGAACTGAAATGTGGAAAATTTTATAAAACATTTTATGGACATAAAATCATCATAAAAACTGTTTATGACATAATACATAATATTATGAAGCATTTCCTGTTCTGATGTTTGACTGTGCTATACAGTTCAACTTGGGCTATTTTCAAAGCAGATACATGTCTTAATGTATCCCAACTTTTCAAGTGAAGGCAGTGTTTTAGGATCTCTGTCACACTTGAAGACACTGATGAATCTGATAAGAAAATGTCTCTGAAAGGATGACCCAGTGGGTCACAGGTTTTCTAGTATGATATAAATTCATAGATCCTCCTGTTTCTCAGTCCCTGCTAAACTGTGTAGATCCAGCACATAGAGACCTGGTGGCAGGGTCTCCAGAGCTATTGCTTATTGTCCCTTTAGTTCTAGGAGTAGTCAGCTTTACAAGCAAATAGTTCATTTTGTGGCCTGTTGCTGACAGTATACACCAACAGTAATTTTCACCTGCAGTGCTATCCATAATCATAATTGAGGTCTCTGAACTGGACATGTTTGTCACCTCAATCTAACCCCAATCAGCTAATGGATTTATGGGTCAGGACTGCTGTATATAATACTCAAATTTATGATTTAATAAAAGCAGAACTAACCTAACTATTTTAATGAGCGATAACAGGCAGTTAAGTGAGGTGTCCATCATGTCCCTTAAAAAGGGGGGAAAGAAAGTCTTAACTTTCTTAACTTTCATTTCATATTGCTGTAAGTCAGAAAGTTACATTGAATGCATAAATGTCTGTAGACAGAGAGAGAAAATATACCTCGGAAAACTGAACAGAAGCCATCTGAGATGTGATAATGGATGCTGTTATAACTAGACTTGCAGCAAACATGATGCTATCCCCAGTGTTAGATGTGAATTCTGATTTATTTCACATCCAAATGGATTTCAGATCCATTACCTCAAATGGTGTAATGTTGACAGAAGGAGACGAAGTGGTCTCCTTCCATTCCAAGCATTTCTTTTTGAGAGATCCTTGCTCTCAAAGTCTCAAAGTTATCAACACCAGTATGACTACTATTATAAATAACCTCCAAATGAGAAAGTCGCTTTTCCCTGAGTTTTTAGGCAGCTCGGTGAAAGCAGAAGCAGAGTTCCACAGCATTTTCAGTGAATCAGAAAAGCCATTTGAGAAAAATCTACTTCATTGTTAGGATACACCATTAGTAATGGTGTAGAAAAATACAAGCAGACCTTGAGTTATAGTGGCAATTGTTTGGGGAATTGCCATCACTAAACAATGTGATTATAAAGCATGACATCACATGACTGCATCACTTAGCAATGGCTATGCAGGCAGTCCTGGTTGTTTTTGCAGGGATCTGCAACAAGGGATGCAGATTGTTAAATGAGAAGCAGAAGGAGTCCCAGATCAGGAGTGCAGGGGGCTCCATGGGAGTGGGGGAGGCATTGGGAGGTCCAGGGCAGACTGCACAACTTGGGGTGCTGTAGTGCAATGCAAGTTCAGGCAGTCTGAGAAAAGAGGATGCGGGGTACATACATGCGTGTGTGTGAGCACGGGGAGCTGGGGAAAGAAGGCCTTGGTGTGTGCAACCAAGAAAGGCTGGGAGGAGGGGAAACCTACCCAAGCAACTTATTCCCTGCCAGCTTCCCCATTGTCTTTCCTTGTGAGAGGCCAGCAGACAAAGACAACAACAGTGATATATGTCCATGGGATATTGCAACTGCTCATAAGTGCAAGCTGGTTGCCAAATACCCAAATTTTGTTCACATGACGATGGGGCACTGCAACGGCTGGAACTTCAAGGACCATAATTTGAACAGTCACAGAATGAATGGCCATAACTTGAATACTATTGGTAACCACAAGTTCAGGGTTCCCAAGCATATGGTGTAGCAGGCAAATGCAACTGTAACATCAGACTGCCTAGTGCAGAGGCCCCAACCTTTTGAGCAGCAGGGACTGATTCCGCAGAGAGAGGTTTTTCTACAGACCGGAGGGGGCGTGGTTTTGTATGCTGCCTGCATCTTGCGGATGGGGCTTTGCTTGTTTGGGTGGACTGTTTGCTGGCATGCCACAGCTCGGTACTGGTCCAAGGACCAGGCCTAGTGAACATAGCGAACAATTATTCTTTTCAGATTAAGATATATAAATACTTCTGAAAGGAAATCTCATTGGATGCAGTGAGTTTGACATCTAAGAAATTATGTATAGGATTGCACTGATAGGCTTGCAAAGCACTCCCAGGCAATTAATTAATGTTGTAGGATCATCCCATTTTATTGATTTGCCATGAGCTCAAAAACATTAATCTAAATCAAAGTCTTAATTAACTAGTGCCAATTTCTCTTAATAAGGTAAGGAGACTTCAGTTTTTGATTTATTACCATCATCAACACCATCATCTGTTTTTTTTTTTACCTTTGTCACAGTGCAACATAATCCCAGTAAAATATGAAAAAAGTAAAACAATTAATTAATTGAAGTTTCCTTTCTCCCGTGCAAGAAAATATATTGGGACAATTAAGATATATTTCTTGGGAGACAATTACTAATCTTTCATATGAACCAAACCTAACAGTTCATATAATTGGTAGTTTTTGCTTTTTGATCATAATATTTATTAAGAATTTTAACTGCAATAGTAAAAACTAATTTAAACTAAACTTAGAGTAAGAGAATAGAATGGGGAACAAAAGAATAAAAAGTGCAGGAGAAAAGAAAAAGAAGAAAATGAGAAAAAAGAATATAATAATAATAATAAAGAAATATATAAACAAGTGACATCCAATCTTAGTCACAAGTATAAGTGTTTAATAATTATTTAATATTTCTTCATTCCATATCCCATCCTTTATCAATCTAAAATCATTAAACATCAACTTTTCAATTCTGGTGGCAACAAAAAGTCCATAAAAGATTATTAGAACTTTGCAAAAGCATATCCTATTTAAACTTTGATCAAATACATCAACTTTATATTCCTTCTTATTACTTCTACTGTAATAGTCTTAATTTTTAATTCACTCAAACATTGTCATAGGATTTTGTCTGATTCTTATTTATCCCATCACATACATTTCTTCAAGGCTTTAACAAGTCACTTTTGCAGATTGAATAAGAAAACATTTTGGCTTATTGTTTCACTTTTGGTATATCGTTTGTATTTCCTTTTTAATGCTTAAAAGTTCAGCCAGTATCTTTGTATATCCAGTAATGTTTAGTGCCCTAAAAATCTGCAGACGGGCCAGTTGGGGCAAGTGATGAAATGTGTACTATGACATCAAGATGCAAATACAAAAGGATGGAGCTTGGATTGTGGTGTAATGATACATGTAAAGGTATTTATAGAATCTGATTATTTCATCCAAAAGACAAGTTGAATATCACAAGTGAAATTCAAGCTCATCCTTTCATACATGTATGCAACATCGTTGAACACAGCACAACACTCATTTCATCATTTGTCCCATTCTGCAGACATTGCTGGACATGTTTTCTAAATTTTAACTTTTATAAATTTGGTGTTATCGTAGTTAGGAATGAACTCCTGTACACTTATTGAAAGAATCACCAGAAGTTGAACTGGAATCAAGTATTTTTTGCCTAAACTCTGGGAAAAAAAAGAAAACCCCATCCACCATTACAATTTGTAATAATGTTCTGGAAAAATACTTTCTGTTTAAATCAAAATAAAATAGGGATAACTAATCAATTAGCTTTTGTTAAGGGAAAGTGACATTCATAACCCTTTGGATACAAAAACAAAATCAAATGGCTTTTAGAAATGACCTGGCTCATCATCAAAACCTTTCAGAGTTCTGAGGTCACAAACCATAGCTTTTCTGATTCTCACTCTTTTATATCATCCATAAATCCATTCCTAATTGCTGTGGAGGACATCAAACTGTCAGGACAATGCCACACCATTCTTCAACTTACAGCTCATCAGGCAGAAATGTCAGCAATGTTTGGTGCCAGGGCAAAGCCTCTATTTGTGCCAGTTTTTTGTTTTTTTTGTTTAGAAAGTCAACAACAATCTCTTCTAAGTGCTGTCCAATCTCACCACATCTATAATATTCTATAATCCAGTCATTAGTACTATTCGGTTGGTGGTAAAATTAATTGATATAACTTCTGGACCTCTTATTTGCTCCATTTGCAGAACATAAAATAGATTCAGATTTAATTGAAGCAACAACCCAAATCTTAGGGGGTTTCATACAATATTTATTTTCAAACTAATTCTATTTGATTAGAAAGGACAGTTCTCTCACATATACATATGATTGCAGCAAATATGCTGGATTTCAAAGAAAACAAGTTTTAAGATAATTATCTGATGGAGGAAGCAATTTGGAGGAAAAGTCATGGAACTAGGATGATAACTCTATGCATTGTACAGCAGGTGATGTTTACGTATTACAAGGATCTTAGGAAATTTTGTCAGCCCTTTAGGTCAGGAGTCCCCAATCCCTGGACAGCAGCTATCGGGCCATGACTTATTTGGAATTGAGCCATGCAAGTGGCTGATTGGAGCTTGTGTGTGTGCACAGCTCAACTTGTGTTGAGCCGCGCACATGCATGCTGCCACCACTAGTGCAAGCGCTGCATGTTCACGCATGCTGGCCCACTGCTCGTGCAGTCCAGTTCCCATCTCCCCCCCCCCAGCAGTCAGGCCACCAAGCCGCAAAGGTTAGAGACTGCTGCTTTAGGTAGATCAGGCAAGGAAAGCAATTCCATATACAGGCTAAAAAGACGTTTATTGACACTGATTATAATAACAGAATCTTCCAAATCTGATTGGGCTGTATCTTCTTGTCCTTCTTATAGTTCCATTCTTATAGAATTAGATAAGTATCTATCTGGACTGCTTCTGAACATTGTCTGGATGTTCTGGGTTTAAATAGGTTACCTTTGTTTGAACAATTCCATCTGCATATTTCCATCGAGGCCGTGTTTCTTTATAGCTCCAGAGACTAATTCAAGATCCAGTCCAGCCAGAAAATGGATTGGATGAATGGAGAGGAAGTATCAGCTCAATATCAGTGGTGTGAATCAAGAAACCTGGATATGATACCTTAAAATAGGTTGCTGCCTTCACCTAATGGGGAATAAAGTGCTAACCCATAATCCATGAGACACTAAACAGAATCACCTAACATGGTAAGCTTTTACATGTAGAAAGCAATGGGTACCACTATATCTCCATCCTATCTTGGACCATCCTTACACTTTGCCATTCACCCAGAATAGCTCCTGCAACAGACTGCCCAAAGTGGGATCTTTCATTATTAGCATAGAAGGGAAAGAAGTCATTATCTTATTTGAGAAAAAGTAAAGGTTGAAATTTGGAAATTAACCTTTAAATCATGATTTAATCTATGTTCCATAGGAATAATACTCACAACCTGTCGGGGCCCAGCCCAAAGATGACACTGAGAATTCCAATCAAGTATAGTTCTTTATTTGCTTACAACAAATAGAAAGAATCTCGCCGGAGTAAAGCTACTGTATAATCTTTTAACCTAATAGATGCACCATGGGAGTGGTTAGGGTGTGGTTACCTTGAATTTCTTCCTCCCCCCCTTTATCCATTCAGGACTGTGCAGTCTCTTAATTGTGCTGTCTCCTCCCTGGGAAACCATATTGTTCTTGCCTGATTTCCCTTCTCCCTTCTCACACAACCTTTGGAAAGTTCTGCCCAAAACAACTTCTGGGAATTGCTGTTTCTTTGTTCTCAGGGCCTTCAAAGTAAGTTCATAGTGAGTCATGCTGAAGTTGATTTGCTCAGTCTCAGTCACAAAAAAATTGTTGGGATGACTTTTAAAACATTTTTGATGGAAACAATGAGAACACACTATTCTCAGCACCATAAAATATGAAATGAACAGATAACAGACTTATCTATTTCTGTAAATAACCCTGAGTCAGTCATTAAGTCTAGAGTAAAGAGAATCATTTTAGCATGTCTTTCCTTGGGGCTTAGTTACCCCTGCAAATGTGCTTTTGTTCCCACAGAGGCAATTTCCAAAACTATCCATTTACTCTGCACAAACCTGAGACCATCCATTTCCTGCGCTGCACACACCATCCAACGTGCTTATTTTTTTGCCCCTTTTCACACAGTCCTTCTCTATGGCATGATCTTTGAATGGGCAAGACCAGATAAAGATGGAGGGGAGAGGTGTTTGAGACAATTAAAAAGCTTTAGAAAGTCCAAATATTATCCTAATCAAAGAAAGGGCAGTAATAACATCCACAATGGCTATATCCTTTACTTGATTTATATGCCAAATATACCATTTTCTCCAGCTTCATAGGAGAAGTTCAAGAGGCCAAAATAGATAACTGTGCCCTTTTTAAAGAACAGAAACGTCACAACAAAAAGACTTTATTTACTGCGACAGAAGGAGAGTAAATCTAATTCCTGGGTGCCATGATCATGATATTGCTTGGGCCCTACTGGAGGTTATGCTTTAAAACGTTTTAATTGTCCCTATGCAATAGCCCCTTCTATCCTATTATTTCAAATTCATAAGAGAGAAAGAGAAGCATTCAAAGGTTCATTTAAAAAAAAAAAAGCAAAATCACCACACACTTACTTTCCAGGACATTTTTTTTTTACCTCAGCCAATGAACTGTATGGACTGCCCCACCAACAACTAAGATAGCAAGTAAAAAAAAAATCCAGCTCCATAAACCAGTAGAAACTCGTGATTGGTTATGTAAAGGGCTGTACTAAACAACTATTATTGATAAGAAGGAAAATAGGACCTTCCGCTCCATTCAGCACAAACCATCAATGCTTTTCAGTAGGAGACTGACTGCCAAAACTTTCAGCTACAGAAACACACAACGGGAGCACTAAAATTATTGATTTCTTTCCTCAAGATTATTGACTACAATCTAAGAGCTGTAAAACAGAGTCCAATTATCTCCATAAGAGGTACCAGGATGAAAAAAAGGTCAAGTGCTACTATAGGGGAATGGGGGAGGTGCGAGGAAGGGCAAAATGGTGTCCTTGAGGTCAGATTTAGAGAACACACCCTTGACGATAGACTGTTCAAGGGTGAATTAAGATACAGAAATCATCAATCATCCTATCTGTTGATCTGAAAGTTGATCTGAACTATCATATTGTGAACAAGGAGAAAATTTTTAAAAATACCTTTGTCTGAATTTGGATGGTAGCAATCTATTTTCCAGAATATACAGAGATAAAAAGATGTCAAGGCACCAAACTAGAAAAATGGAGATAAATTTTAGTCTTGCCTTAGGCATGCGAAACTAGTTGGGTACTTTGGGGCAGTCGTTCTCTCTCACAGGGTTGTTGTTATCGAAAAAATAGGAAGAGAAAAAGAGTATTAGGTAAGTTCACCACCTTGAGTAATTTATAAAAATAATAAAGACAGGCTATAAATAAATAAAAATAAAATACATACTAAAATGAATGTTTCAATGGTGCACAAAACCTTCCGCACAAAACCTAGTAGTAGCCATTACTGTATTATCACTGGAAGAATTAAATGCTATTTTGCTTTTTCAGGATAAAGTACACTAAAGAAGGCAGTGACTTGAAGTATGTTTTTTCACAGAAATAAAAATTATGTTACTGATTCGCTTATTTATCCATAATAAAGTGTTGTTCTGGATGGATCCATGAGTTTCTCCACCCCAAATGATCCTGGGTTATTTGTATGCTGCTGACCCACAGATCACCTATTTTAAAATGAACACTCTGGCTCAGAGAAGATGGATGGACTCACGGTAGCGATGAATGCACGGTTGGGAGATTTGAAAAAAGAGGTTAGGGAGAGACTATCATAGAGAAGAACTATTTATGCGGTCACTAGGAGTTGAAAACAACTTGATGGCACTTAATCAAACCATGAGTCCGTCTCAGAGAAAAACAGAAAGGAAGCAAAAAGTAGTGGGATTAATATTGTGAGAAAGCAACTCCATGTATTATTTCTATGGATGTAGTATTTCTCCAACCTGTATTTTGTTCTCCACTTCACTTCTGTTAAAACAATAACTGTTGATACATACCCATAGGATAATGTAGTACCTTGTATTATAGTTCAGTATAGTAGGACCTGAATAATTGTGGGGTTGTTTTTTTATAAGAAAAAAAGAAATAAATAAAATTGATATCTTAAGACAAAGGTGCAAAACATTATGTTCTGTATCTATTTTTATCACTCAGTACTAATCTGGGACAGCGGTGGGATTCAAATATGTGAACAACTGGTTCTCTGTGTGAATGTTGCTTCCAGAAATCCATTCTGGGCCTGGGCAATAAAAAATTAGCTACCGGTTCTGCCAAAGTGGTGAGAGCCAGCTGAATCCCACCACTGGTCTGGAAACTTCCAGTCCAGATCAGAAAACCCTAGTTTACAAACTTATATGGATGCCTATCTTATGCATGATAACCATAAGTGGTTCACAATAATATTCCATAAAATCACAATAAATATGACCCACAAATCTCATTGCCTATATTCACTTTTCCATATAACCTCCACTATTCTCTCCCTACTACTGCCAATGGCGGTCAAGCTTCTTAAAGGTATCACCAAAGAACTCCACACTGTGTCTTTGCAACCACATCCTCACAGCCCTTTTTACTCTTCTTTCAAGTCAAGCCAATGCCTCTGAAGGCATTCTTTTAATTTAGGGAAAAACTGAAACTTGCATGTCAGCAAGTCTGGATTGGATGGGGTAAGATGGTAAGATTCAGCTTTGCAATTGCCTCTTTGGTAGCCTAGCACTGTTGTGATGCAACAATATTTCTGGGGAGGGGCTTCCAAATTATGCCTAATTGTTTGTTTCTCTTTCAGTGTTTTCTGTGTTGTAATGTGGTCTGTGCTCAAGGAAATCCATGTAAATAACAGACCATCTGTATTCTAAAGTCATGAATTTTCCTGCTGAAGTCTGGCAGGTTTTTTCCACCCTCATAGATAAAGCTTTGTAATGACATTGCATGGATTGATGCTTCATTTCTCGGTCATAATGATAAGCCCATGTTTCATTAGCTGTCACAATGCTGTGAATAATTTCCTTACCTTCATGCTCATCGAGTGACAACAAATGATGGCAGATGTCAATTCTTGAAGCTTTTTTCTTTGTTATCATGCTGATAGGAACCCATTTTGCAGAAATCATTTAATATTGGGGAAGATCAATAATGTGATCTACATGTTCCTGTGAAAATACTAAGCATGACTGCAATTTTCTTTTTGAATGATTTGCCAATTGTCCTTAATCAGTTCGCCTGTTTTACTCACTGACTGTACCAGTTGTTTTACTTCATTTATCTATAAAAAAATAAAGGCAGAATAAAAATAAATGAATTGGTTCTTCCCAGTTCACCATCTTTACAATTTTTGGCCCAGAAATGCACAGTACTCACTTCAACACCGTCATTGCCATAAACACCTGCATTCGATTGATCAATTAAAATGTCAATAAATAGCAGCAGATTATTTAATATGCACTGATGACTATTCACTGCAGGCTTTCATTTCACAAACAATAGCAACACGATCTTTTCTCAAGCAATTTCCCATTAACTCAACTAAAAGAACAGATGCTAAACAATATATCAAACCTATCATTGGATGCAATGCTTGTATATCTATCCAAATGGCCTATTATGACAAAGTAAAGTCTTGAAGAATGTGGTACAGATTTGCAGCTTAAATCGGACAATAAAAACTTCATGATTATAGAATTAGAGTCTATATTTTATTTCTTAATGATATGGAACTAAAGTGGTTCTAATATTCCATTTCCATTTATTAAAACAAAGGCAAATGTTTCTTAATATTGGTCTTCTGTATCTCACCTAATCTAAACCGAGGTCTCACTAACCCTATATCCCATTACGGGATGTGTGAGCCCTCTTTCAATAATAATTTAATAAGTATAGATTTTCTTTCAATGGATGACAATACTTCTGGTTGTCAACCCTTTTGCAAAAGCATTAGAAGCAATGTCACAATTTGAAACAGAAGGAAAGTAAAACTACCATATTATATATATTATAATACTAGATTATAGAAAAGTGCTTTAGTATCAAAGTAGAAAGATAGATGCATTGAACTACAAATAACTAAGAGAAATGAAGAATAATCCAATGTGATTGAATGCCACACAATAGTTTGTGCTCTGGAACAGTAGTTCATATAGGCTTGTTCTCAGTGAACAGGTTCATGTATCTCATCTGGATGCTTAGTTTTAATCCAAATAGCCTAAATTCCAGCTCCCGAAGAACAGCAGGATTTCAGTCCATCATTTGTATGCATGAATCACTTTACAAGAGAATACAAGCAGAGCTCACACAACTGATGGGATAATCAATTCCCAGAGGAAAACAGTCCCTTGGAGGAAATCTTTGAGAATGCAAGAAAAGGGGAACATTTATTAGACTCTGCTACATTTTAGCTCTTCCATAAAGATGTGGGAAATTCTGCAAAGGATCACATTCTCTTAGCTTAATATCAAAATAAGGGTACTATGTGAATGTTAGAATGTACTCTTAACATTAATGTATCTGGAGCACATCTGGTCAGCCAGGGATAAAACTGCACCCAGGACATTTTTAAAGGAAGGAAGTGAAAACTATTGATCCAGGCTCCACACATGAGGGGATCCCTTCTGAAAGTTTCTTTTATTTGAAATGACCAAATGGATCTTCCTTTTTTAAAAAAATTCAAGGCAAAACTAATCAGTTACAATATAATAGCAAGAGTTACTGCAAAATTTCCAATCTTACTATGCACTCCAAATTACTGGAATATTGTATTCAAAAGCAAACACATGGAGATAAGATAGATATAGACTGGGTTTATGTGTGTGTTTTTTCTTTTGTTCAGTTTTGTACAGTTGAATACAAGTGTACACAATGTGTTTCTCAGAGATTTCCAGGATAGGTCAATTTTTCTTGACAAGGTTTTTCAGAAATGGTTTGCCATTGTTTCTTTCCTAGAGAAAATGACTGGCCCACGGTCACCCAGCTGAGTTTGTACTTAAGGTAGAACTAGAACTCACAGTTTTCCGGTTTCAAGCCTGATGCCTTAATCACTGCAGAAAACTGGCTCACGTTATAGATCCATAGATATAAATAGATAGATGTAGATGTAGACTGCAGAAGAAGCATATGTTGAGAGGGCTGGGGTTGGCAGCATTCAAAAGAACACTCTGCCCCCAGCTTCCCAAGATCTCAGAAAGTCCTGACTATACTGTATCAACTCATTGAAAAATGAAGGAACACATTACTCTGAATAATATGCTAGCACAGTGGGATGAAGTATAAAGTCATGTATAAATGAGCACGATAAACATTTAAAAAATGAAAAGATAAAGTTGTTTATTTCAGATGATGTTTTTACAACACACTATTCTGCTCTCAGAATTAAAACATCACAGATTGGAGCTATCTATATGTCTCTCTTTTTTCTTCCTTGATCCTTCCTTATTTCCCAGTGTTACATTCTGCTCTCTGGTGTAACCAAAAGCAATCCTGTTGCTTACTAAATCGTAAGAATCCATCCCTTCTCAACATTTCCAAATCATAAGAATCCATCCCTTCTCAACATGTCCAAACTAGTACTAAGATATAACTGTTGTATATGCAATCAAGTAGGTAAGCATTACTCTGCCCCTACTGCAAATAGAAGGATTGAGATTGAGACATACACTGAAGAACACAACTGCAGATAAGAAGTGAATGCGGGCTTTGGGGTAAAACAGCTCAGTGTCTTCAGTGGCACTATATTTGCTCCATAATACTGTTTCCTTTAGGAGGACTCCATTATTGAAGCCAACATTTCTCCTTCCCAGGGGGATAAACTATGCAGCTGATAGACAATGCATTCCCTCCCTTTCCATACCAGCCACAGCAGCTTTTTCCTTCTCCTCCAATTCAGTTCAATTGCGTTTTGTTCAGTTCACCATCAAGGAAAGCTCTTGAACAGCTTCTCCATGGCTCTTCTTCATGCCTCACAAAATCTACTCCTGAGTGGCTGCAGCAATTTCCCTTCTTCTCCCCTAGCTTGTAGTTTCTTCCTTTTTTTCCTTTTCTCCCCATTCTCCCCTTCTCCTACCTCCAGCCTCCTCAGGCAGGCTCTCTTCTCACAGCTGTTGATGACCTATCAGGCTTTTGGTAGGCTTATTTCCTGGCAGGCCATTATTGCTTGTTTGTTGGTGCAATGGGTGGCATCTAAATTTAATAAATAAAATAAATAAATATATCAAAAGGGGGAAATCTATTACTATTTTTAGGGTTTTGAGGTGCTATCTCCAGAGCCAATAGAAAATGGCAGTAGCGTTGCAGGACCCAGTAATCAGATCTGCAGGAAATAGCACCTCTATAGCAGATTTACCCAACCAATAGTTCCTGGGCAGCTCTCATCCTCTAGCCACATCATCTCCAGACTAAGGTGCCCTTGACTGGAGGCCATGGGGTGGGATGAGAAAGAAAGCACCCTAAAGCTTTCTTTAGTAGGCTGGCAATGAGATGGAGGTGGCATCATGAAGATATATCTTCTAAAAATGTTAGTGGGGATTCTTCATTCTTTGGCAAGCAGGATGAAAGGACAAGGCCCAAGAATAAAATAGCAATGGTAAAATATTTTTTTAAAAAAATTATTTACTGGACAGGTTAAAAATGATTATTGCTTAATAGTCTAATTTTCAGCCTAAATCTCTTTTCTGGGGTATTTTAAATTTGCTTTTGCTGTTTAGCTACAAAACTAGGGATGTTAAGGGGGATGCATCAGAATGTTCTGCACTATTTCAATTGTTGGGAAACTGACCTTATATCAACCTTGCTGTCCTCTATCTTTTTCTTAGCCAAGGCAGAATGCTTATTCTTTCCTTATTTGATCCCAAATTGAAACCACAACTTGTTCAGAATTCTAAAAGTGATGTTCCAATACATTAGATTGGTGAGTTGGGCTTTGATACAATCAATGCCCATTTTTTCCAGTTTACATACATACCACTTCTACAATTCCTATCTACGATAAAATTATTCATTGTCTTTTGTCAGTTCTCCATACATCAAACAGACAGGAAGATCATCAACAACAATAACAATACAAGCAATATATTTACTGCTGTACTGCTCATTAATCATACTAATTGTAATATTTTCCTGTCAAGGACATATAACAGACCTTTGCTAAACTATTATTTTTTAGAGGTTAATTTTATTCCAAGATATCTCTTTGGTTTTTATGCATCGAGTCAACTGAATCAATACATGCAATGATTAATTTTCTCTTCTCCTCCCTTTAGGTATGAAGAAGCAAAAATCACAGCCAGTTCAAGAAGGGAATAATCTGGGATGCTGTGGAATTCATTCAGAGTTATACTGCATTTAATGAAATAGCTAATTCCCCACATCTTCCAGCTGCCCATGTTATGATAGTGCTATATAAGGTTCACAGACAGTTTCAGTAGGTGATAGCATCTGGATGGCCTTGTCTGGACTAGAAAGCTAAGGAGGATTGAACCAAGTTAATACTTGGACGGGATAATTTTTTAGGACTGTCAGCTAGATTGGGAGGTCCACCATCTTGTAATGGTCTACAATCTTAATATTTCTTAATGGTCTCCAAACCATTGCTTCGTTTTTTGAGACCAGCCAAAATTGGCTCTGTTTTGGGAAAGAGAAATGGATGAGAAATAGATTGGGGATGTGCTCTATTTTGGATCCAACTCAAAAAGGTACTTTGGGGTATGAATGGGTTCATGTGCTCTACCTGTCGCCTGCTTCTTTAAAATGTTAAGACTTTTCCTGGGCTTATAGGGTAATTGTGCATGCCTAAGAAAATCAAAGAGGTGGTGACTGGACACCCATACCTGCAGAGCAGCACCTTTTTGATTTGGATCTAAAATGCTACGTCTCTCAAGATGCCATTTTGTTTGCTGTACTGATAGGATTCCGCTTTCTTCATTCTGGAGGGATCAGTGGCTGTAGAGGAGAATAACTGAACTTCAGCTCACTGCTGGGTTTCTGTGTGCCAATAGTGGCATCTCTCGTGCTACCAAAAGAGACTGAGCCAAGTGCAATAATTTGATGCTACTTCAGAATTATTTAAGAAGAAATTCTGCTTTTTGTCTGCTTTTTTTTTTTTTTTTTTTTGTGGGAGTGAACCTGAATATATACTAACAGAATTGCCAGAGTGGTGCTGAGAAAGAAAAAACAGGTTCCAGTTCTAAAATGGAACATGTTAAGGGAGAAACAAGCATAAGTCACTTCTAGGTGAGATGGGTAGCGCACGCATATAATAAATAAATTAAACTAATCAATTAAAACGTAATGGTGATGAGCGGCAGCATGGAAAAGAAAATTGGAAGCAGAAGTAGAAAAAGATTGGTTTGGAAAGCCTATTTCTTAATATAGTGAAATCAGTGAAATAACCAACCAGGAGAATAGATAACAATCAATAAATTCTCTACTTATTAAATGCTCGGCCAATTTTACTTTGGTGACTATGTCTACTCATAGTGGAAGCAAACAGATATTTCTCAGATCAGAGGTATCCCCAGGGGGGCAGTATAAAAGAAAATCAAACAATGGCCACATTCATGTGATGGACACCTTGCCCCACCTATAATTAAAATAACAAACATAAAAATACAGGTGGGCTTTCAACTGTGTAGCTGCCATTTGACTTTTTTGAACCTCCCACACAGACACTCTACCTCAGATGATTGTTCTTACATTTTTGGAGCCTCCAGAGGAAAAACTATTTTGAAGGTAGGAGTACTTTGATGGCAATAATATAGAGTAAAATAAAATGAAGAGGATGAGTAACACTTGGACTTCATTTAGAAATTTGCTCTTTGAATATTTTCCAAATCAGAACATCTTCCCTTCTCCTCACATAGTCTGATAATGTGGACAGGAAATGCAGAAGATATGTTTCGGGGGGGGGGAGTGTGTTGAACTGACTGACTGAATCTTTGCTGGCCAATTCCAGCGCTGCATTCATTAAGAGTCTCTTCGGCAACAGATTGTGGCAATAGAGCTGACAAGCTGCCAGAGTGTTAATTTTAATCGGAACCATTTCTATTTCCACATGAAGATCATTTTTAAAAGGGTTCAAAAGGTTTATTCTCCTGCTTGTAGCTATTTTTCAAGCAGCTCTTAAATGTTAAGAAACAAATGTGTACTATAAATCATCTTATAAGGAAAGATTACCAATTAATCTTTAGAGTTCTAGGGAATAGGCCTAGAAACCCTTTAGGCCACTTTTTTTCAAAATAAATAATAATTAAACAAAATCTCAAAATAGGTAGTGGAGCGTGGCATAATTTTTATGATGAGATTTCTTTTGACTCCTCATTTTTCTCTTAAGACAATCATTTATCACCGTTTAAGAGGCAGGGAGCCCAAGTTACAAACATACAAAATTGTGATTAATTTAAAGTTACGTAGGAATTTTAAACGTCTGCATAGGATTTGTGGGATGAAAAATCATGGTTATGTAAGGATGATGTGTATAAAAATCTGAAGGAGAAGAGAGCTGGTCTACAAGTTCCAAATTTTTCTGTGATAATCATAAAGCATGAAGTCTTGGTAGCTGTTTATTGATCTAGTCAAAAGCAGAGACATGGGGTTGTCCATGGGAAGGGAGTCAAAAAAGTCAACTGCAATTGCATGACTTTTTTATACAGCCCGTGCATGAAACATATGTAAAAAAACAACAGGGTTTCAATTGCATGGTTGCAGATGCCATCTTGACTTTCTTGACCATCTCTGTGGATGTCCCTGCAGAGTCAGGCAAATCTCATCCATTAAAACCAATCTGCTTCATAGAGTACTATCTGAGCCACTGTTCACTTGTGCCCTTCACTTACCTTGTTTTTCCACCCAAAATCACTGGGCTCAAATGTCACTCCTGTCATTCCTAATTGTCTCTGAAGCAGCACTCTATTGAGTGAGAAAAATGGTCCATCTAACAAAGTTCGTTTCCTGCAGCCTCAATGTCTCTTGTGATTAGACCAACCAACATACATAAGCCATGGATATGGGTAGAATATTTTGCTGATGAGGCAGTATGTAGAGCAAGGATGAGAGAGAAAGTTGGGCATCCTTAAAGGAAGCTCCCTTTGCAGGAAACACCCATCCTGCATCTGAATGGCCCTTGGGTTCAGGAGATAATGAAGGAGACTTGTCTTCTGTGGGGAGCCCTTGCTAAACTCATTTCCTTCCTGTGTCAAAAAAAACACTTATTGCATTTGCTCCATTGTTGCCAGTTATGAAGCTTCAGTGAAAGAACACAGCCTCTATTTAAACAAAAAATAAAATAAAAGGTAAGAAATATGGTTCATTTCTCTTTTTAGCTTGCATCTTTGTCTTTTACCTTGCTTATTTTTCATGTTAAACCACTGAAGATAATCTGCAGCAGATCCATATTTAAATAGCTAAAACCTAATTTCATAACATGGTTTCTTCTTGAATAGACACACCCACAAAAAACAAACCATCTTTTTCCTACTGTAAATTCTGTTCCTCTTTACAGATGGACTACCATGCATGGGGGGAAAGCATGAAAAGCAACATGGACCTGGAGAGCCAGTGCAATGTACTGGCCAAAGCAGCCACTGGGTAGAATTCCCAGCCAGTACGCCATCTCCATGCATCCACAGGAGTCAAGTTGGGGAAGGCTAGTCACAGTGTAGACAAGGATGGGGGAGATCTGAGTTGAAACCCCATTCACCCATGAAGTCATACAGGCCTTTCCACTTCACAAAGCTAATGCAACTACTTTTTTTTTTTGCTGCCCTTTCTTCCTCACCAATTCTGTTTTTCCCTCTTCTGGTATCTGTTTGCTCGTCTGATCTCCTTATGCAAGTGTCCCACTGGGAAGATGGAGGCAAGGTGAGCAATGCATGTACACAATCATTTTAAAAGACATGAAACTCCTTCCAAACTCCCATGAAGATTGGAAACTTGCATGATATTCATCATGCTGTCTTCTTATTGCCCTTGTCTGCATTCCCAAAAGTTGTTTGTAGTTTTTGACCATCCATAGGTGGCTCAGCCCTGGCTTAGATAGGCAAATGGAAGCCCCTGTCCCCTGGAAATTATTGAAGCCATCCTGCTTATTCCCATTCATTCAACGTCTCTCTGAATTTTAGTGTCTATGAGGCAACTGACAGGAATGACATTCCAGGTCTAAATATTGTACAAATGAAATTTGGTTTACCATCATATTAACTGTTTAAAATTAGCAGGTTAGATGGTTTATATTTCAGATAAGAAAATGACTAACAGTTTACTCCATTAAGAGCAAATGTGACTGACCTCAAGAGACTTAATCTCCAAATAAATGTACAGAGGGCTGCATTGGAAGTGCAGAATAATCATGCAATGCAGAGATATAGGTGTCTCAACTTTCTATTTGGTGCTAATCATTTTAATAAATAATACTTCGTACTAAGACAAGGATTAAATATTCCCTTTGGGGAATCATTTGTTTTATCCTGACTGATTCTAAGCACCATCTCTCTGTGCTTTAAAAAGTTCTATACATTATACTGAAAGATTCTTAGGGGCAATTTATATAATAAAACTGAATGTGGTAACGGTATTATTGTACTTTGAATAAAACCTTGGTGGATTATTCTAGACTTCATTAGAAGAAACAGTCTATCAAAATATTTTTGTTTTCTCTACTTTGCACTGGTGAAACCAGTGGCATGCCTAGCATATTTGACACATAGACTGGAACATTTTTGACACCCTCCCCCCTTCATAATTGACAGGGAAAGTCATTAAGGTGTTACACTAGAAACCAGTAGACCATGAGTTTGAGTCCTGCTTTAGGCACAAGACTATCGTTGTGATTTTGGGTCAGTCATTTCTCTTGGCCACTTCCATTCTGCCTACTGGGGATTCTCTATTTCTAGAAGATTTTAAAAAGAGGCTGGTCAGCCACCACTTGCAAACTGTTTAACTGGTTTTCTTGCACGCTGCAGAAGGCTGGATTAGCTGAATCTTGTGGTCTCTTCCAACTCTACAGTTCTGTGATTCTATGAATGATAATGCTAATCAGAGCTACTTGTTGGGATGGGAAGCTGTGGAAATCAAATAAAAACATAAAGTTAATGCACATCCAACATGTAGGAGAATAACTATCTGATTGGCTTTTATTTGTGCTGCTTTAGATAAGTTGGTCTCCACGTAGCATTGCAACTATTCAGATCCATTTAAAACATCAGATCACTATGTTATGTAGGGTGTCATTTCTTAAGAAAAAGAACACTTACATAAAAAGCATAGAACTCAAAGCCTCAAATGCCTGTGCGTCATTAGCTTATTTAGCACTTTATCTCAACTGAATGCATGCACTGACTCCATTGAAAAGCAAAGCACTTAGAATAACATCAGATTATGAAAGATGCATGGATGTTTGCTACATAATGCATCATGAACAATGCGAGCTGTAGTCTTCAGAAAATGAGCGGCTGAGTCAGCCATCAAAGTTAGAACAGAAAAAGAAGAGGACAGGAGGGAAAGAAAGAGGGAGAGAGAGAGATATGTGATTTTAAAAGTTTAATTTTTTAGTAGTATGATCCTATGTGTGAATATAAGAAACTATTACCTGTAGAAAAGTCCTCCTTATTACTTAGCAATGGTGATTCTAATGTGGAATAATAATGAACAATCACTAAAATAATGATGTGTCTGCATAATTACTGGAATAATGCTGCATTAGTAGTATGTGACTAACCTAATGCACATTGCACTTGGATACAATGTATGTAGCAAACTCTCCATTGTATACCCGTGAAAAATGGACCTAATGTATCACAATGTGTATCACAAGGTGTAGTCCTTTGTTCCTGAGAAAAAGAAAGTATAAAAATGAAGTCTGAACCTGCCCCTCGCTATAGCTTCTGAACCTGTGCAATAAATCTCTCTGCTAAACCCTCTGGAATTCGTAAGAGTCCTTTCGTATTCCACAAGAATTCCATGGAGAGAGAGAGAGAGAGAGCCACTCTAATGTACTGGGTGATCTGTAACAATTCTGAAAGCTAGTAGGACAAACAACCAAATGACTACTATGACAGGTTATCACTTAAAGCAGTGTTTCTTAGCCACAGCAACTTGAAGCTGTGTGAACCTGACTTCTGGGAGTTCATGTCCACCAGTTGCTGAGGTTGGGAAACATTGACCTGAAGGAAGGAGTTAAAACAACGTAGGCAAAGGGGGCTTTATGAGTCTCCAAGACCTTTTTAGGATTCCTCAGAATTGGTAAAGATGAAACTCATATTCGGTTTATAAACATTTCTGGAGTTGACTAAATTTTAATTATACCAGCCTTTCTCAATTATTTTGCTCTGGTGAATCCCTTGAAATAATTTTCAGGTCCCAGGGAATCCTGCCTTAAAAAAAAGTATGAAAACTCCACAATACAACTAATCTAACCTACACAATCCACAATCCACAGCAAATGTGAGTTGCAATGCATAAACATTCCTTACCACTGTGAATGCTAGCATTGGGTGGTGTGCAAAGTTTTCTTTTTCAATCACAATCTCTCATAGAATGCCAAATGAGAAAGGCTTCATGTATTCAAAGGCCAAATATTATTGTTGAAATAAAAAAGCATCAGCATCTAAAAAAATATGAATACTTATGGCTGTTGAGCAGACTAATTGAGCTGAAAAGAGAAATCTAAACTAAGATGGAAGAAAGGAAGAGGGATCATCTAAGAGACATGGCCAGTGGGGAATCCATATTTGTTCTCCAGTCATTGATCATGACATTTCAGTGATAATCTTGGGAAGTCTAATTAAGAATATAAAATGGCTTTAACAAGAATTACCTTCTGGGTCCATTTTTAACCCCACAGTTTGGGCAGCACCACTATCACCTCCTGATATTTGGGATATAACTCTCATCTTCTACTTGAACAGGACAGAAATGAGCTCACACGTATTATATTGTGTATTTTTTTTGTTCCACAGCTACAAGCAGGAACAGGCTAATAATCTCAATGATCAAAGGGCTAATCATGTTGTTGTTCTTAAACACAACCCAAGCTTGGATCTGCACGCTCTGTCCTTGTAAGACTCTTGATTCCTGGGGATGGGCAGCAAACTGCAATTTGATGGACCTCAAGGAGATGCCGCTCCTGAACTCAAGCATCAAAATTCTTCATCTGCAAAACAACAATTTGACCACTGTTCCTCTTGGTGCTCTTGATAACTTGACGAGCTTGGAGGAAATTAATTTTTCCAACAATCCTTGGCACTGTGACTGCTCTATTTTATACCTCAAGGAGTGGCTAGCAGACTTTAATAAAAGTGCTCTTGCAACGGCTACCTGTGCAACTCCAGCTTCTCTAAATAGGAAAGCCTTGAACCAGCTGAAAGGGAACGAACTGGAGGGGTGTAGGAAAACGCTGCCAATCAGTTGCCGTGATTTTTTTTGGAGGGACTTTGGTCTGATTTTTTTGGCAATCATTGTCTTAATTTTAGCAGCATGCATTTTGCAATGTTCAAAACAGTTAGTTTTCCAAGCCAGTAGAAAGCAGCATTCTTCTGAAGTCCCTCTGCTACGGTTCCATGACCTTGAAAATAGGAAGTCCAAATGAAATGCTGCAGTGGGCAAGAAGATGCTATAAGAATAAAACCACCCATGTAAAGTTGTATTTTGTGAACTGAAAGTATCTATAATCACAAACAAAGGTCTCTTTTGGTGAAGATGTCACACTTTCCCCTACACACACTTTTCCATGTATGTATGTCAGTAATCACTATCGTTGCTATTAAACCAATAATTCTGATAGATGTATAAGTTGTTTTGCTATGTAATTGTACTATCCTTATTAATGCTCCCATATGCATAATTGAAATGTACTTCCATGCATCACAGGTTCTGTTGCTATGGCATCCAGTCACTCAGCCATATAATCATTCGCAAAGAGAATAAATAATCCTGATCTTATGCAAACTTGTTCAGTGTGGTAGTAACGCATATTCTTACATATTAAAAAAATGGAGTTACTTACATAGTCACTGAATACTAGGAGAGATAATCTAGGGCTTTCATCTTTTATAATTTCATCTGAAAAAATAATTTGAATTAGAAAGTTATATTGTATAATGGCTTTGGTAGTAAAATATGTTATAGTCAGAATATTTAGGATTGGAAAATAGTTTATTTTTGTGGCATTGCAATCCCTATCCACTTAGAAATTGAAAGTATCAATCCATCTACTGAAGGGATTAATTTTTTAAAAAATATGGACACTTAATTATTCAGCAAATTGATGAGTTTGGTGGCTGTGTCACAAATACATCCATATTTCCTTCACAGGGAAATATGGCTGGGCTTTTTGGCAAGCTCTGTTTCAGATGATTCTTTTAATGTGAAATTGCACTACCATATTCTAAGTTTCTACAGTATATGGGGGGTAATACAATGGTTTCCATTTGTAAACTTTCTGTATTTTTCCATTATTTTTCCCCAATATTTATTTATTATTTATCTTTTTGCTCTCTCTAAAAATAATTAAGGGAGGAAAAATAGACAACTTGCACAGTTTTTGTATTGCTAGTGAATGCTGAGAGCTATCTAAAATATGGAAGTATGCAAGGACTTCATTTTGCTTGAAACAACTTTGATCTTGAATTTATAGGCTGAGTAGTCCTAATCCATAAATGGTGTGATAATCATTTCAGAATAATGCACCACCATGCCTCTTATTATTTAATATCACTGAAAGTTGTGTTGGATTTATTCCTTTAAATGAAGCAAGTTGATAGTTCACACTCCACCAATTCTAGTAGAGTTCCATGGCACAAATTTCCAGTTTTTTTCTTTATTTTATTCCACAAATATACTTCGAATTATTGAAGAGTTCTCAGTTATGCTTAGAAGACACCTGTCTTTGTGATCTATATTCTGTGTGGAGGATATTATGTTTGAATTTTAATGATTTTTTTTATCAAATATCAATTTTTTAAGCTAGAGAGAGCATGCCAGATGGATTTGCATGAAATTGTAATTATCCAACTAGGATTGGATCAAAATTTAGTCATTGCAACATATTACAAACATGTAATTTAAGTTAGTCTGACCATAGTTGACCATAGATTTAAATGAAACTGCTCTAAGCATGTCAAACCCTAGATTTATCAAGGGATATCATTCCTTCTTTAAAGTCTAAGCCCTTTCACAAATGATAAAGTATTTTACTTAATTTATTTCATCAACCTGGACTTAATACTCACATTTTTCTCATGTGTTACATGAGAAACAAATCATGCACTATACTATTCTTCACTGAAAATATTATAATTTGCTATTTTATGATAATAATTGCTTGGAAAAAACCCCAAGCAATGGAAACAAATCCTTCACTAATGATGTGCAAAGAAATGTAACTGCACTGTAAGCTTTGCATCCTTTATAAATTAATGAGTTGCAGCTCCATTATGTGTGCTGTTTTTAAATTCCATCATTATTGCTGTTACACTATATAGGATAATTGGCTTTTGTGTGAAGGTAAACCTAGATTTTATTTCACATAAAATTAACATGAAATATTTTCTGCTCTAGAAAGTTCATTAGGAATACAAGAGTTATATGTAACAGGCAAAATGGAAAGAAAATCTTGACACGTGTCCTTCTATTCTATGCTTTAAGTTGGAGAAATATCTATAAACATATGAAATATATGAAATGTTTCAAATAAAGTCTTGTTTATTGAATTCACATAATGTAGACATGTACAGTACCAATTTTCACTTTCCATATTAAAAAAAGGCTTCCTAATTTTAAAGATATTTTTGGAAATCAGAACTGAAGTTAATTATAGCAGAGAATGTAAAAATGTTGTTCTGGGAAACATAAACTTTAGAGGTCTTAAAGAATTGTTGAAGGAATGCAGCTTTTCTAATAAGCAGAGCTCTCCTTATCAAAGGAAACCAGGGTGTCCTTATCAGGGGAATTTTTTCAGAGACTGAGGGAGTGAAGCTGCAATGGTGGATGAGGGAGTATCACAGGCTTATCTTCCCCGGCCACTTCTTTCATAAGCTTCGGGACACTTCCTACATAGCCAATCAAATGGATTTCCATAGGGTGTGCTGTTGATTGCAGTTCTCATTGTAACAACCCACGGAAGGATGGAATAACTGTGCCACCCACTGAAAATGGATCATGTGCAGAAAGTTTCCTGGAGAGCTTCAGAAAGGGGATGTGATCTGTGAATCAGCTTCATCTTTTCCTGTATTGAACAATGCACAGAAAGCTGAGATGCTGACGATCAATGTCAATTTTTACAAACAAAATTAAGAGAATGCAAAGGTGTGCAGAAGACGTTCTCATGTGTCTTTGGCTTGAGGTAAGTTCTTTTTATGGTATCAAAGACATTTTGATTTTTTTTATATTTCTAAAGAGAAAAAGGGGGTAAAAAGCTACAAAAAAACCCCAAACCCCAATAGTAGTAAAAAAATAAATTATTATTTTTGTTGGTCATGTAGTCAGCTAGATGTTTGGACTGCATTTGTCATTTTTATCCACCTATCCAGTGTTTCCCAATGATCTGGGATAGGCAGATGTTGTTTGATGGGGTTAAAGATATCATTGCAGGATGTAATGTCATTCTATTTCTATTTGCACATCTACAATGAAAAACAGCAGCAGCTGCAAAGGGGGAAGGGTCAAAATGGTAAAGGACCCCACCCACTCTCTCTCCTGTCTTCACTTAGTTCGTAGTGGTATATTCAGCTATTTCCTTAAAGTTCCTCAAATTTTATATTCCAATATATATTCTATATTCTAATTCTATTTCTCTCCAGACGTAAGCCCCACAAAATTGTTATTTGCTTTTATTTATTTGTTTTATAAAATTTAGAGATGACCAAACTCCAGACCACTTTGTGCTGCTTACATTATAAAAACAGAAAGAAAAACCATAAAATATCTTACAAGTCTAGAAAGGTAAATACAAAAACAAAACAAAACCCAAACCCCCCAAAGAAAAACTAATACGATATCACCAACCACCACAGATCTGAGAGCACTTCTACGTAAGGGTTGGAAAGCTTCCCTAATTACAGTAAGTTTTTTTATATGGGTTGGGCCTGCACTTTTTGGTCTTTCCAACCAGCTTGGAAATGAGCAACGTCTGAGATAGCAACTTCAGATTATTTTCTGCTCTGGATTCAGCTCCACTTATCTGTTACTTGACTAAGCGGATGAGTCCACTGAGCTACATTTTCAGCTTTTCAAAAAGAGTGCCACCAGCAAACAAGCAGTCCTCAACTTAAAACAGTTCATTTAGTGGCCATTCGAAGTTACAACAGCAGTGGAAAAGTGACTTATGACCATTTTTCACACTTATGACCATTGCAGCATCCCCACGGTCATGTGATCAAAATTCAGATGCTTGAGAACTGATTCGTATTTAAGGCAGTTGCAGTGTCCCGCTGCACTGAGAAGCAAAATCAATGGGGAAGCCAGATTCAATTAACAACTATGCTACTAATTTAACAACTGCAATGATTCACTTAACAATTCTGGCAAAAAAGATCATAAAATGAGGCAAATCTCATTTAACAATTGTCTCACTTAGCAACAGAAATTTTGGGCTCAGTTGTGTTCGTAAATCGAGGACTACCTGTAAATAGGGGCAGGACATGGAGAACTGGCTGCTTTTGTGGTATTCCATCCTTCTTTCACTGAGTTAATAAATGTCAGCTTACTTTATTCTTACAATAATTCTATAACAAAATAATGATTTAGATCATGACTTTCTCATGATTATCCAATACATTCCTGGTGATCACAGATGTGAATTAAATTTAATAATCTATCCATTCCTCCTCCTTCGACAGCTCACTCTTTTATGACTGTCCGAGTGAAATCTAATAAGTTGATATTATACTATGTATCACAACTCTTTAAATTTTGCACAGATGTAGCAGATCAATAAAGCGTCCTTGATTTTTGAATTTTTTTGGGGGTGGGGATGCCATGAGAAAGATGTAGTCCTCCACTTCATTATCTACTAGAATCCACTTGCCCATAATTTGAAAACAACATCTCATAGGACTGATTATGTTTAATTTGTTCTGTAAAAAATGTTGCATTCTGAGTAACCTAATGGATTTCTCTGTAAATAGGTTGTGCCTACAATTTCATTTAGAACTGAAAAGATTCGGATCTGAACTTCAGAACTGAGAAAAACATTTCTATACATAAGCCTTCATAGAAATCAGGTCTTTCCTTTGAAAGAAAACACTCATCTTGTGTTTCACAGATGGTCTAACACAATAAGAAATAAATTGTTGTATGAAAATCAACTTTCCTTTCCTGCTAGCTGCTTATAAAGCTATTGATTTCCTTATTTGAAAGGGGCAGTTAGGAGAAGATTCGGCTTAGATGTGAGCTATCATATATTGCAAAAGCTAACTTCGTTTTGTGTCTGATATGAAATTGTTTTTAACAATAATATTAAAGAAACCGTAACTCTAAGGGGGGGGCTTTGATAAACGGCACAAAATATTAAAATATTAACTCACCTATTGAAATGTATTATGAGCTTGAGATAATTACATCAAAAGTGCCCAAAGACCTTTGGATTTCAATTTCCAGAATTCCCCAGCCAGCCATGTTGGACGAGGATTTCTGGGAGTTGAAATGTACATGTCTTAAAATTGCCAAGGTTGGACACCCTTGATTTATTTCAACATATTTTATGGGTTTATTGTGGAGAATGTTGAGCAAAGCTAAATGTTCATAAACTTACACTAATTTATTTCTTTATATTTAAATTTTCAGAATGATCCCAGGTCAAGGCTTGCTGATTCTTCTGTTTCTTGAAGCTGCTTTTGCAAGCCATTGTCCACACCAGTGTACATGCTCTCCACCAGGAAACAGTCCACTAAAACTGAACTGTAGCTTCATGGGAATGATGGTGCTTCCACTTTTGCCAAGTCAAGTAGAAGAGTTGTACCTCCAGGACAATAAACTAGCCACGATACCTGCAGGAGCATTTGACCATCTTCAGGTGTTGAAGATCATCAATCTATCTAGGAATCCATGGCATTGTGACTGTGGGATTTTGTATTTGAAAAACTGGTTGGACGACCAAGTGGGAAGCTTAGCTTCTAAAGATGTGAGGTGCTTTTCCCCTCCTGCACTTCGCAAAAAAATGATATCTGAGCTCAAGAGGAACGAACTGCAGTTTTGTTTCACTTCCCGGACACTGTGTTCGGATTTCTTGTTCAATGATGCATTCCTATTCTTTTTTATTCTTATTCTTTTTATTATCAATTGTTTCTTGATAACAAAAAGGACTAAGTTTAAAGTGGATGTTTATAACAAGAATTTATGACCAAAAAACCCCCCAAGCCGGCAGACCCAGGAACTGCAGCCTGCTACTTCTGATCAACCAAAAAGAAAAACAGAGAAAAAAGTACTTAGCCATTCATCATTGCTTGTGACTACTGTGCATTAAGTTGCAGAACAAAGAGAAAGGTCAAACAAATTATTTCTGTTTATCATTAAAAGTCAAACGGTCAACTGAAAAGCCTGACTATTTAGATTATTCATTTTAAAAAACAGAAACTCATTAAGAATATCTACACTGAACAAAAACCATAGTTTGCAACTTCTAGAGTAAAATTCCAACCAAAGAATTAGTATCTCGTTTTAAACATAATACTTTTGATTTTCATAACATGTTTGAATGCATCTGATGAAAGCACCTCCTATATTTGGGACTAGAATTCAAGTCAAAGATCAGGTGGGCAATTATGGCACTCAATTAATAAATCAGTTTACTGAATTATTTAGCATCTGTTGACCTGGATTCTGTCCTGCTTGTGGTCATTATCATTTAATCCATAAACAGAGTCCAGGTGCTCCAAATGCTGATTAGTATATGCCATAATTGGAAATTCTTTAAAGACTTTCTATTTACACTAATGCAGTGAGTAGTATATGTGGAGCTCCTTTTGTATGTGTATCTATCCATGTTTCCTGCTGTTTTTGTTATTATTAGTATATCACCAACACAAAAAGCAGTTAGCAGTAGACGTGAACTCTTACAAGATTGCAAGGGAGAACTTATTATCAAAGTCAAAGAAAAGTGTGTTGGTTTACAGTAATTATCTTTTTGTGACTTCAATTCAAGCAAATTGTACAGACCTCTAAGCCTGTGTAGTTTGAGAAAATCCTCTCCTGACCCTTTGTACCAACCTACCTATAAATTATGTGTCTTCCAGATCACACACAGAAAGAAGATATTTGCAATCAGGCAAAGAACATTTTAGCTTTGTGCAACCTATTCCTTTCACAGGAATACTCAGTGTCTATCTTGCAAAACATAATAATAATAATAATAGTAGTAGTAGTAAAGTTGGAAGGGACCTTGGAGGTCATCAAATCCAACCCCCTGCTCAGGCAGGTAACCCTATACCGTTTCAGACAAATGGCTGTCCAGTTTCTTCTTAAAAACTTCCAATGTTGGAGCATTCACCGCTTCTGGAGGCCGGTTGTTCCACTGGTTAATTGTTCTAACTGTCAGGAAGTTTCTCCTTAGTTCTAGGTTGCTTCTCTCTTTGGTTAGTTTCCACCTGTTGCTTCTTGTCCTGCCTTCAGGCACTTTGGAAAATAGCTTGACTCCCTCTTCTTTGTGGCAGTCCCTGAGATATTGGAATACTGCGATCATGTCCCCCGTTGTCCTTCTCTTCGTTAAACTAGACATACCCAATTCTAGCAACCATTCCTTATATGTTTTATAAGTCCCCTAATCATCTTTGTTGCTCTTCTCTGTACTCTTTCTAGAGTCTCAACATCTTTTTTACATCGTGGTGACCAAAACTGGATGCAGAATTCCAAGTGTGGCCTTACCAAGGCACTGTAAAGTGGTATTAATACTTCATGTGATCCCCCACCCATGTGGTTTTTGTATTCTCGATTTTTAAAGAATTTTTAAAAATGTGCAAATTCATGTCTACTGATGCTTATTATTCTCTAATATTTCTGCAGCAACTTATTGTTTTTAACTAATCATCTGAAGGAAGAGACAAGGGCAAGCCACTTGTTACCAAGAAAACTGTGGGAGTCACACAAATTCAACACTCCCTTGAAGGCAAATATACACAAAAAAGAAGAGTTTAAGCTAACTTTTATCAATCTGATCCTTCCACATTATTTGTACTACTAATTCCATCACCATGGCCAAAATAACCATGGATGATGAGAATTGTAGCTCTAAATGAACACACACACACACACACACACACACACACACACACACACACATTTGCAGTTTAGGAGAAATTATAAATTCAAAAAGACTGCAAAACATACAAATAGAAATTGCAATAGTAAGAATGATTTTCACTAACAAAACCAATGAAAATAATCTGAAATTATTTCCTCAGATAAGAAGAATTTTCCCATAATGACTATTGAAACATGATGCTCTTCATATCAGGGAGTGTTATTCTGAATGTGCCACGCAGTGCTCTTCTTGTCATCAAATAGCAGTACTGTGAAATTAGAAGATGGTCAATAAGCATCGCTCTGTAGATGATACTTTAGAAGGTTTTTGTAAGAAGAGGACTCACACTCAGCAAAATAACAAAATCCAAATCCAAGGATTCAGATTAAAGAGGTTTGAATCCTCATGAGAATCAATCAAATAGTACCATATACATCACGATAAAAGCTTAAATATCCACATGAATTGGCATACAATTCATGGGATTCACAAAGTAGACTGGTGAAAGCATTTGAACTGAATTGTTTCTGTCCTTGTAAGACAAATCTAGCAGATTTCCTCCCCCCCCCCCAGGGGTTTTCATCTGGTTTCAACAAACAATCATTTCAGCATAAATAGACAGAACTAAGAAGATCTATCTTTCTGTATACTTTTAACTGCATGCTTTTAACATAATTGGTCAAATGTAGCCTTCATATTATCACACACATTTCAGAAACACACATTTCAGCCTTTGTCTGATTCTCCCACTGATATCAGTGTAATTCAGCTGCTTGACTTGGTCTGAGATGGGCTCCTCCTCTTAAAAAATAAAAATGACTTATTCTGATCTCAGAAGTTGTTTCATGAACATATATACTATTTCTTGTAAAGGATCGAGATGCAAGCTGCACTACAAGTTGGAGTGAATGTCCCTGTTTTGGGTAGGTACGAAGAAGGAATAAAGCTTGAGTGGAGCTTGGCGAAAAGATTTCAGAAAAAAAGGGGAAATGCCAAAAGTTCGGCTGCTGCCAGTGCCTTTTTCTGCCCACATTATTTATGTACCTGGAACAGCTGCAAACCATGAGGCACTTTATTCCACTTCACGCTTTCTCCTTGATCTCTAGAAAGAATTAGACAAGCCCTTTGCAATTTTCACAGTCACAGTTCTTAGGTTTGTGAGATAGAGCTCCCTTAGAGAATACAGGCAGATGATAAAGGAGATACCACCAGAGGCCTTGGCATGAGACAGAAAGAGAAAAGAGATTCTTTAGAAGAGGAATTAGAAATCAGAACCACTGTAGGAACAGATGAAACATATATTCCCCTAATACAGTGGTTCTCAACCTGTGGGTTGGGACCCCATTTGGAGTCGAACGACCATTTCACGGGGGTCGCCAAACAACGCAATCCGCCTTTTTTTTCCCCCTTTTCCTTAGCTGTGCTACTCCCTTTTATTCTATTGGCTTTTGAAAGCCAATAGAATAGACTCTCTTGAATAGAGTCTAATTCTATTGGCTTTCAAAAGCCAATAGGAATTGTCCAAGCTATCTCTGCCCTGCTGAGCCCGCCAAAAGTCCCATTCTGCAAATGGTGCTGCACCAGTTGAGTAGTCCTCGACTTATGACTGGTTGGGGGTCGCGGCATTAAAAAGGTTGAGAACCATTGCCCTAATACAAACAAACATCTTAAAATTATGCTTTTTTAGTTTGGATGCCAATAGTTCGGTTATAATCAATTGCCATAGAACCATTGCCTTCTGTATGTAAAAGGAGATGCCTCTGGGGAATTGTTTGCGAATAGCAACATGGACACTGTGTACTCTGTAATTGTTATTCAACATATTAGCTCGTGGCACCACACATTTAATGTACCAACTGAGATGATGGATGCCTAAGTGTCAGTATTGACATATACTTCAACTGCAGCTCCACCATCAACATGTGGAGCCAATCTAAAATCTGTGCAAGTCCAGAAGTAAAGATTATTTAAGGATCTCTATTCAGAAAAGGAGCCTTTTGCATATGCACCTGAACTTGCTTGGCTCTAATTTAGGCTGATGTCAATTATTGGTTAGCCAAGGAGCGCAATGAATGCTTGTGTTACTATCTTGAGAAGGGCTGACCCAGATGTCCTTGATAGGCCATAATGTACAGATAGTCCTCGACCTACAAAGTAACAGAGCCTACAAATTATGGTTGTCAGTTGTGATGGTCATAAAGCAGGTCATCATATGAATCACCTGATCGATGACTTTTTGCAGCAGTTGTTAAGTGAACGCAACAGTCATAAAGCAAACTCCACAGCCATTAAGTGAATGCCGTGGCCACTAAGTGAACCAATTATATACTATGTGGCATTTTTGCTCCAAACTGGAAGCAAACACCAGTTTTCAGTAAAAATGTAAAGTCATGGTCATAACAACTGTAAGTGTGAGCTGCTTGCCAAGCACCCAAATTGTGGTCACATGACCTGAGGAGGCAGCCTGGCTATCAGAACTTCTGAACTGAGTTGCACTGAGTTTTGGGGGATCAGTTGTAACTTTGAATGGTAGCTAAGCAACCGATTGTAAATCAAGGACTATTGTATTTTATATCTACCATAACAGCCCAACAGGTCTAATATGGTTCATATACTGAGGACTATAATTAGCATTAATATATTATATACCATGGAACAAAATATATCAGAGCAGCCGGCTCTTACAGAAATCTACATCGAGTTTATGTAACCAAAGAGTATTATGACTGGCTACAAGTATTGTGGATTTTAAGAGCAGGGATAGATGCTCAGGCAAATTGTGTCTATTGTCTGCCTAATCTTTTGCCAAACCATCATTTATGATGTGGCTGGATAGTAATAAATAGTCTAACCTCTGCCATAAAAATCTATCTTCTCTTCTGTAGGAAAGATGGATGACAATGATAATTATACATTTGCTAAGACACAGTACAAACAAACAAATAAAAAACCTTGCATGCATATATGTACATATTTATTTGATTTACAGCCCTTTTTTTGTCGAAAGCTCCAAACAGCATGCCTCCTCCTATTTTCCTCACAACAGCCCTATGAGATGAGTTGGGCTGAGAGAAGAGAGTGTTTTTAGTCCTGCTGACATGTATCAGATATGGGGTTATGGTTATGGTTAAAATTAGAGCTCACAAATCTCTAACTGCCTGTATCTACGCAAAGCTTTGCAACATTTATTCCCCTGCTTCAAATACTATTTGACCCACCATAACTCAGGATGATATGCTAGTTCAAAGGTTTTTCTATATGGATTAAGGCCATAGACTTCTCTATATATGTGTGTCAGTCCCCCATTAGAAAGATCAGACCAGGAAATCAATTCCATAAAAAGGCAAGTTACATGTATTAAATGGCTACAATAACAAAATCTTGCAAATCTAATTGTGCTATTCCTCCTCCTCCTCCTCCTCCTCCTCCTAGTTCAGTGAATTAGGGAGGCCTCTGTCTGAATTGCTTCTGAATGTTATCTGGCTGTTGTCAACTTAAAAAAAATGTTTCGGCCCCTTTTGCCTAGGGGCTGCCTGGAGATATGCCAGTTCCTGCATATCTCCATCAAGATCATATCCTTACTCTCTACTCACTGTATAGGGCTGTAAAACTTCAGTCCATACAGTTAATGAATACATGCATAAATTTTTTCAAGTATATCCATTATTGTTTATAGATCCAAATTCAAAGCTGCAATAGAAAGTGTCTGACAGGAAAACATTCATTCTACCATTAAATGCAAGTCCCGAGGGCTAAGAAGCTCATCTGAGTACTCAAATGGTGCCTTATAAAAAAAAATCCCATACAGTGGTCATGGTACAATAAAATAATAAGGAGCAATCATTCAACAGAAAATAGAGACAATAATTATGGCAAAAACAATCAATCCCCAAATGTTCTCCAGAAGAGCTACAGGTTAACCAAATAATTGAAGGCAATCAGAAAGAGGTCAGGCTATTCCAGGAAAAGACTTTTCCATACCATAATTGAGAAACAACTGTTTCTCACCTCAGTGTCCTTTACCTCATGAAAATGGCGTATCATCAGCAATTTCTCCTAGGAGAATTGTCTCATGCAGGTCATTTCTGACTAGAAAAAGCAGTCCTGCAGGTATTTAGGTACAAAGGCACAGATGGTTTTATAGTTTAAAAACAGCATTCTGGATTGCACTGGGAATTTATTGACAGTCAATGCAAGGCCTACAGATATAGTATGTCTAATAATTAGCCAGACTACTGCATTTATTGATGATCAATATGCCCATAGACAACTTTAGAAATTTCAAGACATGTCTTCTAATGGAATCATTACAAAGTAACACAATGCTTTAATAACTTCTAATTATGTTTTTAGAATCTAGAAGAAAATTTGGATTATATATAAATTTTAAAAATTGAAAATTTAGCTAGGCTTTAGAATTTAGCTGCCATTGCCTCTCTTTTGTTCCTTAAAAGAGGCCTTGCTTACACAGAACAGACTTTACAGTTAGCATTTGGTAGTAGGGATAAGCCATCCAAAAGTAAGGGACTGATAGGAGAGCCAGTTGCTGCATATTTGGAAAGGCGTGGGGAGAGAATATCTTTACTACATGACCAGATGTTGGTTGGAACAGTGATAAAATATGAAGCAGCCTCTCCTGCCTGAATAACAAATCCCAGGTGGAGAAGATGGGACAATAGCTTTCTCTCCTCTAGATAGCTTTAAAGTGGACCATCAAATTTTAATCAACTCTTTCAGTCTTTTGCTCTGTGAATGGGACACCTGCATTATGACTGTGAACAACAACAAAAAAACCTTAGTGCCATTTGCTTCAAAATACTAGAGTGTGAAATGGTTTTGTTTAAGAATCTGTAGCAGGCAGTTATATGGAAAAGAATATATGTAGTTCAGAGCTGAAACTGTGGAATCCTTAATGGGCTTTCTGCCTGGTGTTTGTTTGCAGATGTTTCTTTACTCAACTAGGTAATAATGGGATAGGGTGTTTCCAATTTATAGACAACAGCTTACCCTACAAGTGTTGGTAGGGGGATGGTTTTCTCCTTGGTAGTTCCTTGATTAGGGAAGTGTTTTCTGCTTGATTGCTTGCCTGGTGTTAATACTTTACAGACAATTACACACCATTCAAAGGAGCCAATAAAAAAAGTTAAGCAGGAAATAAAAAATCCAGAAGCCAATACCCAGATAGGCAAAGATGATCTCTTAGGGCAGGGATTCCCAACTCCCCCCCCCCCCCGGTCCATGGACCAGTACCAATCCGTGGCATGCCAGCAACTCGTCCACACAAACAAGCAGAGCTCCATCCGTGGGATGCAGGCAGCATACAAAACCACGCACCCTCTGGTCTGTGGAAAAACCTCTCTCCATGGAACCGGTCCCTGGTGCCCAAAAGGTTGGGGACCTCTGTCTTAGGACACATTAAGAAACTTGCTCTGTCTTTCAAACATAACTGCTGATCTTAATCACAATATTTAGGCCGGCTGCTTAGGAATTGGCTGTTCTCAGAGCACCGCAGTGTCATTGCTCCATCTGAATGAGTAGAAATGAAAGCACATCTTTTCTGAACATGAAAGGTGCTTGTTAGTTTTATTTTTATGTTAAAGACTGCAAAGAATAGAAAACAGAGGAATCACAGTATCATGCAAGTTGCCGAAACCATGGATACAAGAGAACAGATGATGAGTTAGAATATCCAACGTTACATATAAGATTATGCTCAGTGGGATCTCATTACTGAAAGAGCACAATGGGGTTTGGAAATGTGAAAAACATTGAGATTCTAATGTGTCCCCCTACACAGCAAGATATGTCAGCCCCGAATAACCTGCGGTTACAAGATCGTGTCCCGTGGCAATTCTGCAGCCTAGCAAGAATATTAAACTGCCATATGATATTGAAAGCACTAAATGTGGATAAATGTGGATGGTTAATGTTGCGTCCTTGGCGGGAAAACAGACACGAGAAACAGCTGGAGTTCTCAGGTTCTTTTATTCAGCGTTCAGCTTACAGGAAGATGGCTTCAGCTCAGCCCAAACGCCTCGCAGCCCCTTATATAGGCAACTCCCGGGTAAATGGGTTACTTTTCCCGCGCCAGCACCCGCGCATGCGCACGGCGCTGGCGACAGCCTGTCTGGTCCCGGGCAGCTTTGCACCTGCCCGGGACTGCCTGCAAACGCCCGAGCCGTTTGCAAAGGCTCGGGACATAACACCCCTTTCCCCCGGGCTAAAACTACTACCAACATACAGCATTTATTTTATATAACATTTTGCTCCCCAGTGCTCCCACTGTTTACTGGCCTTTGCCTTGCCAGCAATGTTATGTAGTCTTCTAGGTACTTGGGAGATTTCTTTGCTCTCTGTGACCTTCTTAGCTGTGGGTTACTGGCATAAGTCCCCTGACTGGAGGGAGGCGTGAGCCTATTCTCTCTATTGTGCCCTGGTGTCTTCCAAGGACTGTGCCCCGATGCCTGGCCTGCTTGCTTGCCCACCGGGCTCGTCAGGCCAGGGCTTCTGTTGCTTTGTGACCTGGTTGACCTGCCTAGCTGTAGACCCTCAGGCCCCTTGAAGTGATAGCCGCTGCTGGGCGTCTCTGTAGGACCTCCTAGGTCAGTCCAAGACCTGTCAGGAGGCTGTCCATTCCCTGAACCCCATTCTGTGTTTGGGCTCATGTGGGTTTCTGTACTCTCCCAAAACTCAGGTGTCCCCTGATTTGTGCTAGGGTTGTTGTAGTCGGGACTTGGTTCCTCGACTAGCTCTGTGTATGTTTGACCCTCCTGTAGGATTTGGGGTAAGGTCAGGCCAACTTTGGGGATTGTGTGCCAGCTCTCTTGCGGGGAATGATTTGTTGGGATGCCCCCGGGTATCCTCCGTGACTGGAGTGCTGTGTGATATGTGTGGAAAGTGAGTATGCCCCCGGGGTGACTCCCTGGCTGGAGTAGGCGTGGATGCCTGTTGTGTGGGTAAGCTCCATGACTTCCTTTTCGGAGCAATTGCAGAATCTTGGGACGGGCCGTCTGTGGCTCCCTCAGTGGAGATGGGCAGTAACTCTTGCCCTTCCCTTTGCTCCAAAGGGTCCCCCTCCCCCCCTGGAAAAGACCCAGGAGTTTCAGCAGAAAAGTCCCGCCTAGAGCGGAGTTGGTCGATGTGCCGACGCAGGACACGACCGTTGTCCAGGGCAACCTCGTAGGAGAGAGGACCTGTGATCCTGGACACAGAAGCGGGGACCCATGTATGACCAGGCCCGTAATTGCGAGCCCAAACCGGGGCACCCACAAGTAGTTGTCTAGGTGCCCTAGGATGTGAGGTAGATGAAGGCAGTCTGTCCGGATGCAACCGGTCAAGTCTCGTAGTAAGTTGGCGCCCCCAACGAAGTTCAGCTGGACTTCTCCCTGTAGAAGTGGACGGTGTGGTGCGATAAGAAAGGAGAAAGTCAGCCAACCTGTGATGCCAGTCCCCGTAGGTGAGTCTCTTCAAGGCGTCCTTTGCGATGCGCACCATGCGTTCAGCCATACCGTTGGTGGAAGGGTGAAAGGGCGCAGATGTGGCATGACGAATCAGGTTTGCCTGTAAGAAAGCTTGGAATTCGGAGGAGGTGAATTGAGGGCCGTTGTCAGACACAATGACATCTGGCAGCCCGTGTGCAGCAAAAATCCCCCTCAGTACCTGAATAGTCTTTGCAGTGGTGGTGGTCGAGACAGGCACAACCTCAAGCCATTTTGAATGGCTGTCAACAAGGACCAAGAAGAACTGGCCCTGAAAGGGCCCAGCGTAGTCAATGTGCACCCTAGACCATGGGGACTGTGTTTCCTCCCATTTATGCACAGGAGCTTGGGGCATCTCTGGGCGAGATCGTTGGCACATGTGGCATGCGTGTACCTTAGCCTCAATATCTTTATCTAAAGCAGGCCACCACAAGTGGCTGCGTGCAAGAGCCTTCATACGAACAATGCCAGGATGACCCTCGTGGAGGGATTCTAAGACCCTAGTCCTCATTGAGGTGGGAATGACAACTCTGTTTCCCCAAAGCAAACAACCCTGAGAAAGGGACAATTCGTTCCTTTTGGACCAGAAACTCTGAAACTCAGGACTAGGGCAGTGCTCAGGCCACCCGGACAGGACCCAGGAGCGGACACGTGAAAGTGTGTGATCTGTACCTGTTTCAGCGGTAACATCCCTGGCACTAAGAGGAAGCTCGGGCAAGGCTTGGATTGATAGAATGTTGACAGCTGGCGCGGGGTCAGCTTCTACTACTGGCAGAGGCAACCTACTGAGGCCATCAGCATGGCCCATTTCTTTCCCAGGCTTGTGGAGTAATGAAAAATCATATGCAGACAAAAAAATAGACCACCTAAGCATTCTAGGGGAAATGATGTGGGGAGTCTGCTTACGTGTGGTAAACAGTCCCAGCAGAGGCTTATGGTCAGTGAAGACCGTGAAATGCCTGCCATATAGAAAATCGTGGAATTTTTTAATTCCAGCAACAACAGCCAGAGCCTCCCTGTCTATCTGAGCGTAGTTGCGCTCGGCAGAAGACAGTGTTCTGGAGTAGTATGCAATAGGAACCTGAGTTCCATCAGACCTGAGGTGACTCAGGACAGCTCCAACCCCGTAGGGGGATGCATCACAAGCGATGCACACAGGAAGAGACTCGTTGAAATGTGCAAGAACACTGTTAGAAGTGAGCAAGGCCTTGACTTCTTTAAAGCAAGCCTCATGTGCTTGTGACCACAGCCACACAGCTTGTTTGTCTAGTAGCCTGTGAAGAGGCTCAGCTACACTAGCTTTATGTGGAAGAAAAGAATTGTAGAAATTCAGGAGGCCTAGGAAGGCCTGAAGTTCGGCCTTAGACTTTGGCCTGGGTGCTTCTAAAATAGCAGTTAGTTTGGATTCAGCAGGATGAATCCCAGCAGCATCAATTTTGAATCCCAGAAATTCAGTAGAAGGCACCCCAATCTTGCATTTGTCTTTTCTGAGCTTGAGGCCTGATTTCCTGAATCTTAACAGGACAGCCCTAAGCCTTTCAGCTAGAATGTGTGTGGAGTCTCCTGCAATCAAGACATCGTCAAAGTAGGGGCAGACCCCTGGTATACCTCGTAGTGTGTTTTCCATTACGCTTTGGAAAATCCCAGGAGCGACATTCACTCCAAACTGTAGCCTTTTTACCTTAAAGGCTCCCCTGTGGGTCACAATAGTCTGAGCTATGGCAGCATCATCATCAACAGGCAGCTGTTGATATGCTTGAGCTAGGTCAAGCTTTGCAAAAACACGCCCCCCCTTGAGAGAGGCCAGGATGTGACTGACCACAGGAACAGGATAGGCATGTTGCTGCAATGCCTTATTGAGTGTGCATTTGTAATCAGCACAAATGCGAATGTCCCCATTTGCCTTTAGAGGCGTGACAATGGGGGTCTCCCATGGGCTGGAATCAACAGGTTCTAGGATTCCTTGTTGGATTAGTTTGTCTAATTCAGTGTCAATCTTACTTTTTAAAGCAAAAGGGACCCTTCTTGCTTTAATCCTAATGGGAGTGACAGTGGGGTCTAGCTTTAAGGACACAGGTGGTCCTTTGAATGTGCCCAGCTGGGGGCTGAAAACATCTGCAAATTCCTTGCAGACTTCCTGTAGGTCGAGTGTTTGTAAGCTGTTGAGTCCTGTGACGTGTATCCCCAGGGCCTCAAACCAATCGAGTCCTATGAGACTCGTTCTTTCACCCCCTACTACTAACAAGTCTAGTGGACCTTCAAAACTCTTGTATTGCACGTTAAGGGTGGCCTCCCCCTTAACACACACTCTTGAGTTCTGAAAATCAGTTAATACAATATCAGAAGGCCTTAACTTGGCCTTAGTCCCACTACTGGAACAAATCTTCCTAAATGTATGCAATGAAATGATGGAAAGGGCAGACCCTGTGTCTAGTTCCATAGATAATGGAACCCCTTGTAGCTTCACGTTGAGTGACAGCTTTTTCTTCATGGGCTTGTGTGTGCCTGTCCTACAATGTTTCTACGCGAAGCGCAAAAACCTACCCTATTCTGGCTGGGGACTCTGGTACCCTTCAGGCGTTCTTCTTGAGGTTGTGCCTTTCGTCGGCCCAGACACACAGCTGCAATGTGCCCTTGTTTGCCGCATGCCCGGCAGGTAGCGGAGCGGAACTTGCAGTCGGTTCTCCTGTGGCGACCTCCACAGCCGATGCACTTGAGCGGAGCTGAAGAGCTTTCCTTCTGATTTTCTCCCTTCGCGGGGTGTAGACGGTCGACTTCTTCGTCCGGATCCTCCTCGGAGTTTCGTCGGACGTCTTCTTGGTGCACGGACGCACCCTCTGCACTGCTTCTGATCGGCCGCATGTTCTTGACGGCGCCGCCTGCTGCTTCTTCCGCGGTGGCTTCCCTTAAAGCGTCTTGGAAGGATAATTCTTCCTTAGCGAAAAGTCTCTGTTGTAGCTCTCGATGCCTCAACCCGCACACGAATCGGTCCCTCAGTCGTTCCTCGAGGTCCTTGAACTCGCAGGGCTTGGCGGCCTTCCGTAACGCGGCGATGTATTCCTTGACTGACTCACCGGACCGTTGATCCCTCTGCTCGAAGGTGTGGCGCCATGAGATAACGGACACCTTGGGGTGAAAGTGGTCCTTCAGCAGCTTCTTCAGGTCTGCGTAGCTTACAGACTCTACTGGAACAGGTGCTGCAAGGTTTTCTGCGATTTCGAAGGCGTCTTGGCCGCAAGCGCAAAGCAGGGTGGCAGCCTTCAAGCTATCTTCCCTCACTTGGTTTGCCTTGAAGTAGTTCTCCATTCTGGATACGTAGGACTCCCACCGCTCTGGATGTGAGACGTCGAATTCCGCAAGCCTTCCGATTTTCGCCATCTTCGGATCTTCAGGAGACGGGTCTATCAGCCAGCCTACCCCCGAATGCGCACTGGATTGGCGGGCAGCTGCTGAGTCAACACCGTTCCTCTTCCGCCGCTCAGGACTCCTTGGGTAAGCTTACACTTTTTCCTTTCCAGGTAGTGCAAGGCATCCCACCTTCGTCGCCAGTGTTGCGTCCTTGGCGGGAAAACAGACACGAGAAACAGCTGGAGTTCTCAGGTTCTTTTATTCAGCGTTCAGCTTACAGGAAGATGGCTTCAGCTCAGCCCAAACGCCTCGCAGCCCCTTATATAGGCAACTCCCGGGTAAATGGGTTACTTTTCCCGCGCCAGCACCCGCGCATGCGCACGGCGCTGGCGACAGCCTGTCTGGTCCCGGGCAGCTTTGCACCTGCCCGGGACTGCCTGCAAACGCCCGAGCCGTTTGCAAAGGCTCGGGACATAACAGTTAATGTGCCTAAAAACATTGCATGTAATATACACACTTTAAAAAATAGAAATTTTAAGTTTAGTCTAACAAAGAGAAATAGATAGTTTGGTCATTTGGCTAAAACAAGGCTAGGCTTATATATCACATTAAACCAAAATGCTTTTGACTTTAATTGAGTACCAGGATGTGTAAATTATAGCTTATCCTTATGTTATGCAAACCCAGCCAGTTATATGAACTAAATCAAGAATAAACCAAACTGCAAAGTAAATCATGGCATAGTGTAAAGTCAAGAACAAAGTAAGATCATACTAAAGTCAGGCTTTGGCAGTACAGAATGCATATCAAAAAGCAGACTGAAATAAGCAAAGCCTTGGGGGCAACAGTAAAAGAACAAGACAGTTTTATGGAAACAGGTATCTGGCAAAACAATGATATGGTTTATGTGAATCACAAAGTCTTTAGATAGCACCTTTTAATGTAAAGTGGGTAACAGTGGCAGGGCAGAACAATGTGGCTGGGGGGGGGGAGAAAGAAATGTGTATGTCAAGGTTGCTAACATCGGATGTTCTTGCTTGACAATATATGAAGAAGCAGACATTCTCTATTTAACCTGTGTATTACTTCTAGAGTTAAAGTTAGTATAAGAAGGGAGGAGGAAAGAATGTACTTGGGGAATAGTTAGACATAACAATATTTCAGTACAGTATTATTCAAGGTTAGTTGTAACCAGAGGAGATACGGGAGGGAAAGTTCACACCTCAAACTAATTGGAGAACATGATTGATGACTGTTAAATGAAGGAGTGAGTTATGCTTTGTTTTGTTTTTTTTATTGAAAATTTTTAAATTTTACAAAACAATTCCCTTCCCCAAACCCCCCAAACCCTCCCATACCCTTCCCCAAACCCCCCAAACTCTCCCATACCCTCCCCCACCTCCCCAAACCTCCCATACCCTCCCCCAACCTTCCCAGAGCTGAGTACAGGCTTAATTAAAATTTTTCAAAAAAACTTAAAACACATATAAATCCTAAGCAAATCTAAATACATTAAATTAAACAAGTTATCTTCTCTTAAAAATAATAATTACAATCATTAAACACGTTATAATATACTCTAAACATTTTCTAATATCATACTTATATTATTATCCATCATTCTTTATAAACTCCCTCCAAAACACAAATTTAAACATTACTTAAAACATTAAAATTCCCTTATACATATTTAAAGCAAAATGTTCCTTTAAATACTCCTTAGATATCTATACATACAATATAAAATCTAATCTCTCCCTCTTTCTTTATCCTAAGACACAAAAATAAACATATAAACATTCATTATACCATTAAAACTAAATACTCTTTTGAATAGTCCTTAAATTGCTAAACTTAAACTTCTTATCTAAAATTTTCATTCGATCTCCATGATCTTCTCTCCTATCAAAAAAAAACTTAAAACACATATAAATCCTAAACAAATCTAAATACATTAAATTAAACAAATTATCTTCTCTTAAAAATAATAATAAAAAAAGAAAAAAAACCAAAAAAAAAATTTTTTTTATAATTACAATCATTAAACACATTATAATATACTCTAAACATTTTCTAATATCATACTTATATTGTTATCCATCATTCTTTATAAACTCCCCCCAAAACACAAATTTAAACATTACTTAAAACATTAAGATTCCCTTCATATTTAAATCTTTACCAATAACCAATTCCATCCACAATAAACACATTCCTTATCAGTCTCTCTTATCCATAAACCTCGAAAGAAGTGCTTTGAAATCTGCCCTTAAAGGTTGCTCCAAAAAGTTTATAAATCTTGCTTCTCCCACAGACTCAGGAACCAATACTTGTGAGGCTTCCTTAACCTCCTTCTTCTGTTGCTCCTTTTCTTTACATTTATATGTTGCACGGGTTGTCCTCTGCTCCTTCATCTCAACTTGTTGAGGCCCCTTGAACTGAGATTTCCCATTTTTCATTAATATAGGCTCTTCAGACTGCAATTCTACCCTTAAAGGTTGCTCCAAAAAGTTTATAAATCTTACTTCTCCCGCAGATTCAGAAACCAATACTTGTGAGGCTTCCTTAACCTCCTTCTTCTGTTGCTCCTTTTCTTTACAATTATATGTTGCACAGGTTATCCTCTGCTCCTCCATCTCAACTTGTTGAGGCCCCTCGAACTGAGATTTCCCAATTTTCATAAGTATAGGCTCTTCGGACTGCAATTCTACCTTCTTCTCTTCCAAAGCTTTAAACGTAATAGATGGCGATGAGCATACCCCCACGACCGAAGTGTAAAAGTCTTTTGCTTTAGAAACAGTATTAAGTCTATAACGTGTCCCCAGGTAATTCACCACCATTCCAGTCGGAACATCCCAACTGAACAAGATTCGCCTCTTTTTAAGTTCGTCTGCTAAAAAAGCAAACTCCTTTCTTCTTCTTAAAATTTTAGATGGGATCTCCTTTAAAATTATAACATCTTGTGAAGCAATTTGAAACCTCTTCTTATAAAAAGCTTGTATAATTTTGTTGCGCAGGGATCTTTTCCCAAAATAAATTACTACGTCTCTTGGCAAATTCTTTTGCTCTGCCACCACGGAGTTAACTCTAAATGTTTTTTCCATTTCACTAAGTATTTCCTCTTTTTCTCTATTCAAAATCACAGCAAAGTCATTTGCAACCATCTCTCTCAGATCACCTTGCACAAACTCTCTCAAGCCTCTAATTCTTAAAGCATATTCCATTTGTCTATATTGAAGCATAAGAATCTCATCTTGAAAATTTTCCATCTCTTTTTCCATGCTTTCAAATTTTCCCTCCATCAATTCCACTTTTTCTGTTACCTCTTCTACACGAAAGTTCAGCTTTTCAAGAACAGAGGCAACTCCTTTTAAAGCCAAAACTATCTCTTGCCTCAAAATCTTATTATTTTCCTCTAAAATCTATTTCATTTCTCCCCTAATTTGAGATATAACATTTCCCATCATGTCTTGCAAATCCTTCACCATTATTGACTGTGCCAAAGAAGAGGGTGAAGCTATTGATTTAGATTGTTGCGCTGATGATAACACCGAAGAAGAAACCACCTTAGGAGCTGTAGGAATTTCTGAATGCTTTGGAGCCATCTTAAAAAAAATCTTTACTCCTTCTTAAAAATTACAAAAGTTAAGCAAAAGAAAAAGAGAGATTAACTCCAAAAAATCAAAAAAATCCTTCAGAAGGAGATCATTATAATAAAAAGAAAAAAGTTAAAAAAAAGAAAAGGGAAAGAGAAAAAAATAATAATTAAATAGAAAAAATCCATTCCATTTTTTTAAAAAGTACAAAAAACAAAACAAAAAAGTTAAACAAAAATAATAATCCTCCTAAAATCCAAACCCAACATCAAAAAATCATAGCTGCTTGCCTCTTTGAAGCCATTTTCAAAAGGGGGGGAAAAAGTCTTATTTCTTCTTTCTTCCTTCTTAAAAATAAAAGTAATCCTCAAAAAAAAGAGAGTTTAAAAGAAAAGAAAACACCAAAGGCAAATCCACCTTCAAAAGGAAAAAAATTTTTTTAAAAAAGAAAGCTGTTTAATCCATAACGTTACAGTCACTTTCACTTTCTTCCGGAAAAAAAACAAACTTCAAATCGCCATTTTACTTTCACTCTCCAGACAAAGAAAAAAAGCAAAAAAAGAGAAATAAAAGGATCACATTTCAAACTAAAGTCCAAATAAAGTCCAATAAATCAAATCCTTTATCCAGCTCTGTCCGCTTTTAAATTAACTCACCAGTCTCCTTTAAGCACGGAGGTGGCCGCAGCGTTTTGCTTTGATCCCGAGGGATCAAAGCCAGCTGGGAGGCGGAGGCACCCGAACTCCGAGGGAACTCTCTTTTTACCCCCCCTTAACTTGGGGGGGGTTAAGAGGTTCAACCTCTATTCAGGTGATACTCCTCTCCCTCCCTTCGCCCAGGAGGGAGATTTTAAACCGCGGAGCAGCTGATGTGTGCTGTTCTCCGCAGTTTTCACGCTTCTCCCAGAAGGACGGCTACAAAGTAGCCGCCATCACCGGCGCGAACCACCGGACGAGTTATGCTTTGTTATGGGTGATTGGGGGGAGGAGAGTTCAGATTTTGGCTTCATTATGTATGTGCCGAAGCTATGTAGCAATAAAAGGATTCTTTAAGGTAGACAATGCCTCAAAGTTCTTTGAAAAGCTTCTTCTTTCGGAACCATGACAGTGTACAGTATATAGATAATGATTGGAATGACAAAAGTGATTGAAAATCATTGCTTTTTATAGTCATTAGTGTTTTCCAGGACTAATGAATTGCAGCTGTTGAACACAGGTTCCCCCTCCAATGCAGTACCAGTATAACAAAATATTACCAGAGCCCTGGTGGCACAGTGAAGAAAATACAGTATTGAAGGCTAACTCTGCCCACAGCTTGGAGTTTGATCTTGATGGCTCAAGATTGACTCAGCCTTCCATCATTCCAAGGTCGGTAAAACGACCTAGATTGTTGGGGGCACCCTGCAGACATTGTAAACTTCTCAGAGAGACTGGAAAGCACTATGAAGAAGTATATAAATTTAAATGCTATTGTTATTGCTATTATTATGGTATCTGCAAAGGCTAAGTTAGGGCTACCATATCTGGACTGCCAAAATGGACAATAATGGTACATCAAAAAGGAAATAGAAAAAAAATGTGGATTTTTTTCAAACTAGCTGTGAAAAGAAACACTAGTAAGGACTTCCAGCATTAAGTTATTTGTGAAAGTTTTCAGAAGAGGCTATCCTGGAAACACTTGCTTCTGTCTGAAAAAATGCTTCTACTCTAGTGAAATTTTCAGGACTGCTGACTTACACATAATGAAATGAATCCTCCCCCACCCATCCCACAAAAGCATAAGGATAAATTGTTAATAAGGTAAAATATTTGGGGGTGATATTATCTGTTTCTAATGCAAAATTATTTAAAAATAATTATGAAAGGTTGTGGGTTAGGGTACAGAGAGATTTGAAGAATTGGGAAAAGTTGCAATTATCCCTTATGGGAAGAATTGCAGTGATAAAAATGAATATTCTACCCAAGTTTCTCTTTTTGTTCCAAATGATACTGATTTTGAAGAATGAGATCAATTTAACTGAGTGGCAGAAAGGCCTTAATAAATTTATTTGGGCAGGGAAAAAGCCAAGGGTTAAGTTTAAAATTATGCAAGATTTCCGTGAGAGGGGAGGACTCAAGGTGACGAATTTGAAATTATATTATGATGCGGTGGTTTTAACATTAGTTAGTGACTGGGTAAATTTGACAAACTCTGATATACTTCACCTAGAGGGATGGAATCTAATTTTTGGGTGGCATGCCTATTTAATATTTAATAAAAAAATGGATTGGGCTTTTAAATCTCATATCTTAAGAACTTCTTTACTTAGGGTTTGGAGAAAATATTATAAAAGTGATTTTAAAGTACCATTATGGGCTATACCTTGGCATGCAAGAGAAGGAATAAAAAGAGGGGTTAAAATGGATACGGTGTCTTACAGACAGTTACTTAAATGGGATGGTCAAAACTGGCAGTTAAAATCACGGGAAGAGTTAGCACAAGAAAATATTATTTATTCTTGGTTCCAATATAGGCAATTATTAGATAGATGGAAGATGGATTGTAAGGTGGGTTTTCTCAGAGAAGATGAAAATCTTATCAAGCAAGTGAAGGATCCAAGACAAACCCATATTAAGAGAATTTATGGGGTTTTAGTTGAATTGGATTCAGAAACGGAACTAATTAAAGATTGTATGATTAGATGGGCGCAGAATTTTGGCGAGCCAGTTCCATTGGATACCTGGGAAACTATTTGGGTGAGAAATGTCAAATTTACACAAGCACAGAATTTAAGGGAGAATTTTTATAAAATGTTTTATAGATGGCACCTTGATCCACAAAAAATGTCTTTTATGTAACCCGACTTACAACCTAAATGTTGGAGATGTGGTTGTATGGATGCTACTTATTATCATATTTGGTGGTCGTGTAGAGAGATAAAAGCATTTTGGATTAAGATATGGTTGAATATCCAGAGAATTTTTAAAAGGAGGGTAAAATTTACTCCACAATTATTTTTGTTAGGTATAGTTATTGATTGTGATACAAAGGAGGTTATATTGATGTTAAATTTGATTACAGCTGCGAGGCTGTTAGTAGAACAATATTGGAAGAAGGAATCTTTGCCTACATTGCAGGAATGGTTTCTTAAAGTGTCTCATTTGGCGGAAATGGCAAAGATTTCGGATTTCTTAAAGGGACAAACGCAAGAGAAATTTCTTGCTGTTTGGGATAAATGGATAAAATTCATACAATTTAAACTTGATATAAAAAATATTATATAGTTTCTCATAATTTTTAATTATATATACATATATTTTTCATTTTATATTCTTTTTTTTTAAATATAAATTTTTTTTAATTTTTTTTAATTAAGCCTATATTCTGCTCTGGGAGGCCCTGGGGGGGGGAAGGGGGGGTTTGGGTAGGGGTGGGGGAAGGGGGGGTTTTGTTGGGTAATGTTTGTTTTTTATTTGTATATGTTGTTTTTTTGTTTCTGTATTGTCTTTTATTTTCTGTAAAATTTATAAAACTTTTTAATAAAAAAAAAAAGGATAAGGAAGAATGTACTAATATTATATGTATCCACTCAGAAATAATCAGTGTAATTTAAATAAAAATACAACATGTCAGTGAACTGGGGAAGGACAGACCAGTTGAGCTTGCTAACTCTAGTGTCAATAATCAACTTCCACATTCTGCTTGTCCGTTTTATAGAGTCCTTTGTTGTTATTTATTATTAAATAAGCATACGTACCTTAAGTTACTACTGAAAATAATTTAACCAGGTAGCAGTAATCTCTGCTGAAGGACTGTTAGCTGGATCATTTATTTTATTTTTCAAAATAGAAAGGTATAGAATTGAAAGTATGAAATAGACCTTACAGATTTGACCTATAAAAATCTGGAGTTGTTCAGGACCATGTGAAACATCCTTAATTAACACTAGCATTCAGCAAAGGTTTTAATGTTTAGATTCATTGCAGCAGTCTTTTCTGCTGAAAATATCAAAAGCATCTTTTGAAATAAACCTTTGTACTGAACACTGCATACTGTTAAAAACAAACAGATTCATTTCTTGTTATAATTAAAGTAGTATTTAACAACTTGTACTCAATCCAATCCAGCCTTGGGTTGTGACAATCTGTAACGATTTCAGTATAGGATGTCTTATATATCTATGCATGCCTCTCCCTTCTGCTTAAGATTCTGACAAAGTAATTATATATTATATATTATGAAGTTGTAAATTCATGACATCACAGGATGGCACAGAAATGCAGATACAGCTTCAAACAACTGAAAAGACAGCAGCACAAGTATTGTTTGGGCAACTACTTGCAGGCTCCTGATATCAGAGCAATGGACTGGGCAGCTTTTCAAGGCAGGATCTGCATCAGTGAATGCCACATGGTTCAAAAGCCACATGATATAATTATAGCCTAAATGCTGAGGGAAGGCCATCTGTTTTGCGCAATATAAAGTTATTCCCAGAATTTGCCAAATCATACATCATTAGCTAAATCACACATGCACAGATCACCAAAAAGCTCCTTACCAAACAAAGATTGATAATCTTAAAATGGTAATGGTAATCACTGCGAAAGCTATTCCAGATATTTCTGTAGAGCAAGCTAGGCAGCATCCTGCACCCTATTACTATTTTTCTCAGGGCTCCCTGAATCAACGTCCTGAAATCTGTCTTAATTAACTCTGTGTTGTGCCAACTTGACAAATAACACAGAATGCTAAGTAGCCAGGACTACTTAAGGCTCACAGGCAAACTGCATACATGGCTAGCATCAAAATTCATTGTTAGACATGCTGATGTTTAAGACTCCCCACAACCATCTAAAGCACAAATGAAATAAACATTTGAAAATGAAATGAAAGACAACAAAACTGAAGAATACAGTATAAGATCCAAAACTTCAGCTATGCTAAACCATCAGTCTATTCAAATTTAAGCGACACACCGAGATACAGATGTACTGTATGTGCACACACACACACACACACACACACACGCTATACTGGACATTAATATTATACTGGACATTAGATTTCATGCAAATTAGATGCTTACAAGTACAGTGTGTACTGCCTACCTATTCTTAAACCGATTGTGTCTTTATCAAGAGTGCCTGTCAACTGAGCAGGCCTGAAATGGTATGGTGGGGGTGGTATAAAAAGTCATAAGTTAAATCTTTGTTACTTTTATAGACCTACGTAAGCAATGTGGGATACAAAATATTAATATTTTTTTAAAAAACTAAACAATATTAAAACAAAGATTACACAAAATTAAAAAAACAAAAATACATGTGTGTGTGTGCAAACGAATCTAAAATTCTATAGGGAGGGATAAAAACATTAGATAAATACAAAAAAATAGTATGTGGCTAACTAGGTTCTACAGTACAATACAAAACACTCTTAACTAACAATTTAAATACTGTACTCATTAAGATTAGTTGGAAGCACATGTCATCGTCTGAGCAGAACCTGACCTGTTGTGATATAATTACAAGCAAATGAGAAATATAAAAACAATCTGTGCATTTATACAGTAATGGTGAAATGAGGCTAGCACATATGTTTCTGTAATACAGGCACTGAAAAAAACCTACACATGCTCTGTTATTTCTGTCTGTTCAGAGTCACACTGTCTCTCTAGGAAATTTTCCTGTATTGGCCTTCAGGAGAGCTGTGAGGAGGGCATGACATCTTGCCAGTGTAAAGGTCCTCCAGTAGTTAGATATTTTGATTTTGGTTAAGTATGTCATGGGAGAGGAAGAGTACCTGTTGGATTCACTGGCAATAAAGGTTGGGGGCCTGGCTAGGTCCATTCGGGGCTATGTGTCTGCTCTATGATATTTAATAAGAGCCTTGACCTGATCATATCTCATGCTGAATAGAAGATCCAGAGAGAGGCCAAGGATGAGAGAATATCATATTATATTCTGTGAAATATAGTCCCCACTAAATTGAATAGTCCTTCAGGTTTTTTTTTCATCCTTTCAATTATGTCCAATTCTCAGAGATTGCCTAGACCAGAGGTCCCCAACCTTTTGGGCACCAGGGACCAGTTCCATGGAGAAAGGTTTTTCTGTGGACCGGAGAGTATGCATCCCGTAGATGGGGCTTTACTTGTTTGTGCAAACCAGTTGCTGACCAGCCCGGTACTGGTCCACAGATCAGGAGTTGGGGATCTCTGGCTAGACAACTCCCTGCAGTTTTCTTGGCAAAGTTTTTCAGAAATGGTTTGCCCTTGCCTCCTTCCTAGGGCAAAGATAAACTGACTGGCCCACAGTGACCTAGTTGGTTTTATGTCAAAGGTGGAGCTAGAATTTACAGCCTCCCTATCATATTGATATTTAAGAAAAAAACATAATCCTGTATAAAGTAGACTGCATATCATTGTTTTGGGCTGAGCTTCAGTTTATCTTCCTTCTCCAGTCCATTCCTGGTTTCTTGGTATGGTATAGCTCACGGGTGTCAAACTCGATCGCATCACGTGACATATTGTGACATATTGCAATGTTTTTTGCCTTTGCTAAGCCAGGGTGGGCATGGCCTGCGTATGACACATCCGGCCTGTTGGCCACCAGTTGGACACCACTAGTATAGCTATATCTACAACTGGTTCATATTTATAAACTAAACAGGTTAGCAAGGCTTTACTGTAGCACTGAGTATACCACTAGTGCTGTTCCCTAGATAGTCCCACTTTTTCATTCATTTTAAATATTAGGTGAAGTTAAGTTGTTTGTAAAACCAGCTGACTTAAGTTGATCTCAGGAAAACTAAGTAGGGTTAATAAGACTCAATTAGTATTTGATGGGAAACAACCAGGTATAGGCGAAATAAGAAAGTTGAAAAAACATCCCCAGAGAAGCAACTATCAAATAATCAATCATGAAGTCAGCAGGAATCAAACTCAAGTTTCTACCTTTAATATTATTGTAGGTATACCCCCCCCCCTTTATGGATTACTGCCTTGTCGTGGCGAAGGGGCTTGTGTAACTCAATGAAGCTATAAGCTATGCCGTGCAGGGCCACCCAAGACGGACAGGTCATAGCAGAGAGTTCTGACAAAATGTGATCCATTGGAGAAGGAAATGGCAAACCACTCCAGTATCTTTGCCATGAAAACCCCATGGACAGTACTAAAAGGAGGCAATGCCAAAGAATGTTCAAACTATCGCACCATTGCACTCATTTCACATGCTAGTAAAGTTATGCTTAAAATCCTACAAGCTAGACTCCAGCAGTATGTGGATCGAGAACTACCAGAAGTACAGGCAGGATTTCGAAGAGGCAGAGGAACTAGAGATCAAATTGCCAACATACGCTGGATAATGGAGAAAGCTAGGGAGTTCCAGAAAAACATCTACTTCTGCTTCATTGACTATGCTAAAGCCTTTGATTGTGTGGATCACAACAAATTGGGGCAAGTTCTTAAAGAGATGGGAATACCAGATCATCTTATTTGTCTCTTGAGAAACCTATATGCGGGTCAAGAAGCAACAGTGAGAACTGGACACGGAACCACTGATTGGTTCAAAATTGGAAAAGGAGTCTGGCAAGGCTGTACACTGTCGCCCTACCTATTTAACTTATATGCAGAGCACATCATGAGAAAGACAAGGCTAGATGAAATAAAAGTTGGAATTAAGATTGCCAGGAGAAATATCAACAACCTAAGATATGCAGATGATACCACTCTAATGGCAGAAAGTGAAGAGGAACTAAAGAGCCTCTTGATGCGGGTGAAGAAGGAGAGTGCAAAAGTTGGCTTGAAACTAAACATTAAGAAAACCAAAATCATGGCATCCGGCCCTCTCAATTCCTGGCAAATAGATGGGGAAGAAATGGAGGTAGTGACAGATTTTATTGTTCTGGGCTCCAAGATCACCTCAGATGGGGACTGCAGCCAAGAAATTAAAAGACGCTTGCTCCTGGGGAGGAAAGCTATGGCAAATCTAGACAGCATACTAAAGAGCAGAGACATCACCCTGCCAACAAAAGTGCGTATAGTCCAGGCCATGGTTTTCCCAGTTGCAATGTATGGCTGTAAAAGTTGGACCATAAGAGAGGCTGAGCGCCAAAGAATTGAGGCCTTTGAACTATGGTGCTGGAGAAGACTCCTGCGAGTCCCTTGGACTGCAAGGCATTCAAACCGGTCAGTCCTAGAAGAGATCAACCCCGACTGGTCTTTAGAAGGCCAGATCCTGAAGTTGAAACTCAAATACTTTGGCCACCTAATGAGAAGGAAGAACTCACTGGAGAAGGGCCTAATGCTGGGAAAGATTGAGGGCAATAGAAGAACGGGACGACAGAGAATGAGATGGCTGGATGGAGTCACTGAAGCAGTAGGTGTGAACTTAAATGGACTCCAGAAGATGGTAGAGGACAGGAAGACCTGGAGGAACGTTGTCCATGGGGTCGCGATGGGTCAGACACGACTTCGCAATTAACAACAACAAGGTATACCCCACTGGGGGAGGGGTGTTGAAAGGTACAGCTTGGAAATCACATATATCCTTTGGGCTATGGATTGATTGGGGGAAAATATTTTAGCTCAGCATAGAGTACATGATTTGAAACAGACATTCCTAAGTTTGATTTTTGCCAACTCCTCTCTAAAATCATGGACAATTGCTGCCAATCTCTGTAAAGAATTATAGGTAATTTCTGGCCTTTGGCCTAATTTCAGATGCTTTCTGGGAGCAATCAATTCAGATTTGTGGCAAGTAAGATCATCTTATTTCCAGTGATCTGCTGCACAGAGAAAGATGAGTGTGCTAATAAGAAAAAGAAATGGGATACTGGAAAAAGGAAATTTTATTATCCAAGATGTACTTAAGTTCCATCTATAATTGGCATATGGTTCCTGAAAGATTATTCCTATAGGGTGCAGCTGTCAACAGAAAAAGCTTGAAGAGAGCTTATACATTTGTATAAGTTTCTATAAATTAGATAGATGAAAATTCATTAGACTTCATATTTGTGAAAAATTATAACATTAAGTTTTTTGTATGTTGATTGAGAATCTGAAAATATGCTTCTTTTTATTATGGAAAGAAAGTTCCAGTAGTTAAACAAATTTTATCCTGAGGGTCCCTGAGAATCAAGCTTGTTATGATGACAAAATTGTGGACCAGAGGAATGTTGTGGATATAATTTACTTGGACTTCAGTAAGGCATTTGATAAAGTAGATCACAACCTATTACTTGATAAGATAGAAAAATGTGGATTAGACAGCATCACCACCAGATGGATCCATAGCAAGCTGACCGGCCATACTCAGCGTGTGGTCCTCAATGGAAGGCCATACTCAGCGTGTGGTCCTCAATGGAACTGCATCTACATGGAGGGAAGTGTGTAATGGGGTGCCTCAGGACTCTGAGCAACAGAAAAAATTAGCTACCGGTTCTGCCGAACTGGTGCAAACCAGCTGAATCCCACCACTGGCTAAAACATATAAAGAATGGTCGCTGGAATTGGGTATGTCTAGTCTAATGAAGAGAAGGACGAGGGGGGACATGATAGCAGTGTTCCAATATCTCAGGGGTTCTCACGAAGAAGAGGGAGTCAAGCTATTCTCCAAAGCAACTGAAAGGAGGACAAGAATTAATCAAGGAGAGAAGCAATCTAGAACTAAGGAGAAATTTCCTGACAATTAGAACAATTAATCAGTGGAACAATGCTCCAATACTGGAGGTTTTTAAGAAGAGACTGGACAACCATTTGTCTGAAATGGTATTGCCTGAGCAGCGGGTTGGACTAGATGACTCCAAGGTCTCTTTCAACTCAATGATGATGATGTTGATAATGATGATGATGATGATACATGGGTAACAGGCCATATCTCATCTTGTTTGAATCATTTAGAAGCTTGGAGCTTCTTCCAGGTACTAAAAATGACTAGAAATTACATTTCTTTCCACCTGGCATCCAAATATCTGAAATTTTAATCTCCCATATTTCATTTACATCTCATTTGAGAAAAAAGTCTTTTTTACCTATCTCTTTTTCTCTGGGCCTGGGGTTTGCCCTGTAAATGAATAAGCACTACCCAGAACAAGTTTTTACAAGAAACTAAATTGCCCTAAAAGTACTGCAGAAGTTTATGCAGCATACAGTAATTCATTTCCGATATACTTAAACAGAAAATAACTGATTTAGTTAAACAAAAGTGATACAGTATGTATATATTTAGATATCTTTCCTTGTATTTATAAGCCGCATATTAGGATGTACTGTGGGAAGATTCATTCTAATGCTTGTGAGAATAGTGTAATGTTTCCTACTTTCTTGTTATTCATAGCTCTTTCAAACTCTCCATATGTAGCCTTAAATATGTTGCATCTCAATTATTTCAAGTGGAGGATGGAATTAATTTAATAAAAACTACCTCTACCAATTTTGACTATTGAAAAATAAAAAAATAGTACTATTTATCCATGGGGGGGAGGGAATCCACCAGTGATGTCTTTCATATTATAAGAAAGTCTAAAAGCATTTTAAATAAATAACTTAGAACTGCTGATAACATTTTATTTTATTTTATAAGGTAAATAATAAGAGCATATTGTCATAAAATTGACTTCAAGCCATTCAAAACAGAGTTTTCCAACAGTTTTTATTATTATTATTCTTGTGTTACCTGGACAAAAAGCAAAGCAAGCGTGCAACTAAGCTTAATTAGTTATACTTGTCTAATTTCAAAGTTATCTTACTACAATAAGCTATGTCCATCAAGGCTACTCAGGTTACTATAGCCAACAACAATATTCAAATACCTATGGCCAACAAGGTTATTCAGATTACTATGCTCAACAAGGCTACTCAAATTTCTGTTAAGTATTGTTGCCCAGCCACACTTTCACTATATCCAACAAGAGTATTCAAATACCTATGGCCAACAAGGCTATTCAGGTTACTATGCTCAACAAGGCTACTCAAATTGCTGTTAAGTATTGTTGCCCAGCTACACTCACATACACTCTCAACACAGGTGATCAGGCTGTGTTATAGTGGGCTGGGAAGCAGACTCAGGGCATCCCCTGCTCCAACAAGAGTCACCTTATACTTTGGGGTCTGGGTTCAATCCAGGCTTCTCTTTATACCCAGCTTCTTTACTCAGAATCCATGTATATGGTACATCTTGCCCCAGTCACGTCGGGAGCTTCACATTCTTATTCCCTGTTTCCTGATTCCATGAAAAATGCAAATCCCTGCATTCCTTGCACCCACTAATATTCCACCTGGTGTCATCAGCAATAATTCACTCATACACGCATCCAAGATCTCCTGTTACCAGTTTTACACATATTCCAGCAACGTGAGTTTCCCAATGGGTTCATGAAAAGGCTAGCTGAGGATGTACTATAAGCCTACTACTATACACATTCTAATTATTCTAATATATTATACATTATGTATCATATTTTGTAATATATTAATAGCATATAACATATAATAAGTAACAATGTGTTACCAGTGAAATGTATTTTTGAAGATTTTGCTCCCCTTATTGTTAATCAGTCCACCCAGGGACCATTATATACAATTGATAGGATTCCAAGTGGCCAACAAATGAAATTAATTAAATTAATTTCAACTCTTAAGTAGAAAATACATCTCCTGTGAATCACTGAAGAATTGGGACTCATGAATAAAATCTGAGCCAAAATTCCTATGATGGATTCAGAAAGAGATTTAAAAAATAACAGAATAAGAGTTGGAAGGGACTTTGGAGGTTTTCTAGTCTAACCCTCTGCTCAAGCAAAAGACCCTACACCATTCTGTACAAATGGCTGTCCAGTCTCTTCTTAAAGGCCTCCAGGGATGAAGCACCCAAAACTTCTGAGGGAAGCCATTCCACTGGTTAATTTTTCTCACTGTCAGGAAATTTCCCCTTAGTTCTAGGCTGGTTCTCTGCTTGATTAGTTTCCATCCATTATTTCTTGCCTTGCCTTCTGGTGCTTTGAAAAACAGGTTGAACCCCTGTCCTAGGGTATTCTACATCAACGATGCTTCGTTTCTTTTAGTGCATCTTTTCAACTAACAGAATCCCAGTCTGTATAATTTACAATGCATTCTTACCATATTTAATGGCACTTACTCCTAAGCCTGTATATTTAGCCGTGGGCAGAGCTTTAATAAACCATTGACTGGATTTCACCAGTATGGCAAGAATTGATGTTCACTCATATTAATGTATTTGTCTTTGAGAAGAGAAGGTCAAGGAAGGTTATTATAACAGCTTCCAAAAACCTGAGATGTTACACAAAAGATGGCCAGTCTCTTCTATATTATTCCAGAGTGCAAGATATGAAATAAAAGATTTCAGTTACAGGAAAACACATTTTGTTTGATTGTTAGAAAAATATCTTTCTAACAGTAAGATCAGTTCAACAATAACAAAGACTATCCATTGTATTGGTAATAGGCTCTCTTTCACTGGGTAGGTTCAGGAGGAAACTAGTTGGAAGGATGCTCTAATTCACATTCCTGCAGCGAGCAGAATATTGGGTTCAATGGCCACATGACCCTTTCTCAGTTTGTGATTCTATGTAATATGATACAATAAAAAAAACCACCGAGTCTAACTTTCATTGTTTGGCTAGTATTCATTGCTAAGGTATTTTTCGTCAAGCTGTTCTTAAAAAAGAAGTGGCTAGCAGGTTTGCACCAAGAATTTCCCCCAAAGGAGAGAAATAATAATAGCTGTTCAAGCTAAAGTCCTCGTTAAAGAGAGAAAAGGGAAGGCATTGTCATCTTTAACCCCTTGCCTTGCACTGTCATCTTCATAGCCATTTCCTTTGCCATCTCCTAGCGCTGTCCCTGCACTCCAAAAATTTGATGTTTTGTCTGTTGTGAGAAAGTTGTATAAAAAGAACCTTTTGACGCCTTTCCAATTGCAGCACTATCTTCCCTTGGACTTTACCCTTCCAAAAATGTTTGTAACAAATTCTCTGCCATTGTAAATGTACAAAATGCTGATTAACAAGAAAGAAATAGCACTCTTTAAAAACAAATGGGAAAGGACAGCTGGGATTTCTCAAGAAAGACAAAATATTGATAATTAAATATGGAGACCTTAAAACACATTTGCTTAACTTTTGCTCAAATTCTGTCAAGGAATGATGGTTCTTAAACTAGATCAACATTGTCACCTAGTGGCCATTTAAGTACTCTGATCAGGGAAAAAATGTGCAGTTGCTGCTCCCCCCCCCCTTCCTAAAATATAAATGCAGGAGATCACAGGGATTTTTCTTTTTAACTTTGTGGACAACTCATTTCAAAATGTTGATAGTTTATTTAGCCAGCATTGACATTACATAGCTGTGCCATGGATAAAAGATAAAGCTAGTCAGGTAACATTTAGATATAGGTACATACTGGGAAAAATTGGAAAGGTGATTAATGAGCATTTTTTTAAAAAATCTGGATGAGATTCTGATCAGTGGTGCCTTTTTAGTTTCATCCAGCACTTGAAGGACAAAAGGAGACAAACATCTTCTCTCCTTGGAATGTATGAAAGATCAAAAGAAATGTTTTACCCCTTTGGAGAGACTCAACAGCTTTTGCTACATAGGGGCGGAACAAAGAGAATTTTGAAGATCCACCTTTATCAGTTGAATGCCTCAAATCTGTATTAACTGAATCATATTTTAATATCTACCACTGGCTGGTATCCTGCATCTGTCAGTGCATTGTACATACAGTACCTAGCTGCTAGGTTGCAGGTAATGATATGTTTCTTCTTCACAGGAAATACTAAAAAATGTGGCCTAATTGTGTTGTGATTGGACATTAAACCATGCTTAAATTATGTTTTTTTTATTAATTATTTTAGACATTTTCTAAAGTTAGTCCAAAAAGAACTTTTAAAAAGCCACAATGGATAGTTAACATATACAGTAATACAGGGTAACTAATGGCTTAGAGAAGGCAACATTTTTTTTTGTTTCAGCTCTATTTTATTATACATGCAAATTATAGTATTGTGCTCAAATTGCATAGCTTCTTATATAGTTACTCATGTAGCTTTTTGCACCTGCAAAGGAGAGCTATATTAACCCAGAGAACTATATAAATGCAAAAACAGATAAACAAATCCACAGCAGAGCTTACTTGTCAAAAGTTTTGTTTCTGTCTCCCAGCTGGCAACACCACTTTACATAAAAATATGAAAACTGTTTAGCATTCATACATTTTAAAACAGCTGCTCACAAAATGTATGCGATAGAAGGAATAAAAAGAGGGGTTAAAATGGATATGGTGTCTTACAGACAGTTACTTAAATGGGATGGACAAAACTGGCAATTAAAATCACGGGAAGAATTAGCACAAGAAAATTTTACTTATTCTTGGTTCCAATATAGGCAACTACTAGATAGATGGAAGATGGATTGTAAGGTGGGTTTTCTTAGAGAAGATGAAAATCTTATTAAGCAACTGAGGGATCAAAGACAAACCCACATTAAGAGAATTTATGGGGTTTTAGTTGAATTGGACTCAGAAACGGAACTAATTAAAGATTGTATGATTAGATGGGCGCAGAACTTTGGTGAGCCAGTTTCATTGGACACCTGGGAAACTATTTGGGTGAGAAATGTCAAATTTACTCAAGCACAGAATCTAAGGGAGAATTTTTATAAAATGTTTTATAGATGGCACCTTGATCCACAAAAAATGTCTTACATGTACCCTGACGTGCAACCTAAATGTTGGAGATGTGGTTATAAGGAGGCTTCCTATTATCATATTTGGTGGTCATGTAGAGAGATAAAAGCATTTTGGATCAAAATATGGTGGAATATCCAGAGAATTTTTAGAAGGAGGGTAAAATTTACTCCGCAATTATTTTTGTTAGGTATTGTTACAGATTGTGATACAAAGGAGGTTGTATTGATGTTAAACTTGATCACAGCCGCGAGGCTGTTAATTGGACAATATTGGAAGAAGGAATCTTTGCCTACATTGCAGGAATGGTTTTTTAAAGTAGCTTATCTGGCAGAAATGGCAAAGATTTCGGCTTTCTTAAAGCAACAAACGCAAGAGAAGTTTTTTGCTATCTGGGACAAATGGATAAAATTTATACAATTTAGATTGGGTATACAAAAATATTATATAGCTTTTTCATAAGTTTTATTTTTATATATATTATAGATATCTTTTTTATATATATAAATATAAAGTTTTTAATTTAATTTTTATTTTTATTTTTTTTTTTTATTATTATTATTTCTTAAGCCTATATTCTGCTCTGGGAAGCTCAGGGGGGGGGAAGGGAGGGTTTTTGGGAGGGGTGTGGGGTGGGGGTTTTTTTTATATGTATTGTTTAATTTTTTTTTCTTTTGTATATGTTGTTTTTTGTTCTGTATTGTTCTTGTTTTTTTTTTGTAAAATTTATAAAACTTTTAATAAAAAAAAAAAAAAAAAAAAAAAATAAAAAAAAAAAATAATATAATAAAAAAAAAAAAAAATCTGGATGAGATTCTGATCAGTGGTGCCTTTTTAGTTTCATCCAGCACTTGAAGGACAAAAGGAGACAAACATCTTCTCTCCTTGGAATGTATGAAAGATCAAAAGAAATGTTTTACCCCTTTGGAGAGACTCAACAGCTTTTGCTACATAGGGGCGGAACAAAGAGAATTTTGAAGATCCACCTTTATCAGTTGAATGCCTCAAATCTGTATTAACTGAATCATATTTTAATATCTACCACTGGCTGGTATCCTGCATCTGTCAGTGCATTGTACATACAGTACCTAGCTGCTAGGTTGCAGGTAATGATATGTTTCTTCTTCACAGGAAATACTAAAAAATGTGGCCTAATTGTGTTGTGATTGGACATTAAACCATGCTTAAATTATGTTTTTTTTATTAATTATTTTAGACATTTTCTAAAGTTAGTCCAAAAAGAACTTTTAAAAAGCCACAATGGATAGTTAACATATACAGTAATACAGGGTAACTAATGGCTTAGAGAAGGCAACATTTTTTTTTGTTTCAGCTCTATTTTATTATACATGCAAATTATAGTATTGTGCTCAAATTGCATAGCTTCTTATATAGTTACTCATGTAGCTTTTTGCACCTGCAAAGGAGAGCTATATTAACCCAGAGAACTATATAAATGCAAAAACAGATAAACAAATCCACAGCAGAGCTTACTTGTCAAAAGTTTTGTTTCTGTCTCCCAGCTGGCAACACCACTTTACATAAAAATATGAAAACTGTTTAGCATTCATACATTTTAAAACAGCTGCTCACAAAATGTATATTATAGAAATACACTATGCGCTTTTAGAACTAAAAGAATCTCGTTCCCTCATTTTGTGAAACAACAAATGAGAGAAAGCATAAAAATAATTGAGAACATCATTTTCAGGAAATCTGTTATTAGTATCTGACACTTATTTTATTGAAAAACTATAGCAACAATACAAGATGTTAGGGTAAGAACTTTGATGAACAATCTATTCCAAATAGGAGATACATGTTATTATTTATGGTATACTTTCATAACAAATCAATGATGGATCAACTCTCTGTACTAAAGCTCAACTTTTTCATTAAATGCTTCTACACAATTAGAGTGGCAGTCACTCAGTCCTGCAATAGTAAGTCAATTTTTTTGTTTTTGTTTTTTTGCTTCAGAATCTAATAGTCTTATTAGTACTTCTCACTGCAATAAAATACAATGATATTAAATTAATTGCTTAATAGTTCAGTGTTTTACCTGAGACAGATTCCTTAGTTTAGCAAATTATACTACTAGGCCAACTGCAGTTTAATTTGTGCCAAGAATAAATGTTTCAATGTACTATCAAAACCAGGGCTTAATCCTGAAGAGTGTGAAATAAAACAAAGATGGATTAACATATGCAAAACAGAACTCCCTAATCAAGTAACCAAAACAGTTCCAGGCCTTCTTTGACTATAATTATAAGTTAAATTTATTGGCTTCCCAACTCCTTCTTGATTCTGGACAGCATACAATATAAACCACATAACATAATGCAAATTAAAACAATGCCATGTGGCAATGCATCTGGAAAAATAATATATGCCAATCATATTTAGAAAATATAGTTCAGAAAATGGTGCCTTAAATCACTAGGACTGAAAAACACTTCTCTTTTCACTTAACTACATAGTCATGCGACTATCATACCACAGCTGTGCTCTTGACAGGGGCAATGCAATATAAGGTAAAGGAGGAGTATATTATTTCTTTTCACTGGGTGAAAATAACTGCTGGAGTTGAGAAAGATGAAAAATGCCTGTGATTAATTTAGAGTTTAAGTAGAATGGCATTTCAATGATCAAAAAAAAAAAGGAAGAAGAATTAAGCCAATGGACTTTCCAGTTAAAGCAATGGCTGTAAAACTTGGATATTGAGTAAGAGTGAGAGACAGAAGATACATGTGTTCAAATTATAAATTTGGGGACAGCCATTAGGAATGCTAATAGTTAATAGATAGAATGCTAATACTAATAGATAGAAAGGGGAAAAAATCAATCAGCCCTAAACTAAATAAAACTGCTCCCTTGAGACAATAATCAGCAATCAGAAATTCACATCTTTGGGGTATGTGATACAGGCAGATAATGGATGAGGAAAAATTAATATGCTTGGCAAGGCTTCAGGGAAATAAAGAAAGGCAACAGACTGCACTGCTTGGGAGAAAAATCTTAGTTAAATTATAGAATACTTCATTTATTAGTACAATACAACCCTATTAAATGTTATGATGAGGTCACAGAGAGGCATATAGGTCTGCTTTATTCAAAAAGATAAAACTAATGATCTACTGGTTTTCAATATATTTTTTTCAATCCAACTAAAATCCATTTAACTGTGCTTCATTTTCTTTTGTATTTTAAGTCCTTTTTAAAATATAGGCTCAAAGCACTTAATATTTGAAAATGAAATACTTCAGGAAATATGGGCATTTTTTTGCATATTCTCCAGAGAATGACAAATTCTGTGTATATAAAATATGAAGTCTAAAAGGCAACATTTATCAGCCCTTTGGGAACTGTAGCTGCAATACAAAAATCACAATATTCTGTCAAATACAGGTATGTCTTCAGTAATCAAAAGGATATTGGCTATTACTTCAAAATCCCAATATAAATATACATACTGTACTCATTCCTATTTTCATTCAATACTTAACATTTTAGAATGTTAAATAGTCCCTAATCCATATTTTAAATATATAGAGCAGATGGTCTAGATCAGTGGTGGCGAACCTATGGCACAAGTCTCTGTGGGCATGCGAGCCATTGCCCCAGTCCTAGGCCTTCAGCTGGGTTTTATAAAACCTTTTCGCTTTAGGCCTCTGCTGCCGTGTGCAAAAAAAAAAAGGTTCAATCAATCAGTCAATTTCAACTTCTCGCGGGAAAAAAAAGATCTTGCGGAGTTGGAATTGATTGAACTTTTTAGTCCCACCCAGTCTGCTGTTACCACTGCAGCCACGCCCACCCAATGAGCCATGCCCTTCCAATTGGCCACACCCACCCAGCACCCAACGAGGCATAAGTAGGTTTTGGGTTGCAGTTTGAGCACTCGGTCTCTAAAAGGTTTGCCATCACTGATCTAGATTTTACACACTCACATACCCATTTCTGACTTTCCTTTGGAGATGTTCATATATTATTAAGATCACAATTCCTTGGACGGTTTTCATTTCATTCAACTACAGTATTACAAATCATACTAACCAAACTCTCAAGGATTGAGAAGCCACGCCCAAGCCCATTGTTTTTCTTATGTCAATTTTATAAAGCTTGAAGAGAGCTTATACATTTGTAATCACTAATCTTACATAACATACAAGTCAATAGTTTATTGACAGTATGCATAAAATGAACACTGTGCATGGAACCGGCATAATTATATGGCCATATAAATGGTACATGCACTGAATGGAATGTGTGAACGTATTTATTAATGTCTACAGCTATACTTCAGGTTTACTTTTAGAGTTAACTGCAAAACATTTGTAATAAACAATAGTGGCAAATGTTCACACCAGGGAAAACTGCAAATTTGTTTTAATTAATAATGATTAATTTGAAGAATAATCCTATAAAAACTGACAAGAAAAAAATACACCTAACTTTCCACTCAAGAAAGGTTGGCAGCCATAGATGTATTTCTTGTTGAGTAATGTGGCTTTGAGATTTGGATATTGTCATTTTACAAGGAAAATGTAAGATAATTTGCAGCACAATACACTGTATAGCGGAATCAGTATTTTTCCCTTTTATTGATAACTTTGCATTCTTGGCTAGGCACTGTTTCTGAAATTAGTATTTTAATCAAATTTTAATCAAGTTCAAAGCTCATGGATACTGTATTTGCACTCAAAATCCAAACTATTACTAGAGCTATGCAAGAGATACAGAAAAGTCCTGGCTGCTTTCTAGTGGTAGTCCAGAGTTTTGTAGTCCAAATATGGCCATTCGCACATATATATGTAAATAGGCAGATACACAGACACACATATCTGGTTTTCCATACTGAGAGGAGGACGAGTGCACTCCAATAAACAATAGCAGCATACAATACAAATAGAGTACAGATCTTGTGATGCTAGCAAAGGTCCTATCTGTGACAGAAAGAACAGCTGACCAACCTGAAGCAACAGGCATCTCCTGTGAGAAGCTGGAAGAAACTACTACTAGACCAGGGTTGTCCAACCTTGGCAACTTAAGGTTTTGTGGATCAACTCCCAGAATGCTGATTGGGGAATTATGGGAGTTGAACTCCACAAGTCTTAGCCACTCCTGTACTACACTTTTACAAAGGTAGAGTCTAACCTCAGACACAGGCCTTGATAGTGTCAACAAGCCTGCAGAGGATTAGCTTCGAACTCCCTTATTAAAGCTTTGGAAACAAACATACTTGTAAAGAAAGATAAAATTATTGAACTATCCATCTTAGTGATGGAGAGGCATATAGAGAAATACAGATATTACCATGTAACATTTTTCCAATTTGTGAAATTTATAGCTCTGGTACAAATTTTGGCTCAGGACTCAAGTGACTCTGGAAAATATTTTACATTCTAAACCAGCCACCTGTTCCTCCTGTCCTGTGGAATGCTAACCTTTGTATCAGAGCTTCGCTAAAAATGACTGAAAACTAATACGCAAATGCATTCAGCATTATTGTATTCCCTGTACGCAAAGGGACAGCTTGTATAAAGCATGTGCTCCTTATTTATTCCAAAACTGCAAATAAAGATCGATTATAAATGACTAAGTGAATCTAATAATTAGTTGCAGGGTTGCACGTTTCCTCACTTCCGCAAGTGCTGCAGGGAGCTCATCCAGAGTATTAGAACTTATTTTATCATCAGTTTTTACACATGTTGGACTGGCCACCCTCACTATGACTGATTACATAATTTGTTTTGCCGCACCCTAAAGACAAATATATTTATCTTTGCCTCCAAGGAACTCAGTTTTGTTTACTTCGGCTATTCTTCTGGCAACCGTTACTGTTCAAAGTGTGCAACAGGTAAACCATTGCATGTAAAACAAGCATTACGTCCAATTCTAGGGAATTTAGCCATTCAAGGGTCAAGGTGCACTGCCTACACCACGCAGGTGAGCGTAGGGAGTTTCTCTAGCCGCGCTTCCTGCTCTGGGCGACCACAGAGAGATAACGTAACACGGAAATCCGGCCATCGTAATGGGCGAGCTCAGCCTCTAGCCAGGGGCAAGTCTTTCCTCCACTAAGCCCTCCCACTAAGCGCCAGGGGAATCCTGCCCTGCTCCTTTGCCCCACCCTCGACGCCTGGCTCGTGGGGGGGCGGGTGGGGGGGGAGGAAGGAAGGACGCAGGCTCCCGCCGCGCATGCCCACTGCCTCGGCCTGGTAGGGGAAGGCAGGCGGGGAAGGATGCTGAGGCCGGCGCTGCGGCTGCCAAACGGGAGCGAGGGGACCTGCGGCGGGCAGCCGTGGGAGCAGCGCCGCGGTCATGCCCAGCTCCCCGTCGGCGCCGCCCGGGCCGGACCCAGAGGAGCACTACGACTTCCTCTTCAAGCTGGTGCTGATCGGCGATGCCAGCGTGGGCAAGACGTGCCTGGTGCAGCGCTTCAAGACCGGGGCCTTCTCTGAGCGCCAGGGCAACACCATCGGCGTGGACTTCACCATGAAGAGCCTGGAGATCCAGGGCAAGCGGGTCAAGGTGGGCAGCGGGGGGCGAGGGAGGGGAGGAGCCTCGCGGCAGTCCCGTCTTATCTCCCTTCGAGGCGCGGGCCGGGCAGGTAACAGGTGTGCAGACAGAACAACAGCTACGGTCGGGGGAGAAGAAGCTGGCATGGCAACGTCCTTTTCCCGGGAGACCGAAGGGCGCCCAGCGTCTTTACCAGTCGATCTGCTGACATCCGTGGCTGGGCCGAGAATTCATCGCCAAGCCAGAATTTGCCGAAGAGTTTGTGCTTACATGGTTGCCGCTCGGATACCTTTTTGAAAAATGAAAAGAAGTAGAATTTGCCTTCCACCCTCAGTCCCCTCCCCCCTTTTGCTAAGTTCAGAAGGTAAAAGCATCAGGTACAGCATGTAAAAAAAAAAAAAAAGCCTAAATATTCTTTGCCTTTCTGGAGGTGCTCAACAATGTTTGAAAAGCCTCTAAGCTTCTTGGAGAACCTTCCAGACCTATTAAAATAAAACTCCCCAAGGAACTTTTTGGTAATGTTTGAAATTAATATGACATTACTAGTTCTTTTGTAATTTGAGTATGTCGATACATAGTTCATGAACTTGGTTTGGAGCATAAAAACTTACAACAAACTTTGAGACAAACTTCTTTACTTACTTAGGAGATGGCATCACATCTCCTAAGTTTTAAGATTTGGTTGGTATTGTATAGAAATTAGGTTGTAATCCCTGTGTGAGTAGTTTTGTCATGACATGGCCTGTAACTCATGTGAATATCCTGCTTGTGTGCTAAAGCATAAGTGGGCAGTCTGGTTTAAGTATGATTCCAGAACAGAATAACAAAGTTAGAAGGGACCTCGGAAGTCTTCAAATCCAACCCCATGCTTGGGCAGGAAACCGTATATCATTCCAGCTCTGTGGAGCACTATAAAATTAACTGGGATGGGGGGGTGGGCAGTTTTTTTGTAATATTTTAAATCAGGCTAATTTGGATTTTTTAAAAAATCTTCCTTTTTTCATATCTATAGGTATGTATATATTGTAGACATCTAGATCTGAATACATTAAATCAGTGGTTCTCAACCTGTGGGTCGGGACCCCATTTGGGGTCGAACGACCATTTCACGGGGGTCGCCAAACAACGCAGTCCGCCATTTTTTCCCCTTTTCCTTAGCTGTGCTACTCCCTTTTATTCTATTGGCTTTTGAAAGCCAATAGAATAGAGTCTAATTCTATTGGCTTTCAAAAGCCAACAGGAATTGTCCAGGCTGTCTCTGCCCTGCTGAGCCCGCCAAAAGTCCCATTCTGCAAATGGTGCTGCACCAGTTGAGTAGTGCTCGACTTACAACCGGTTGAGTAGTCCTCGACTTACGACCGGTTGGGGTCGCGGCATTAAAAAGGTTGAGAATCACTGCACTAAATATACCCCCTTCATTATTAAGGGTAGATTTTATTAAAATGGCACACTTCAGGAAAGTATTAGCATTTGCCCTCAGTACAATAAACGTGTGTTATTATAGAGAACATGAATTCAATGTACACTTATATTTAAAATAATTGTCATCTGGATCAACAACATCTCATTTACATAAATAAAGGGGAGGAACTAAGGTATCTCATAGGATTTTGTAATTTGACCTGGAAAAGTTATTGGCAGTGTGTCAAGGAGTTTTAGGATTTTAATCAACTTGAACAAACACATTGTGCAATTCCTTTATTATATAACACAGTGTACCAAAGAGGGCTATAAACCTGTTCACAGTACGGGAAAGTAAATAGAAAGCTTTTCCAGGCCTTTTGAAAGTAATCAAGAAATTTTCCAAAGACAATGTGTGCAATATCTTATAATTAGTTATTGCTTAACTCTCTTTGATTCCTGTCCTAATGTTGTAATAAGATATATAGATATTAAATATATATTTAAAAGGAAGTAGCCTTTAAATATGCTGATTTAATAACAAAATATTGAAAGGCTCAGTGTTAAAAAGGTTCACTTAAACTATTGAATCCATCCTTATTCTGAACAGGAATCCAAACTGAAATATCCATGACATCTGCTTGAATATATATTTTGAAGGAAAGTTCATCTTTTGGAATTCTGCTTTTGAATTATCACCCCGCATTTCCCTTCTCCGTTCTCAAAATGGCAGCCCTGTTTCCTGCCGCTTCTCCTCTCAGTGCTGCTATAGAGCTTGGTGCACCATTGCCCAGCTCAGACCTTCCAACTTCTCGTGAAAAAAAAAAAAGAACTCGCAAAGTTGGAAGATCTGACTGAACTTTTTCTAGTCTCACGAATTCTGTTTTCTGGCAGAACTAAGGTATTTCCAAGTCTGTATACAGGTACATCTTGCTTAACAACTGCATTTAATGACCATTTGAAGTTCCAAAGGTGCTTAAAAAGTAACTTTACTACCAGTCCTCACATTTATGGTTATCATAACATCCCTCTAGTCACGTGAATGACATTTGGGCACTTCGCAAATAGTAGACATCTGTGATCATCACAGTATCCTGTGTTCACATGATTGCAGTTTGACTGCCTCACAGCTAACTTCACTGTCCCAATTGCAGTCAGTAAATAAAGACTACCTATGCTCATTCATAATTACATGGGCTGTTGTTAATAAGAATGTTAAGCAAGACTTTAAATGTAACTGGTTATCAATGTGTACAGTCTCCAACGGATGGAAACTAATCAAGGAGAGAAGCAACCTAGAAATAAGGAGTTAGAACAATTAACTGTTAGAGTTCTAACAGTTAGAACAATTAACCAGTGGAACAACCTCCCTCCAGAAGCGGTGAATGCTCCAACACTGGAAGTTTTTAAGAAGAGACTGGACAGCCATTTGTCTGAAATGATATAGGGTTTCTTGCCTGAGCAGGGGGTTGGACTAGATGACTTCCAAGGTCCCTTCCAACATCATCATTATTGTTGTTATTATTTGCTTTATTATTTTTATAAACTATTCATTCCAGAGGCTCTAGATAGTATACAGATAAGTTAATAATATAATAGAAATAATAATCCAATAAAATACAAATCAAGCTATAACAAATCCAGTATCTCTAGTGGCAAACATATTACTGCTAATCTTGATTCCTATTCTATTTCAACACAATCCGCATTGTCGAAATATTTCACTCAGTTCATACAAACACAAGGCAGTGTTTTCCAAGGCCAGTCCTAAAGTAAATCTTACAAAAATCTAAAGCAATACCTTTGTTTAAGTGTTTTTAAGCCCTTTTTATTCATGGCTTGAATAAAGTATATTTCAGGGGTATGGGGTGCTTCAGAGCTTGTGGGAGTGCACACATAACATGGCAACTTTGAAACCAAATGTATCTTCCAGGCATTCTAATAGTACTGCAGCTGTGAAGAGCAGCTCTGTGATATATAAAAAAGAAATACAACTGCACTTGTGTGTCAGAGGTCAGCTCTCTGTACATCACAGTTATAATTGCCCTAGCCTTCCTGCATTGTGGTAGTCAGTAATGTTGGAAAGTCATGGCTGCTTATTCACCATTGCCCTCTTAAACTTGCTGCTACACTTTCCTTTGCCAAATGGATTGGGCATATTGGCTATGGCTATCCAGTGATAATGTAATTCAACTGGGTGTGAACTTATTTTGCGCTGTGTTTAGATTTTTTTTCAATCAATATGCATAAGAAAAGATCATCTGATAAGTACAATCAGCAACTTGTGATTGAAGAACTTACTGACTTCCTTCTTTTTTACTTCCTTTAGTTACAGATCTGGGACACGGCTGGTCAAGAAAGGTTTCGGACTATAACCCAGAGTTACTATCGAAGCGCCAATGGAGCTATTCTAGCCTATGACATTAGTAAGAGAGGCTCTTTCCAATCCATTCCTCGCTGGATCGAGGATGTGAGGAAATATGCAGGCTCCAATATAGTACAGTTGCTGATCGGTGAGTGTGGAAAGGTCTATTTGGTAAGCCAGAAACAAAAAGAATTATGCCTATGCATTAGGACACAATAGCAACTTCTGCAAAGGCATTTCTTCGTTTCAAAAAATAAAAACATGTCTTCCTCATTTTGGATTGGGTTGAATTACCGCATAATAATTGATGAAGCAGGAAAAATTACTTTCAAGCTCCTCTACAGTTTACTTTGTTTTCTTCAGCCTTTTATGGTTGTCTCAGTATTCCATGCTGTAAGGATCCTTATTTAACAGTATATTTTGAACAAGTCAAGCCACAAGTAAGCCTGTGTTTTCCTATCTGTTGGGATGTGTTCCACGCTTATGCCATGTTGTCCTATAGGGTATTAAGATGTTGAAAAAAATGCATGATATTGGCATTCAGATTATTCAGAATGAGATCCTCTTGGCTAGTATGCAACCGATATCGGATTCTTTAAATTAAATTTGAACTTTTTCATCTGTTGGATATCTCTGTCCCTTCTGGGCAGGTTTCTGATGTAACGACTGTCAGAAAGTGAACAAATGTAATATAAAAAATTCATTGTCATTACTTCCAGAGATAACTAAATACAAAATAAGTAATATCCTGTTAAGACAGGAATGTCTAGGTTAGAAGGGGTATAAAGCTCATTTCTTGAGCTTGAAGTATTATGTTGAAATGCAGGGTTTGTCAACATCAAAGTGGGATAGAATTATAAATCCAATATTCCCCAAAAATTAATGTTATACTTTACAGTGGCTCAGATTTATCTATTTATTTATTTTATATTTTCATCTCTTTAACCTGCTATTTTGTTAGTTTTGACTGCTACCTGTTTTTGTCATCTCCAAGGCAGCGGTAGTTATCTGATCTCTAGGCTGATTATTTGCATCACTTTTGAGGTCCTTCAACAGTTTTACCTATCCCTGCCATTGTCTTTTTCCCTAGGCCCCCCCA